>NC_056738.1:450751815-451104315 GCF_019279795.1 Protopterus annectens
TCTTTGACAAACAGTAAAGCAGAGTCTAAATCATCGAAGACCTTAGGACCATCAGGAAGGAAGATTTTAAGCTTGGCAGGAAACAGAAGGTATGTTTTAAACTGTGCTTTTTAAGCTCCCTTATTAGTGGCAGAAAAACTTTTCTTTTAGCAATTACCATGGAAGAATAGTCATTGTCAAAACGCACAGTTGTCTCATTAAACTTAACAGGAGCTTTAGCCCAAGCAGATTTAAGAACCATCTCTTTATCAAAAGATGATAGAAATCTAACTATAACTGATCTAGGATAGTTTTTGTTAGAGTTAGTATTAGCTATAGATCTATGTGCTCTTCGATACCAAAAGAGAATGCTTCTGGTAAATCTAAAGTTTTAGGGAGCCATGTTGTTAAAAAGAAGTAATATTGTTACCTTCAATATTTTCTGGCAGTCCAAAAATCCTAATGTTATTGCCTAGATCTATTTTCCAGGTCATCCAGCTTTGTTTGTAAATGTGTATTTTGTTTCAGCAGAAACTCAATGTTGATTTCCTCTTCTTGTATTTTATTTTCCATGTCATTCACAGCTTCTTCTATGCCTGTCATCTGGATCTTCTGTTGTTGCAGGTCCATATGTAACAAGTCTATTTGTTTTGTAGTTTTTCTATGAAAGTGTCTATTTTAGTATCCATTTTATCCATCTTAGCAGTAAGTTGCTGGACTATAATTATCAGAGACTGAAGTTCTTTCTTGATGCTGGAGTCTTGAGAATTTGTCTTACTGGAACTCATTTCAGACTGATAAACTGACAGGAAAATTTCCAAAGTAATTTCTGACAGGAATATTATTAAGATTTCCTTTCTTTTTTAGATATAGTTCAAGAACTATATAAAACAAACATATTTAGAAAGAAAATTACTTCAAGAATTAATTTTTTAAGTAATTAATTCCTGTCAATGTAATGAAATTGGTGGAGCTGAAGAAATCTGCTGCTATCCTGTGTTCATCCTTGGCCACGCCCCCATTTCATTCATGTCTTAATGGATAGCATTTGTTGAAGAAAAATAAATAAATGGATCTTCTACTGGCTTTGATATAGACCCTGGGGAAAAATGCTGTGCACTGAGCCTGGGGACAAACACTGTGTACTGAACCTAGGGACAAATGCTGTGTTCCCTCCACAAGATACTACTTCTGATGAGACTTTAAACCTAACAAAAATACATTTTAAGTGGTCCAGTTAACTATTATACTTCCCAAAGACTTGGTACACTACATTTCTGGAACAACCCATTCCCAAAGCACTAGCAATTCCTTTATTTACTCCTCTCACAGCATTTCCCCAAAGCTTTCTCTTCCACCATGTTCTTAGCCTTATGCCTGAGGAAGCTTAGTAGAGTTACCAGGGTTTTGGAACAAAGTTCTGCATAAATCATGAGACTGGTCCTGAACTATAAAGAACAATGAATTCTTTAGGTGTCAAAGAAAACACCTGCTTAGAGTACTCTTTCTAATGATAAAACAATGGATTGTCAGGTATGTTGGGAAAGGAATGTATACAACTGCTATCTTTGCCTAAATGGTCATTAATTATCTAGTCCATATGATGCATTATTACAGTGTGATCATTAATCAAATGGAGGGCTACCCAAGCTATTTTGGATGCTGAAGGAGGAAAAAATTCTAAAGTCACCTCAGATTGCAGGTAAGGTAGGATCACATAAGTGTGGTTGTGCCTCTGTGAATGCTATCACACGACCACTTCAGACTTGGCTTAATGTACAGTTACCTGGTTGAAGACCCAACATTATGAAAGGTTGTTAGATCGGTTAATAAATGTCACTGGGCAAGAACCCATGTGTTTTTTTGTTCACTCTGAGAAATTGTTAGAATAATTGGAAGCAGTAGATAAGACTGTCATAAATGTAAAGCAAATGTTTCATTAGCAAGTTTCTAAATGAATGAAAAGAACACCACCACGCTCAATCCACAGACTCGACTTCCACTCAGCTCGAACAGAGAATCCACCAATAAGTTTAAAATATTTAATGTTCCAGCACAAAAAGACAAACAAGCCAACGGAAAAAACACTCGTAGTGCAAAAACAGGTTAAGCGCTTTCATCCGAAATATTCAGACTTCATCAGAACCAATGAAAGCAGGCTGATACCTTCAATTTAAATCTTTTTTGGCGCCAACAAAGATCTAAAAGGAACACTACCATTTAATCTGTTTACTTGATTAACTGAGAATTTGACCATAACATAATTACACTTCAGAACATTTAAAAAATAATTTTAAAAAACTTTTTGAAAAACAGTCACATAAATAACAAACATCCTACTGTCAATTCATGTATATATATATTACAATAATAATAAATAAATAATTAATTAATTGGAAATACAATGTATAAAAATATATATGTGTGTTTAAATATGTAAACAACTAGCTCTTAGAATAAGGACTTATGATAGATTAATATTATAATATAATCTACATATAATATACAATAAAGTGCTTTTAAGTGGCTATATTCACAGTACTAAGACCTCTAAACAAAACTCTTTTTTATTTATTTCATAAGAAGAAAAGGTTTTAAACTTATATATTCATTGATGCCAGGGGGAGTGGTGGCATCAAGAATAATTTGCCATTTACTTTCCAGTAAACTTAAATACACTTTCCAATTACCCATATCTACAGATGTTTCAACCTTATCGATAATACTAAACTTAAAAGTGTGTTCTTTCCCTTTGTCAATCGCATGCTTACTAAGTGCATTTTTAATGTCCCCCTTTCCCACTTTGTAAGTGTGTTCATAGATGCGGGTTTTTAATTTCCTTTCGGTCTTACCCACATAGTAAGCTTGACAGCGTACACATGTGGCAAGATAAACAACCCTTTGCGTATTGCAATTACCCATTAAACATTTACATTTACTATTCATGCCATTACTTAATACAATACTTTTGCTTTCATTTATGTATTGACACTGTCGACAGGATCCACACTTAACAGTACCCTTTTTTTGGTTCATAATTTTATTAGATTGTGATCCGCATTCCAATATCTTTTTAATATTTCTAGATGTTTTGTAGACTACTACTGGTTGTTTCCCAACAATTGGGGCAATCGTCTCAGTACTAGTTAATAACTGCCAGTGTTTCCGTAAGATTTCCTTTACTATATTAGTGTATGCGTTAAACATAATAACACATACCTTCCTATCCTCATGTTCATTATTCACCTTCATAGGTCTAGTTTTCCCTAATAAGGGTGGAAATTTGTTACCCCACTGACTTTTCACATACTCTACAACATCATCTAACATATTCTTGGGATATTCACGTTCAGTAAACATCTTATGAATAAGATTAAGTTCATCAATCATGTTTTCCTTGTTAGATGTCATTCTGGCCCCACGAATACATTGTCCCTTTACGACATTTTTAAAAATGTGTGGTGGATGATTGCTCCCAAATTGGATGTAGTCGTTCGAAAATGTTGGCTTCCTATACAATTTGGATGAAAAGCCATCACCCTCAACACTGATGTAGGTGTCCAAATATGGGATGCCTACCTGACTAATTTGGTGTGTAAATTGTAAAAATTCCGTTGTATTGTTTATATACATCATAAAATCAGTTATGATGTTGGTTGGTCCATTCCATATTATAAATAAATCATCCAAAAATCTCGTATATAGGGATATGTATTTGAAATATTCACTGGTGAATATATAAGTATGTTCCCACTCGAGCATGACCATATTAGCGAATATGGGTGCACAAGATGCACCCATAGCTACCCCTCGTGTTTGTCTATAGTATTCACCTTGATGTTGTATATAGTTGTGGTCCAGAATAAGACTCATCATATCTACCATAAGGTTGACTTTATCCCAAGTTAGTCCTGAAAACTTCCTTAAGCTATTACTGAAGAATTCTAAACCAATTGTTTTGGGTATGCATGAAAACAGATCTTTGACGTCAATGGTCAATAATGTAATATCCTTTCTCCATATATCTGATGTTACCTTACTAAGAAAGTCCCAAGAGTCTTTAATCAGATGTGGGACTTTAGAATAAATGTGCTTGGTCCATTGATCAATTACTACACCTATATTGAAAGTCTTTGATCGAGAGCCAGATATAATAGGTCTAAAGGGGGGTTTTTTAATACATTTGTGTAATTTTGGTATTCCTACAATATTGGCCATCTTCGGGTGTTCAATCCTGATGAAATTATATAGTTCATTAGTTATTCGATTGTCCAATAAATACTCTTCTATAACCAAATCGATCCTATGATGACCTATATTGATTTGGTTTATGGACACTTCCTCATAATTTCCAGATAGATGCAGTATTTCTTGAATTTCTTTTTGGTATTGTGTTGTGTCAAATATAACTATACCCCCTCCTTTATCTGGTTTCATGATGCGTATGTTCTTATTGTTGATTATGTTATCTATAATATGTCTTTCCTCATTTGTTAAATTATCTTGAAAAACATGATTCAAACTATTCCTCTTTTTGATAGTGAAATTTAAATCATATATCTCTCTACTGACCACTTTCTCAAAGGTAAGTACTGATGGATGAGCCACCGGTATATAAGTACTAGGTTTCACTAGTCTCTGATGTGTATTATGGGCATCATTAATCTTTTCTTTATCATGGAATTGTACTGCCAGATTGAGGCGTCTACAAAACAATTTAATTTCTTTGATCGTGTCATATAAGTTGAACTTTGTGCTCGGTATGTATTTCATCCCTTTCCCAAATAATGAGTAAAAACTGTCTGTAATAACAAAATCTGTATAATTATATACTTTAAGCCCATTATATGTATGTATCAGCGGGACATGATTTCCTATATCATGGTTAATATGTATCGGGGTACTACTATTGTCATCGTGTGGAGAGTTTTCACCATCTGAGCATACAATACCCCTATAATTCAACGCCATAATTTCACTTTCTATCACTTTCTCCGTCACTATCTTCGTTGCGTGAATTTTGGGGCTGGGTAAAACCTCCCCCCTTGAAAATTTGTGTCATTAAATCTTTGATTTTTTCTTTTACCTGTATTCTGGAACTCAGTACCATCCCTAACTTCTCTGTTCTTCTGTGGCCACACATAAGCTCTCCCAATATTGTAATGTTCAATGTCCCTTTCTAGTTTATGTAACTTCCTATTAAAAACAGTACTTGCTCTGTTGTTAGCAATATTAAATTGCTTAGAATATAATTCATACCATAGGTCAAACTCAATATCATTCACAATTTCATCATTCAGTGTTTCTAATTCATTAAATAAAACCATGATTTTCTCATCATTATATTTCATAATTAACTTAATATACATAACACCAAAATTATCAAATAATTTATTAAAATCTTGTATCACCGTGGTATTATATTCAATACCTAACGGCAGTTTAAAAAAACGCATCCCCTTTGGAATCAATTGTGCTTTCAAACATTTGTCTAGATAAGCGTTATCAATTTTGGCACATTTCAACTGTATCAATTTTTTACCTAATGTAAAAATTTTTGTTTTAATATTATCAGACATTCCTCTATTATCATTGTTTTTATTAAAAACATTTTGTCTGTCCATTTTATCCACAAAATCAAATTCATCTGTAATAAAATCATGAAAAACATCCTTGTTTTTACATACATTATCATTCTGATTACTATTAGTCCTGGGTCCCACCATATTTTTGTAGGAACTCGACTTCCCATACTTAGGACTAGAAATAAACTTATCAGTACCTTTAGGTTTCGCGATGCCTTTCCCTATTGCATGGGAATAGGTTTTAATATTGTCCCGTTCTTTAGGGCGAGCTCCCAGTCGTTGATTTTCTCTAGATATGTGAAACAAGCTGAAATCAAAGGTGAAATCAGCCTCCGGCACTCTTGTCTCATTAGTACATTTATTATCCACTTGTGTGTTAGACATTTTATCAGTACATGCTCCTTGGCCATTCGGAATATCAATGGAACTGTTAATGGATACTCGTTCAGCTACAAACGCTGAATTGTCCAATATAACCTCCGCGTTGGTAGATGTAATACCAGCTGTATTTCTTCCTTGTAAACTCGGCGCCATGAGTTTACCAACCATATCCAGTAGCTTTTGTACGTCCGTTTGTAAGGACGTGACCTCCGCTCGTAGTGACGTGTATTCCTCCCTGCTCCATGAAGTTTCTAAATGACTAAAAGTGATCACCAAAGTACAACGACACCAGTAAATGCAGGAAAGTGTGATGTAAGGCAAAACAATGAAGCCACGGAGGGAGATTCAAACCAACACGTTTATTCTGCTATAACATTAACGTTGACACAATTCATTGTCACAATGCATTTTCATTTAAAATTACTTCGTCAGATGTGAGTGTGCAATACCTCTGTGACATTCATCACCTTGATTGCAACCAGTTGTCCAGTCTTAACATGGCGGCCCTCTTCACCCTTCTGCTGTGACTGTAAGTTGACAGCTGAGATGCCTTTGTACTGTGGTCATTTCAGTTTTAAAAATCAATCATTGCACCATTGGAAAACTTGCTTCAGTCTCAGAAATAATTACATCAATACTACTAAACAGTCCCCATAGTTTACCTACCTGTCTAGTAGTCTTGATGTAATTATCTCTGAGACTCAAGCAAGTTTTCCAATGGCACAAAGATTGATTTTTAAAACTGCAACTACCACAGTACGAAGGCACCTCAGCTGTCAACTTATAGTCACAGTAGAAGGTTGAAGAGGGCCGCCATGTTAAGACTGGATAACTGGCTGCAATCAAGGTGATAAATGTCACAGAGGTATTGCACTCCCACATCTGACGAAGTAATTTTAAACAAAAAGGTATTGTGACAACGAATTGTGTCAACATTAATGTTATAGCAGAATAAACTTGTTGGTTTGAGTCTCCCTCTGTGGCTTCATTGTTTTGCCTTGCATCGCACTTTCCTGAAGTTTCTAAATGAGCTATGAATTTATTAGTCTAAGTTTTAGCCTTCTGTATAAGAAGCAAATAACAAGATAGCCATATAGAATGAAGATACAATTTCAGTGTAGATAACAATAAAACAAGAAGGACATCTGTAACAGGGTCTTCCATCATTAACTGCCTCCCCTCATCTTGGGTCCCCAAACCTTAAGAAGAATGTTCAGTCATTGTGTACAGTTGACAGCATATTGCCACAAACAAAGGAGTATGAATGTTAGTGTTCACAGGTACGACCTTATTTTTTTACGTTGCCATCAGTTCTGAGATTAGTTGCAGCCAGCTCAAGGGGCAAATTTCTACCAGCTCTTCCTTTGGTGCATAACTTCTACTTTTTAAGCTATTGAACCAGTACTTTGTGGGGGTGATGATGAAATTCAAAGAAACATACCTGTGATTCTCACACAAGTAGACAACAACAGTAAACAGACTATACTAAATCTGAGGTTGTGCTATCTCAGATATTCCACTTATTCTTTTTTTCTTTTCTTTCTTTCTTTCTTTCTTTCTTTTTTTTTTGAAGTAAACTTTGGATATGTAAGATCCCTTTCTCCATACTTGTATCCACAAATGTCACAAGCAATTGCTGACATGCTGAGTAGGGAATTGCCACTGCTAGTCTATTTCATTGATGTCTGGCCATTCTGGTACATCAAGGGTATTTACCAAATATCTAACACCATTTTTTCTAAATTGAATCTTCAAGGGTTATGCTTACTTTCCCTGTCTAAGTAATTGTTTAATACAGACACAGTCTCCAGAGACTCTGAAATTTACCATACAAAAAACTCTAATTGCTTTCAGAGTTTAAGAATTCCACTGAATTATCAGACAATAGGCTTAGTCCTCTGAGAATAAGAAGAGTCCTGGGACCCATTCTGAACACAGAAGCCTTTATTGTTTCCTTTCTTCAGATCTGGATGCAGTTGATGATGTAATACCTTTCCCTTATTTTGTAACTAAAAGAATTCAAAAGGGCAGATGGAATATTCTCTTAGTTATTTTGAAAGTCAGACCTAAAAGACAGATGCTTCATATTACTCTTCAGAAACACACCTGGTTGACCTAAAAGCTCAGGGCAAGTTCTGACCAACTGAAATGAAGCACTACTTCTGTAACAAAGGTAATGTTTTCTCTCCACCTACAGCTAGTAGCTTTTCAACCAGTGATGTCAGATTTTGGCACACAGTACAATGGTGATATAGTACATAAAAAAGAGCCCAATCTTATCCTATTTACAGATTGCTTTGCTTTGATTACTTTGGAAGAAGCTGTACGGTGAACAAAGAAACAAGCTTCAGTGTCCAATGACAAAAACACTTTCCTATTGCAGATATTCACCTGTCACACAATTCATATCACTGTGGTTCACAAAGACATGTTCACCCTTCACTGAAATCGTATGATGTAGCTAAGAAGTACAAGGGAGGCAGCCAGTCTGGCTGCAAAGTACTAGTGGGGTGTTATCATCAGATGCAGATCAGTCATCAGTGCAATGGATTAACAATGTTTATTTGCAGTGTCAGTGGTGTAACAAGTAGCATGCTCACCTTTGGTGGAGAAGGCTTAGCACACTATTCCTGTACCAGGTAGATCAATTGCTGATACTGCAGAACAGCATGGGAGGGGTGCAGTACATCTGAGTGTGCCATTCCTCGAATAAGATGTTAAACCTTGGTCACATCTGATGAGTTGCTGGCAGCACAGGTGGATGTAAAGTACCCCCATGCCACCTATCTAAAAGACTAGAGGTCCTTTATTTATATCCTATTTACACAACATACTATTTACAAATTTATATTTTTACATAGAACTGTACATATTTAAAAATGTACAAAAATTACACAATTATTTACTTAACTACCTCCTTATACATTCTATTTTTTTCATCTTTATACATTCTTCTTCAAACTATATATCCACTCTTTTTTCCATTACCACCATTTGATTTTTTTCTTAATATTATTGATAATATCCACTTCCCATTAAATATAATCTCATTTAATCTCTAATTCCAAATCACCCGTACAATATAAAACAACTTTTTGTTCGATCTTATTTTATAGTCTTTATTTATATTCGTATAATATTCATATTCAATCATATCCATATTTATATTGCTACTATATTTTAACTCTCCCCCCATTTTTCATCACATAATTTGCCTCATAATTTCTCCATTTTTTTGCATTTCAAAAAACACATTCTGTGATTTCTTCTTCACCACAATACAGGCATTTTCTCTTCCTTTTCTTTTTGAAAGGCATATTTGCTTTCACTGGTAATTTATCTACTTTAGTACTACACCACTTATTTCTTTCTTTTTTTTATAGTTTTAATATTTTCTTATGGTAAATTTCCACATGGGTCAACATAATAATATTCTACCATTATGTTTTATAACATGTCTTCTGATTTTCTTCTAGTTCATCATTCTTTATCTTCCACATTTTTTTATTTTTTCTTGATAATTTTCTATTTCTTCATTAAAATATTATTTTTCTCTCTTATTTCTCTTTATCTCCCTAAAATTGTAATATTTATTCTTAAACAATCTTACTACTAATTTCTCATTTTTCTCATGTATCCATTTTAATACTTTATATAAATTTAATGAAGCTACAAATACCACTGGATTTAATAATCTCAGTCCTCCTTCATCTTTATTCATATATAATGCTCCTCTCTTTACTGAATTTAATCTGGAACTCCATATAAATGTAAAAATAACTTCTAAATTATTTTTCATACATTCTCAGACTCATAAACACTTTTGATAAATATGCTATGTTTCCCATTAATACTGACTTTATCAAATTAGCTTTTTTATAAGATAATCTATATGTTTTCCATAAACAGCAGTTTTCTTTTAATTCCTTTAAAATGTTTTCCCATTGTGTTCCACTTATTGTTTTATCACCAACATTTATCCCAGATACTAAAATGTCTTTCATTATAAACTGCATTCCTCATATCTTTATCCTATCTCCCAAACCTTTACTTTTATCCTTACTTAATGGCATACATATTTTTTAAACAATCTACTACATAAATTTTAGCTTCTTTTATCCATAAACTATTTTTAATTATTACAATAATGCAATCTGCATAAGTAATCAAAACTGGAATGTTTACACCTGCTTGCATTACATACTTCATATTTTTCCTTTTATTATTCACTTTACTTACTACCAAATTCATAACTAAATCAAATAATATACCACTCACAGGGCAACCTTGTTTTTTTTGCATTACTCATTCTTATATCTTTACTTAACCTGCTATTTAGTAGACTTCTTATTTTGTTAATACTATACCATACTTTCTTCATTTTACCACAAAAATGATATGCTTCCATTAAACCCCATAACATCTTATGCTGTATTGAATCAAAACCTTTATTAATATCACCTACCATAAGTTTTACATCATTTGTTCTATTTAACATATTATCCACAATTTCTCTTTCTATCATCCATTTCCTTTCATACCATATAAATCTTCTTCCATTATATTTTCTATCTTATTTTCCAAACTATTTTGAATTATGTGCATAAATATCATATAATCTACATTATTTAATATTGATCTCCAGTTTTTATATCTCCCTTTTCACCTTTTTTTCCATATAAATTTAAATATACCCCTAAACAGTTCCTTATAACAAAATCATAATTTAATTAATCACTCAAAACATGTAACAAATATTTTTTTTGCCATCCCATTAAATTTTTGTTCATTTCATATCCTATCCCATCTGAGGCTGCTAAAAAATCTATATTCACCTGCCTAAGTACCTTATCTAACTCATACATAGTAATCATTTTTTTCAATTTCCTTATTAACGTAATCTGATTTTTTTACGTTCTATATTTAATACATTCTTTCTTTTTCTTTAAACATTTCTTCCATGTAATGAACTACAGTTTCCATAATCTCTGTTTGTTTTCTTTCTACCACTCCTTTCTTATATTTCATTTCTTTTATTACATTACTGTCTTCTTTCATGATCTTGCTTATCTATGCTGCCGCTTCTTCCCTTTTTCTTTGTAATAAATATCTTTGCTTATATAATAATTTGTCAATCTTTGCATAATTTCTTTTGTATAATTAGTATAATTATTTTTCTTTATCATAATACTCTCTCTCATTCTTTTGTAAATTTTCAAAAGCATTTTCATGTATCTATACATATCTTTCTTTTTCTTTTTTTCTGGTTTTCCAGCCATTGAATTTTTTTAAATTTTTTCTTTTAAATTTTAGCCACCATTCTGACATATTAACATAAAATGTCTTCATTGTAACATGATCTCTCCATAACTGTATCATTTCTTATTTCGTTTATTCCTTCCATTCTCTTTCATTTATTCTTTTTATTCCTTTTCATGTTTGTTCCATATTGTTAATGATCTGTATATCTGTTACAACTGCTTCTTCTTCTGCTATACTTGTTCCTTCAGATATTATAAAGCAGTCAGTTTCAGATTTAAGAATACATATACTGTGTCCAGAATTTTCTGTTCCATGAACTCTGTTTACCACATTTCATAATGTTTACCATTTTATTATGTCCTTTCCTTTCCTTTTTCTTTCACCTCTTAAATCACAGTTAAAATCACCTGTTATTATAATATGCATATTCACTACTACAGAATCTAATAATTGCTGAAATAAGTTCTTCCTTTCTTTACTTTGTATTCTAACCATGCATTTCTTTTTCATACTGTCCACACTTTTTCTTTCTGCCCATAGTTGCTTCTGACTGTCTCTGCACGTCTTTTATTTTCTTCTGTGTAACATCTCCTCTTACGGTTACCACCAACTCTTCCTTCTGTATTTTTTAATTATCTGCCCCAGGAAATGTCTCCTCCATTTTACAGTTCATTTTGGTTTAACATCTCCTGCAATATATCATCCCTCAACCTTCCCGAGTAAAGGGCTCTAACAACAAATACTTCTGCCATTTCTTCCAACCCAGAAAACAAATTCTTTTGGAAAGTGACCTCTAAATATACTCTACATATATCTCCCTGTGACCTAACATTTCCCTCTGTTCCTTCCATCACTCTCTCCATCCTGCACACCATCCTCCCAGCCCCCACTGTGCTAGGAACAGGATGCGCGCAGATGTTTGCAACTAGCACTTCCATGAATATAGATCACAATTAATTGTAGGGGTCCTTTATTTATAAATAAAATAACTTTTATTTACATAATATTTACATATTTACAAATATTTACAAATGTACAAATATATAGATATACAAATTGTTTTACACAACCATGCTAGATGTTCATCCCTCTTAGACCTCCACTCCTTTTTCCATAATCACCATCTGATTTTACTTAAAATTTTTGCTATAATCCATGCAAACTAGTTGCAATCATTGAATCCCCAAATGATGCCAGTATACTCCAGGAGGGTCTCACACAGACCAACAATTGGTGTATTATCCATGGTCTTAAACTGAATTGCAAAGAAATGGATCATCATTCCCTTTGACACAAACAATGTCCCCTCACACTATCAAATCAACAATATCCTAAGTACCCATGAAGTGGTAAGGGACCTAGGATCACAAGTTGACTACAACCTTAACTCTGACTACCATGTGTTTACTGTAGTAAGGAAAGCTTAATATGTAGCACACTTGATTAGTAAAGGCATCACCTCAACAGCAAAAGAAGTTATAACCCCCCACCATACTCAGCACTTAACCGGCTCATAATTGAGTATAAAGCCCCATTTGGCATGTACCATACTAAGCACCTGCAAAAATTAGAGGGAGACCTCAGAGGTTTCTAACAAAGAAGATCAAAAGAGTCCAGCATCTGCCTTAAACAGACTGACTAATGTCCCTGTCACTATGTAGAATATATATGTATGTTGTACCTTTAAGAAGCATTTCCAAGGACAGCATGTGCATATAAATAGCAAGTACTTGCTAGCTTCAATGCCATTTTGTGAGTGAAGCCAGAGGGAATTAGCATGTATGAGAGAGTGTCAGTTTGTTTATAAGTTTATCTAAGTTAAAGTTATTGCCTCATTCCTGATGTGTTTATACATAATAAAGCTGCTTGAGCAGAAATCACAAATGTTTGTCCAGTATATCCTGATCGGGTGAACAACATGGTGCCAGAACTGGGATTCCAGAGACTGCTTTTCAGAGATACGAGGTGCAGAATTAACAGCGAAGGTAAAATAAAAAAAATGAGAGCAAAAAGGGCCAGAAACAAGACAAAGATAATGAAAACTTGCATGAATGATTATGTTATTAAAAGAGATAAAATGGAGCATTACAAAGGCTCAAAATGCATTAGTAAGCAAACAAATAGCACAGAATGTTTATTAAGTAAATGAAAAGCATAAACACTGTATTATTTAAATGTTCAAAATTAAGATATCTGATAGAACAATTATCAGAAAAGCCTATAGGAGGTTCAGAGTCACTTTGGAATTGCAAAACAAGCATGTTTAGAGTAAAATGAGCACAAGAAAGGAGATTAAATGGGAAAAACAAATATAATAAAGGGCAGAAAGGGCATATTAAGCATAAATAAAGCAAGGCAACTACATATTTTTGGCAGATTACAGTGTTTTGGTGTAAACTACTATTTCACATTAACTAAAGCTCTGACTAGCATAACTAGAGTTACTTGAAGCGTCGCAGAGTGCGTAAAAGAGATTACAGTGTGTGTTTATTACTGTGCATTTATTTCAGTTTTTTGTGTGCAAAGTGCAACTATTTCATGAAGTGCAGTCAAAATACAGACATTTCAAAAAGTTTCTTGTGCTGGGTGTGTCTGCTCATGAAGGGCTGCTATTACAGAGTGTTTCTTGCATTGTAAAAAGTTATTTAGCAAAGTACAGCCATTTTGGAAGTGTTTCAGTGTGCTGTGTACTGTTTATTCGCAATGTGTAGTTACTTTGAAATGTTTCTTACTCTTAGCTTCTTTTACTGCCCAATTTATTCGCACAGTCCAGTTATTTGAAATGTTTCTTATACAAATAAGAGATGATTTCTCAAAGTACGATAATTTCAAGAGTGTTGTGCCACAGACACTTGTTTCACAAATTATTTCACAGAATTCAGTTACTCAGAGGCTTATTGTGCAATTGGGCATAGTTACAAGTATTGGCATACATTTCTGGTATATATATATATATATATATAATATATATATATATATATATATATATATATATATATATATATATATATATGTATGTATATGCATGTGTGCATGTTCATATAGTTACAAGTGTACTTGGGTTGCATTGTGTTTTACTGTAAGTTGCTGGCATGGCAGATAGATTTCAAAAACCATCACAACTTGTATTTAGTCAGAATATTGCAGTGAACTGAAGAATATTTGAGCAAAAGTACAATATTTTCATACAAGCAGCTTATTCGGATAAAGCTACATGCACCAGGGCATTCATTTTGCTAAACCTAGCTGGGTCAGGGGCCATTGATAGAGTATTCATTTGTGCATGCACCAGCAGTGCATGAAGGAAAAGGAGAAAACCATCATATTGTTATTCAGGCTGAATCAAGGGAAGACCCCGAGTGTTTGAAGCGTAAATTCAGAGAAATGTGCAACCCCCAGACCAATGTTACATTAGAGAGGCATTTGTTTTACACGAGACCAAAGGCCAATAGAAACAATTGCAGCTTACATTACAGACATGAGAAATAAAGCTAAAACTTGCATGTTTGGATTTAAAATATGAGTTAATAAATGACAGGCTTGTGTGTGGTATCAGTAGTGCTGCTGTGAGAAAGGGTTTGCTTCGTGACAGAGGTTTAATGTTGAGCAAGACCACTGAGGTTTGTCAAATCCATGAAGTTTTCAGAAAGGCACACAAGTATGCTGGCTAGTTATAAGAGCATATTTTCAGCAGGCGACAGAGCAAATGTAGACAGCATGCAACATGTGGCAAGCAGAAACAGGCCTAAGCACATGACAGCTGCAGCCCCTGCAGGACTTCCTGTGAAACCCCATAGTTTTCCAGAAAGTTCTAAGACTAGTTCAGTTAAAGGAGCATGCTCTGTACAGCAAAAGGGTGAATCAGCAAAACCCAAGTCAAGCTGCATTGTTAACTGTCGTAATTGTGGTGCCAACCATGAGCCCATAAGAGAAAAGTGTTTAGCATTTGGTCAGCAATGTCACAAGTGTAAAAAATGAAATAATTTTCAAAAGATTTGCAAGTCAAGTAAACCTCACTCAGTTGCAAAGAAAGGTCACTCAAAAATGCAAGTTGATCATATAGAGATCTGCAAGCCTACTTTCTATGTAGATGGTGCATCAGTAATTGGTGAAAAGGTTAATCCAGTAGATTTATTAGCAAAGGGCGAAGTGTTTTGTACTGTCCTGATCCATGGCAAACCCATCAAGCTTAAAGTAGACACTGGTTCAAACCGTAATGTAATGTCAGCAGAAGCATTTGCCAAAGTAAAGGCTGGTGAACAACTCAGTGTGGCTAATTGTGCAAAACTTGTTGCCTATAGAGGTGAAGAAATTCAAACCAAAGGCTCAGTAGTGCTTTCATGTTATTTGGCTGGGAACAGTTACAAGTTGTTGTTTTACATAGTTTGAAGACAGTTTCAGTCATCACTGGGTCTCAGAGATAGTTTGCGAATGAACTTGTTTTCCTTTACTAAAGAAGTTCATCACGTAAGCACATGTCCCAGTTCCAGTTTCACTAAAGTTATTTTCTTAGAATACGCTGATGTTTTTGATGACAGGCTAGGCAAGCTTCCAGTTGTGTGTTCTATGAAATTAGACCCAGAGGTCAGTCCAGTGGTCAGACTGACAAGAAAAATTCCAGTAGCCATGCAGAGCAGAGTTAAAGCTCAGTTGGATAAAATGGTGAAACAAGGTGTAATTTGTCCAGTTACAGAACCAACTGAATAGGTGTCTTCTGTGGTTGCAACTCATAAAAAAGGCTCACATGAGATGAGATTATGCATCGACCCAAGAGACTTGAATAAAGCATTAAAGAGACCTCATCATCCTGTATGAACAATCAAGAAAGTCGCAGCCCTGATGCCAAATGCCACTGTATTTTCTGTCTTGGAGGCAAAGAGTTAATTTTGGCAAGTAATGCTTGATTGCATATCTTCATTACTGACAACATTCAGTACCCCATTTGGAAGATATAGACTTCTCAGGATGCCATTTGGAATAAATTCTGCAACTGAAGTCTTCCAGCGTGCAATGGAACAGATTTATTCAGGTAATCCCTGTGCCATAATAGTAGATGGTTTTGTTGATCGGAGGCAATGGTGTTGTAGAGCATGACAGAAACCTCAAGAAAGTTCTAGACAGAGCCCGTGAAGTGATTCTAAAGCTCAATCCTCTGACGTGCAAATTCAGATTACCAGAAGTCACATATGTAGGTAATTTATTTACCATTACAGGTTTACAACCAGACCCATCTAAGCAAACAGCTATTCTTTAGATGCCAGCACCAGGTAATGCTCAAATTCTACAGCATTGTCTTGGTATGGTTAACTATCTGGGCACGTTCATACCAGACATCAGTGAATTGACAGCACCTTTAAGAGAGCAAAAGTGTTGTATGGTCTTGGCTAGAACAGCACCAGAGAGCTTTTGATGATCTTAAGCAGAAAATTTCCACTCCACCTACACTAAGATACTATGATGTCAATAGACCAGTTAATCTTTCCTGTGATGCTTCAAAGTTTGATCTTGGTGCAGTTCTTCTTCAAAAGGGCAGACAGTAACCTGTGCATCTAGAACTCTTACCCAAACTGAAATCCAATATGCTCAGATTGAGAAAGAACTTTTGGCAATTGTGTTTGCATGTTCAAAATTTCATGATTTATGGTTGGGATATCCAGATTGAAACTGATCATCATCCTCTAGTTACTATCTTAAAGAAGCCTATTCATTCCACTGTAGAAGATTGCAAGGAATGATGCTCAAATTTCAAAAGTGTTACTTCAAAATAGTCTATATGAAAGGCAAACTTATCTGACTGATACCTTATCCACATCGCCCAGAAATCCAATGAAACAGTTTGATGCAGAGAATTTTGACTTTGATGTCATGGAAGTGCATAATTTTTTGACCATGAGACTCAGTGAGCTGAGAGATCATATTGAAGACTGATCCTGTTTGAAAAAGCTCAGCCACTACATCCAGGTAAGATGGCTGTCAAAGCAATCCAGTGTACCGCCTGAAGTACAAGCCTATTTTCCTTAGGGATGAGATGTTGATGGAAGATGACATTATTTTCAAAGGTCCAAAAGTTGTTCCTGCTTCCTTACAATATGAATACATCCAGATTTTGCATTGTGGACACCCAGGTTCTGAGCCTACAAAAGAAGGGCAAGAAGACTAGTATTTTGTCCTTCTCTAGTAAAAGACATTGACAAAGTACTTTGATCTTGTTCCGTATGCAATAGTACTAAACCGTATCTGCAAAAAGAGCCACTTCAGCTAAGTCAAGTTCCTGAACTACCTTGGTCAATAGTAGCCATTGACATATTCGAGTGGAACAATCAGTATTACTTGGTGTTGGTCGACTGTTATTCGAACTGATTTGAGATTGATTTGTTGCCTAACCTAATGTCCGCTACTGTTATTACCAAGCTGAAATGTCATTTCTCAGTCCATGGTAGTCCACATAGCTTATCTCTGACAATGGTACGCAATTTACCAGTCAATTATTTCAGAAATTTGCAAGAGAATGGGACTTTATGTTACTGGTAGTCCTGAATACCCACAGTCAAATGGACCAGCTGAACATGCAGTACAGAGTGAAAAGCAATTACTAGAGAAGTCAAAACATGACAATACCAACATCATTTTGAATTTACTCAATCTGAGAAAAATACCCCATGACCATATACTAGGCTCACCTGCTCAAAGACATTTATCTAGGCAAACCAGAACAACCTTGCCTATCAGTTCCAGTTTGTTGAGGCCTAAAGCTAAAAACAACAGAGCTCAACTACTCAGGAAACATTCTTTGGAGAAGTCCAGTTATGATAAAATGAGCACATTTCTTCATCTGTTGAAAAACAGGAGAGACAGTGGATACAAACTGTGAAAGGATTTGACCAGATTGGTCAAGTAACAGGTTTATGTACTGAGCCAAGTTCCTATTTTGTGGAATCTGAGGGTGTGGAGTACATGAGAAATTGTAGACATCTTCTTCCTTATCAGAACCGATATTGTAGCATTGTTCCTGTGATACAGACTCTAAATCTCAGAGCAAGCCAGACAATGTCCCTGTTCCAGAACATGTCTTAACTTCCATTACTACTTCTGATGATGCTCCTGATGTCCCCAAGGTTGAACATTCAGCAGAGACAATCCCAGTTGCTAGACCTAACTCTAAATTCTGTTTCACACAATTTAGTTGCATCTCCAGACCTAGTTTGAAATGCACAGCAACCTGTACATAATTGTCTGTATGTATCTAGTTCTGTATAATTGCATGTCTAAGAACTATCTTGTATTGATTGTGTGTCAATCAGTGTCATCAATGAATTAGGATTCATTTCTCAAAGAGGGAGGATGCAGGATATATATATGTGTAGTACATTTAAGAAGCTTTTCCAAGGAGAGCATGTGCTTATAAACAGTAAGCACTATCTAGTGACATTTTGAGAGTGCAGCCAGAGAGTGAGCATGTATGAGAGACAGTATCAGTTTGTTTATTAGTTTATCTAAGTTAAAGTTTTTGCCTCATTCCTGATGTCTTTGTACATAATAGAGCTGCTTGAACAGAACCCATGAATGGTCATCTGTTACATCCTGACCAGGCAAATGATACACTATATTCTGTATCGTATAGACTTCTTAGGTAGACTTATGCCTGGCCTACAGAGCAATCCAAGATACAAACCTAATGAACTTGATGCATATCTTTAAATCAAATGGGAATAGGGCTACCCATTCAGGGACCTAAATATGGCCTGCAACTTAAATAGGACATGTTGGAGGGACAGATTTATCTCCCAGCAACTGCTGCATCTTTGGAATAGGCTCCCAATTCATGTGAAACAGAGCACCTCTATGACACTGTTCAAGAGGAATCTGGACAAGTGGATGGGGCACCATACATTTTTACTAGGGATAGAGTCAACAATCCTCCTGGACATGGGCAGTCATCACTAAATGCAGTATTGGGTATTGACTAACATTTTAATGGTACTACATTGGGATGAAACAGCTAGGCTTAAATTGAGCTCCGGATCAATAGCCTAGTAATCTCCTATGATCCTATCATCCAAACATAATTTAATTTATTATTTCAATCCATATAACCCATATAACATAAAATAGAATTGTATCTCTTCTTTTAACATATTCTGTAATATTTATATTTAATCGTATCTATGTGTATTTTATCCACGTCTCTTATATCTTCAAAAAATATTATTTACATAGTTTTCCTCATAAATTTGTTTCTTCTTCTTGAAAATGTGAACATATCTATCATTATTCTTCTTATATGGCATATTTCCTTTTACTGACAATTTATCTATTACCAGTCTCCAGACAAAAATCTTGACATTCTACTTTTTGATTGCACCATTTGCTTCTTATTTTTATAGATTTATTTTTTTTTTCATATGTTATATTTTCACATGGTTTTACATTATCATTGCATCATAGACTATGTTTTTCTATCTTTTTCTATATCATCAATTTTTATTTCCCACAGAAAATATTTTTGGTAACATTTATTTCTTCATTTATACACTGTTTTTTTTTTCTTTTACTGTTTTTTTACCATACCCCAAAACTTACCACTAATCTCTGATCTTTTCATTTATCCACTTTAACTGTTTGTATAAATTTAATGAAGCAGCATAAACAACTGGATTAATTACCCCTAAACTTCCTTCCTCTTTATTTGCATACAAAACTCCTCCTTTTACTTAGTTTAATCTATGACAACATAAATACACTTCAAAGTATGCTATTTCCCCATCAGTACTAATTTTTCAAACAAGCTTTTTTCCTGAATGTTAATTTATATGCTTTCCATTAAAGACAGTTTTATTTATTCTGTTGTTTTTCCATTGAATTCTACTTGCATCTTTATACCCAAATTTTATACCTAACAGAAATTTAATTTGTTATAAAATATATACCCCCGATCTTCACTATATCACCTAAAATCTTTACATTTCTCTTTATTTAAATTCATCCCTATCATCTATAGACACTCATTTTTGCAAATTCTTACTTCTTTTATTCATTTTTTTACAATTATTATAAGGTTAACAGACCTGGAATTATTAACCATTCAGGTGTTACATACCCTGCCTCCTTCATTTTACAATTTATTTCACATGCTATCACATTCTGAACTTATGCAAAGAGTATACAACTCGTGTGACATCCCTTTCTTGCACTACTTATGTATCTCTTGGCTTAACTAGCCATTTATAAGTATTTTTACTTTATTATTATTATATGCTGACATGCATAATTTCCTAACTGTCTCACTTATATTATATTCTTTCATTATTACCCATACAATTTCATGTCCAGTTGCATCAAATGACTTATTAAGGTCTGCTATCCTAATTTTCTGTTCTTCATTCCTCTTGATAATATCATCCACAATTTCTCTAACTACCATTAATAATTCTGGATAACCCTTCTCCTTTATACTATATATAGTACAGTAGATAATATTTTCCATTTTAGTTTCATCTGTTTTGTATTATTTTCATAAAGATCTTATAATAATTATTATTAAATACTACCAGTGTCCAGTTTTTAATTGTCTTCTGTCCTTCTTCACAAAATTTTAAGTATTCCACTACATAATTCTTTATATATAAAACCTTCATTTAACCATTCATTCAACATCTTTAAAAATATTTTTTTGCCAATCTCTTAAATTTTTGTACCTGTCATACCCCATTCCATCTGGTCCTGCAGCCACATATGCATTTACTATTTCTAATTATCTTGCAATATGGATAGAGATAAAGGAAACTATAAATAATACTTTATCAAGCTCATTTAAAAATCTCGTATTCCAACTATATATTCTCTTTTTCTGTTAACTTTTTTTTTGCTTTCCGTGTCTTTATCACTGCCTCCTTTTCATATTTTAGTATATTGTTCATAATCTTTTCCTGAGTTTTTTCTATTTCTCTTTTACATTTTTTATTACTCTCATTACATTACCACCTTCCTTTACTGGCCTGCTTAAGTAACTTAATACTTCTTCTCTTTTTTCTTGTAAAAATTATATTTGCTTTTACAACTATTTTTTCTTGATTTTTTTTCATATAATTCTTTTTCTTTGTCAAAGTACTTTCTATCACTATGTGGTGAATTTTCCAAGGCATTGTTATATGTTCTTTTATATTTTTCTTCCTCTATTTTTCTCACATCATATTGCCAGTGTAATTTTTTTTTTATATTTCCTTAAATATCATCCACCATTGAGACCATTTTTCTGAAATGTTTTCTTAGTAATAGGGTATTTCCATAACTGTATTACTCATCTCTTTCCTTCTTCA
Organism: Protopterus annectens; assembly: GCF_019279795.1. Classification (NCBI taxonomy): domain Eukaryota; kingdom Metazoa; phylum Chordata; order Ceratodontiformes; family Protopteridae; genus Protopterus; species Protopterus annectens. The sequence goes on from NC_056738.1 coordinate 450,773,339, forward strand.
TTCCATGCTTTCTCATTTATCCTTTTTATTCCTTTGGCAATTTTATATACTCCTTGTTTTTCTTTTATCTCTAGCCATATTGCAAGATGATTAGAAAATTTTGTTTTAACAACCTCTCCTTCTCCTATAACTAAACCTTCTGATACTATAAAATAATCGGTTTCATTTCTACACATATCCATATTGTAATCAAAATTTTTTTGTCCCATGCTTAATTTACTATATCTTTTATCTTCTAACATTTTTCTTATATCATTTCCTTTTTTTATGCTTCCCTTCTTAAATCACAGTTAAAGTCTTCTGTTGTTATAATATTCTCTTTATTACTACATAGACTAAAATGTGATGAAATAAGCTTTCCCTTTCTTTGCAGTCAGTATAAGCATATAATGTTATAATTTTATACACTTGTTCTTTCCATTTAAAATCTACAATGGTTAATCTTACCATTTTTGCTAAAGTTACTTCTAACATTGTTACTATATCTCTACAGAATACAAATATTCCAAAACCGCTCTCATTTCCCAAAATCCAGATTATCTTTCTTCCCCATAGTTTCACTGTTTGTAATCTTTTTTCATTTGATAAAAATCTTGCATCTTCTAATATAATTCATCTACACCACATGTACTACAGCTCTCCAAAATTCCTTTCCTTTTCCTCTTACTAAATTCTTAATTGCATTCATGTTTACAGAAAGCACTCTAAATTTTTCATGTTCCCTTTCCCTTAGATTCATAAGTTCATAGTTAATTACTAGGGTAGCTTTCTTAATAGGCCATTCTAAGCATAGCCAATTTCCTTCACAAAGGTGAGAATCAAACACTGTACCTTGTGTCTGTGAGTCAAAAACCTTAACCATTATGCTAACCCCCAGTCATTAGCTATATTATTTTTCATTTATTTTCTTTCTTTTTTGTCTTTTCCACTTATCCCTTTACATTTTCTTTTTCTGTCATTTACCCTTTACCAAGAGAATTCTTTTTTCTTTGACTCCATCCCAATGTATGTCTTCTTCATCACTTATTTCTGAACCTTCTTCTATGTCATCTTTATTATTTTTATCTATTTTTCTTCTATTTCTACTACTTCTAACATGTCTTCTCTTTGTTCGTTTTCTTCTCTTTCTTTTGATTTTTCCTTACTCTTCTTTACATTTTTGAAATCCATTCACAAATGTCCAATTTTGTTAAATTTATAACTTTTCAATTCACATTTACATCATGTCCCATTTCCCCTCAAATATAATGTTTTCTTTTGTCAGAGTTACTTATCAAATGTCCTTCTTTTCCAGAAAAAATATTTTGGGTTGTTCCCAGTATTTTATGACACCCCTATTCCTCTCCACATTTATCATGCTTGGTATATGTATATTTTTTCTCTTTTTATTTTTTAACACAATATTAAAATCCCAGCCAAGAGTCCATAAATCCCTCTTGTTATAAACTTTTGCAATGTCCAGTACTTCTTTACATAAAGTTTTCAAATGTCCTTTCAAAGTCTCTCTTTCTACCACTGTACAAAATTGTACATGAATTTTCTTTTTTGTCTCCATGTTAAATGCTTTTATTACATAAAGATTCCATGGGTTATAGTCTTTCTTTTTTCATATTCTCCAAGAAAATTTTCCATTGAAAAACTGTCTCAAATATAATGTCACAAAATGTGTCTTTGTTAATAGGAATAAATGCTCTTACCTCATGTGCCTTTATACCCAAAGGAGCTAAAGACCTAACTGTTCATGTTCCACACTTCAAACCTGTCCATTTCTTTGTTTTCTTTACCTTGAATCCTTACCATATACTTCCATTTTTCATTTTATTCGGCCTTCTTTTCTGTTACCCCAGTTGTACTTTATTTTACTTTCTCTGCACATGTTTTATTTTCCTTCTCACCTCTATTGTTCAGGATTGTTTCTGAAAGTTCATTTTGTATTTTCTCCATAATGTCCCCCCAGGAAACATCTCATTCATCTTCTGTTTCACTCTGCACAACTATTTCTTTAAGTAAATTTCCCACAACCCTCCCAACTAGAAGGTTGTAATTATATATCCATCATTTGCTGACATCTCCATTAAACAAGTTTCTTTGAAACATTTCCTCAGAATTCTGCACACATTTTCTGTTCTCAGTATTTACTTTCTCTTCCATTTCTTTCACCACTCCATCATCTCCTTCTCTGTCCATCTGCTTTTCTGCTTCTCTGGGCCATCTTTGCCCCTGGAACAGAAACAGGAAGTGCTCCTCCAAAATGGGTCACACTTGCAACAATGACGAGAAGGGGAACTTCCTAAGCTCCCTGACCAAATTTCTCCTTGTAGTATAAATATCTCAGTAGTTCTCCCCTGAGAAGAGGCTACTAGCCTAATGGGACATCATTAAGCTGCAGTTATCAACCATTTTTTACACTATACCTGTTTATAACTTTTCACTGTAATACACTATTTGATGGGAATCCTTCATTACAGGCCTTCAAGACATGTGGTTGCACCATTTTGGAGATTTAATAACTAAAAAATAGTTTTTTCCTCTGCTTGTGCAATGCTGAATGGAAAATTAATTTCTTAGTGGAAGTCGTATCATATGGGAGGAATTTCAAGATACAAACATTGATATCTAAATAACCATACAGTTTTCCTCAGTGATGTGGTGGTGTTAATATCAGATCTAAGGGAATCAGACAAGGGCAGGAATAGAAAGACTTCTCAGAAAACATGACAGCTGTTCCATGGGTTTTATTTTTTCTGTTTCTGTCATAATTATGAGATTCCAAGCATATCTCTCAGAATGGATTTTGCCACATATTTTTGCCCTGTACCTAATAAGATGGTTTATTTTCTGGTAAATTAATTATGATTATACTGAGTCAATAATATTAAATATTAGAGTTTCATACTTCTCATTGTTTGTAAAATGCAAGAATATCTAAAAAAAATGTTTCTGATTTTGGACCTGTGTACGCCAGTTTTTGGAGTTGGTCTAGAATTCTTGAGCATACAAGCTACGATTTACAGTTATAGGAGATGGTACATCAGTACACATTATGCCTGCTGTATGTGCAGTGAATACACTTTGAGAATAGATTGTATCCAAAATATCTATAGTGAACTTGTATGAGGTCAAGTACTGTTTTAAAAGAAAACTAACTGCTGATTACAGTAACATGATTAATATGAGTTACTTAAATTTTGTGGCTATAAATAGTAAATGTATTAGTTATTTCTAGGAGATCTGTGTGTGTGTGTGTGTTTTTAAGTTGTCATAGTAGAAGTCATAAACTAGCATAACCTAAACTGTAAATGTCATATATTTATAGTGGAGAAGGTGGCACTATGTGCAACACAGTATTTTTTAATAAAACTTTATTTTTGACCCCTCTGCCCAACTGTCTGGCCAATTACAGTTACTTCATCCTTTCATTTCCTAACCCAAGAAGAGATTACCATGGCCTGGACATGATACAGACAGCCATTAGAGATTTTTTGTTTTTTGGTTGGGCTCCACCTGCCATTTTACTTACTGCATATGCCTGTACATGTTAAAGGTGTTAACATACTAAGAGCTTTAGCAAATGCATGCTACCCTCTTCGATCACTCATGCAACCACTCAAAAGGTCCTGGCTCCCACTTGTGAGTCAAGTGCCTCTGTGGTGTCTCTGAGGTCCAGTGAATTTAATAACTTGGAATTTGTACCCCAGGTATGCATGCCCAGCCTCATACTGAGAAATGTGATCAGGCATTGCATTATCACTCCTCTTCACTCCCATACCTGTTCCTCCAACACCTGCGCAACTATTCAAGCCCCTGGCATCTCGGTCATAGTCAACTTTATTTCTCTATATATCTCAGAGCTGGCTGTGAGACTGTTTCTGTAACTTAAATTAATGGTTTGCTAAAAAATTAAAATTTTCATAAAGGAAGGATATATAATTTATTTGGCTTACTATCAGTAAGTTGAAACTTCAGCAGTTCAAACACCATATGTTCGAACTGTGAAGTTCTAAAACTGATTATTGCGAAGCCGCAGAACACCAAATTCTTTCCCAGGGAAAGAATTTGGTGGGCTGTTTCTGCGGCTTCACTATTCCCTCCACTGTGGTGCAAAGGTTACGGACCGGGTTAAGGTAATTGTGTGAATGGACCGGGTTAAGGTGAGTGTGCGATAGTTACGGACCTTAGGGTTAGGACGCGGGTAAGGTGAGTGTGCGGTAGTTACAGACCTTAGGGTTAGGGAGCAGGTAAGGTGAGTGTGTGATAGTTACGGACCTTAGAGTTAGGGTTTGGGTTAAGGTAAGTGGATAGATAGTAGTGTATGTACAGTTTAGTGTAGGGTTAGAAGTAGGGTTTTGTGAAGTGTATATGTGGATTATTTATTTTGGTGTGCTTGTGTTGTGTGTGTGTTTTCTTGGAACAGCGATTTCTTTTTCCCTGGGAAAAAAAATCGCTGTTTTCAGCCTTCGATGGTTTTGCACTTCGAGGTTAGAAGTTCGAACATATGGTGTTCGAACTTCTGCCGTTTCATCAAAGTGATATAGACCCATTTATTTACAGCTTCAGAATTTTGCTTCACTGACATGTTTTAAATAAAAGTATAATAACTTCAAGGCCACACCAAGTCACGCAAAGGGAATATTTGGCTTTATTCACTATACTCTGACTACCTCAGTGTTAGCAGACATAGCAGGAATGCACAAGCCTTCCTACTTGCAAACAGTTCTGTTTTAGATACAACAGAACTTTGTATATCTTGAGGTTTTTTATTATACTACATAGTTCGGCTTTGTTAATTCATGATTCATTTTACAGTAGCTTGTATTTCTGTATAGTGAAAGTTTATATTTGCATTTTTGGGACTTGCTATGTCAATCCTCAGTTTAGTAATAGGAATTCACTTGTAAAAGCAGCAAAGGGATTACATGAAGATAGTGGTCAATTACACCAAAGTAATTAGTGCAGAATATTAAAAACCAACTCATGTTACTCACCTGTAGAAGGATACACCCCACCCTGTACTACCATTTGAATATGGATGTTTAATCACACATGAGGTTAGCACACCTGGTGTTATCATAGAAGGCAGACATCAATTCCATTGGACTGCAACTAAATGTCTGTCCAGCAGATTATTATTATTATTTTTATTATTAGATGCACTTTGTCATTTTTGCCATATATAAACCCCTTTTGGCTTTACCCTTTTTACCTCCTTTGGTATTAAATACCTACAATGAATATGGAAGCCACTGGAATATTATTAGGAATGGTTGGAAAATTAGAGAATGCTTTTCTATATCAGCTGGGTCTGGAACAGTTGGCAAAGAAGCTTAGGCTAAGTAGCATATTGATTTTTGGGTCAGAATTCAAGAAGTGGGAGTACTGAGTAGAGGAAGTCTGTTTTCAAGAAATGTTTAAATCTCAGACAGCTAGGATGCTCAAAAGACACACTGGCAGTGAGCACACTCAGTAAAAGATAAAGAAGTGAAGGCATTAGAATTGCTTTTGACAACTTCTACTATGGGATAGATGTTAGTTTCACTTCTCAGGAAACTACAGGCACAATATTAAGTCTCCTCTTTGATGTTAGAGGTAAAACAAAAAATATACAGAAAATTTTGGGAGCTACATCATTCATCAAAACCAGACAGAATTTCTTGAATGATTTGATCCTAATGAACAGCCAGTCAGTGGAACTTGCCTCAGTAAATGCTGTTATAAGTTGGTGTCAGGATTCTTGATGCCTGGTTTCCAGTGATGAACATTAGCTTTCCATTTCATGCCATTTAATCTGGAGCGGTAATATTATGACACATTCTGTATCCATGAGGAACTTTATTTTGCTGAATGGTTACCCATGAAGAATTCCATTTCCCATGCCAGGTTTGAGGGGTTAGTTTATGTCTCCAAACATTGTGGATCTGGAGAAGGAGAGTATAATTTCTGACTGACTTCTTGTATACATTGTTTTCAACAGAACAGGACAAGTGACAACAGAAGACTGTTCCGAAAATTTAGTGTGAACACTGACCAAACTTTACCAGCTCTTACATATAATCAGAGTGAGACTGCATTTTCAGGCCGTTATAATTTAGACTTACTGATGAACACTTAACGGTAACTGAATTATGGGACTGCAAAGATCCAAGGGCCCTATGTAAGCTATCTTAGTGTAGTAATAAGGTTAAGCTTGGATTTTTTGATAATAATGGTAAGACAGTATATAAACTGCCAGTGGTGGTGCTGCTGTAGCGTTGTCGCTTCACAGTAAGACGTTGTCCTGTTCGATTCTCAACTAGAGCGTCTTCTGTGTGGAGATATGCATGAATGGGCATACCTTCATTGAAGTTTGTGCATCAGGGCCGGCAACTCGGCACATAAAAATCTACTGCCAATCATTAGCGGACCGGAGTTCCGCTGTGGCGACCCCTAACCGGGCAAAGCCGAAAGACACAACAAAATGCTAAGACAGTATAAAGTGGATTGGAAAACACTAGGCCATCAAGCAATTATGCATGCTCTGATAAACAGTCACGTCTGCCTTGTACGTCTAGGTCAAAAGATGAAAAAGTAAATTTATACTGAAAGCTTAAGGAAAGTACTAGTGTTAAAGCACCAAAAAGTTAGCAGTGTGGGGACAGACTATTCTGGTCTTTGTTTAAGAACCTGCTATAGCAGCTGAAATTCAATAAACAACAGAACAGCAAGTGAGCCAGAGTTAAGCACATATTAAAAAAAAATAAATAAATGGCTTAGTAACAAGGTATAGAGCACTTTATTTAAAAATAAAAGGAAAGTGCAAAACCTTTGCAAACATGATGCATCTGCTAGTGTTAAAACCTCTATAAAACCAACCAGATTAAATATTTTTAAAACTCACTAAAAACTATTTCATAGCACTTGAAGTACCTCTGGGGCATTTTAATATGCTCACATTTTGGATAAGAAGGATGTTGGTAATGGGTAGCATTAAAGACCCACAACAGAGTATTATGTAAGTGGGCAGGTAAAATGAATCTGAGTTCACAACATATGGCAGGTTGTAGCAACCGTAATGGTACTTTACCCACATTTTTGTGTTTCATCTTAGACTAGGTTAGGGGGTCATCTGCATAACTGAGCATAGTTTAGTGCACCAGACATCAAAGTGGGTTTGAATTCACCCTCGTGGAATGGAAATGAGCATGCAAGATGCAGGACTGCGATGGTTCAAAAGGCATGCAGCGTAATGTGCCCAGTGTCATACATAGCGCAAAACTGTAAAATGATGTGCATACATACCTCTCAACTGTACAGATTTTCACAGAATGTGCAGATTTCTGCATATTTTGGGTTCGTTTTTCATAAAGTTGTGGTTTTCTGGCAAATGAATGACAAATCATTAAAGACTGAAGTTAGGAAAAAATGACAGTCATTTGAATTTCAGACACACATACCCTTCAGAAAATCCATTCTAATCCAAAACCTGTTATTCTATCAACTTTCTAAGTTTGTAAGAGCAATATTTAAAAATTGTCCCTATTTTGGGTCTTTGTCCCACTTTTATGGCTTTGCCCAGATTTCTTGCTCTGAGAGGTTGAGAGGTATGGTTGCATATGACAATTTGATAATGTACCTAGGAAATACTAACATGGCAAGAAGAAAGGTGTCAGCTTACAAGTGGAAGTTTGAAGACACCTAAACAAACATTTGAAATAGTGGCCTTGACTGTATTACAGTTTTGCTTGTGACTTTATCTCCCATCTTTAGGGCAAGACGGTTGTGGCTAGCAGTGTCTAGACCAATATAAAAGTTGGTAAGAATGGCAAACAGTTGTACATTCTGGACAGCTTGTTGATTGCACTACAGTCTAGCAGGCCTGTGGTTTGGGTATTTATTAATGAGCTGAGTGAGCCTATAGTTTTTTTTTTTTTTTTTTGTCTTAGGTTCATAGGCAAATTCTAGGCTAGCTGCCCTTGTGAGCCATTTTAAGTCAAACCAAGTTTATGTCTGTGAGAATCAAACCTTAACCATTACACCAACCTCCCAGTTCCAAAGTTCATAGGTAAATAGTGGGCTAGCTGCCCTTGTGGGCCATTTTAAGCCTAGCCAATTCACCTCAAAGCCTTAAAGTCAAGCCTTTTACCTTGTGTCTGTGAGGTAAGTACCTTGACCAGTATGCCAACTCTTACAGCAAGGTGAGCACACACACACACACACACACACACACACACACACACACACACACACACACACACACACACACTCTGAGTCCAAGACACTAGGATGAAGTGGGAATGGCCACCAAATGCTAGATGGACACTTTCTAATTCTGGCCCAGTTATCGGTTGCTACTCTGTTGAGATCAGATGAAAAGGCAATGATTAATGCAATAGTTCCTATTACCATAGTAAAGGGGTGAGCCTATTGCATTGCTACTCGTCTTTTTGCAAGCAGTATGAACAGCTGATATGGTCATGTATGGGCACCATGTTATATGTGATTGTTCTTTTGCTGTGCAGTTAGCTTCAAAACTGAAAAGGAGAGCAGGCAGGAAGGACAGGTACAACTTGGCTAAGGCTTCTGTGGGACACAGCAGGTGGCTTTAGGTTCAATAAAAGAAGATGCCCAAGTGGATACCTGAAATGGGGAGACAGGCAGGGACAGCAGTACAGTAGCTATTTTGGCAGAGTGTCATGAAGCTGATTATTTGTTCACTCATATGGTAGGCGGTTATGAAAGATCGGTGCATTATTTTCCCTAGGCATGGAATTGGTGGGACAGTCACACATGCAGAAGTCAGAACCAGGATAGTAAATTAATGCAAGTTGCTTGCACAGCTGGTGGATTAGATTGTAGTCTGAGCTTATATATATATTGTCAATGTATCAGTACTTCAACGGAGGGAAGATGGGCTGAGGGTGGTGGGTTCAAATAACAAAGATGCCCATGCCAATGAAAGAATACTATCTGACACATAAACTCACAGGTGAATGCTAATGAATGATGAATGCACATTTTATTAAATACAGAAGCTATGAAACAAATTAAACTGCAATGGAGACACCCTGAACAGCCTCTCATAAAAAGTAATGAACAGAAAACAAGTGTGGCTATTGACTTGCTATATCTTATAAATCCTTAATAAGTGATGTGCTCACCTGCTGGAAACTTTCCTGGCATGGCAGTAAATTAAATAATTGTTTTTTTTTTTTTTTTTATTCATGCAAAAACTTGTTATACAAAAACAGTTGTGGTTTATTAATGCTGATAAATTTAGCTAATCTAAACATAAATAGTAATGTGTGTTCAGAGATTTGGTGTCTCAGTCCACACTCCATTGCCTGAGCTAGAAGGCCACAGCAGTCACTTTTTTGTTAATAAACTCCTGTAACTAAGCCTGTTAAGGCATTTCAAAAACAACCACTGACTTAAGTGAGATTCAAACTTGCAAACTTTAGTCTGCCATTATGCACACTTAACCATTTCAGTTTTGGTAGTTCCTGCAAAAAATGGAAAGTAGAAATGCCTGCTGCATGAAGTTGACAATTTAAGAGAAATTTCAAACGTGTATTAATTCTCTGACCAGGCTACCAAAATCCCCCTATTCCTGCAGACTTTTCAAAGCACCTATTATGTTACCAAATATATACTGATATGTTACAATAAATATCTGCACTAGTTCAAATAAAATATTTTATTTTATGCATCTGTAATAGAGTAAGTCCACTGGACACAATTGTGTTCATAGGTTATCGCGGAGCACTGTCTAGTTAAATGACTTGCTTAGAGTCTCACGGTATGCAAATGGAGATGGAAAGATTCAAACCCTGTACTATAGATACAGGAAGTAGCTTTTTTACTTATTTTGAAAAAATACATATTTTTACTTTTTTTTTTTTTTTTTTTTTTTTTTTTTTTTAATTTTCTAAGCTAATGTCATTTAATTTATAGGTACTTGCTTCTATTGCAAACATTTGCTGGCATCAGGGGAAAACATTCCTTTTGGATCATTCACTTGCCTAGTTATTTCAGGTTAACGGTAGCCAAGTGCTTTTGATTGTGATGTCATTTTTAATGTATGTTTCAGTTTTAGTAGTATCCGCCTTTATTTTAGATATAGAAATTCCTCAGTAGACAGTTCAGCAACATAAAGTGACACCTATTATTTAAACCAACAGCAAATTTATGATCCAGTTTAGATGGAAGGCAATCCTTTTCCTGCTTCAGAAATAAGAAATCCACATTTAATCTCTGCTAAATCAAACAGTAATAACCAAACCGGTTCCTGAAGGCAACTGTAAAATTTAATGTTCAGTCCTTGGAAAGATGGTTAAACTGTATTTTATGTTCACTTAAGCTTTTAGATGTTAATATGAAAGCTCCACCACTCTGGCTGTGCAGTCACATTGTATAAATCAAACCATCTGGACCTTGTATCCCTGTCTCTTCCTGTAAATGTTTCAAAGCAGGCTTCAGTTTTCATGTGATATAATGCAGGTCCAGACAGGTTGCATGCCTCAATTTCAGAAAGTCACAAAATGTTACAAGTTATTACATGTGCTCAAGGGCGAGTGTTTGATGCTGTTCTGTAGAAATCACCTTATCAAAGAAGAAAATATGAAGTCTGCTATAAGCTATGAAACTTTTATGCAGTCCAACAGAATGGGGCTGTTAGAATTCCCTGCATAGGTTTACACTACTTAAACTGATTTAAAGTCATGCCAATTTCATGACTTTTAGAACAAAGTCCTTATGCTTTGACGCATATCTCCAGTCAATTTGTTCGGCATACCATATTTTCAGTTAATTCCATCTGTAAAGGGTACTTTCATTCCCCCTCCCTTAACATTTGCCTGGCTAGTTTTAAGTAAAATAACATAAAGTCTGCATTTATTTTATTTATTTATTTATTATTTATTTTATATTTGTTTACCGGGTGAGTACGACTGCATTTATGTCCATTTTCAGTGGAGGCACGGGGAGAAAAGCTCCAGGTTATAAGATAATAACCGATACAGATTGAAAAAAAAAAAACAATTTATAGAATTTTAAAATTTACAGTATTTTAAAATCTCAATATCAGGATACATGCCTTTAGGAATGTGGCACACAATTAGCTTAGGTAACCAGCAGATTAACACATATAGAGATTGTACCAGTTAGAACTCTTGAAAAGTAACAATTTTGCACAGGTTCACAAACATCATAGTAAGATCTTGTACAATTAGAGACTGAGTGAGATTTAACTAGGCAGATTAAACTAGGTATGTATCAAGTCATATTCAATATTAACTTCTTAAATTACATTTCCAGGGGATTGATATTCTAAAATAAAACCAGATTCCCAGAGATTTCTCAGGCTGCTCTCAAAGTAGGTATGCAAATGTTGCGCTGGTTCAGATTTGTATGGCGCCCTAAGTTACATATATCAAATGCCAGAATTCATGCTAGTTAACAATGTGAATTATGCTTAGTTCTTCTGTTATTCTTTCATGTGGTTCTTTGTCCAGTGAACAACACTACAGATGCATTATATGCATGTCCCATACATAACTGCCTCTGTTTTCTCAACTGTCTGTTCTCATACATGAGGACCTTATCACAGGCTAGCATTCAAACAGATGCAAAAAAAAATCACATCTTCAACAACCTAAACCTTGGAATAAATGCCACATGTGCTTGCTTCATTCTGACAATAACAACATTTTATAAATGTAATACAAGAATGTAGGCTGTATCTGTGCATAGGAGATGCCCTTATTCTTTTTGACGCATCATAAGATTCAGCCAGAAAAATGGCGTCTCATTTTTTAACTTTCTGACATGCTTATCTGCACAGGAAATGTTCTAATGGTAGACTCTGTAAATGCTACCATCTTGTGGAAGAAGTGGTCTATTTCTTTGTTACTCTCCTTCACTTATTACACATTGGGCCCAATTCCAAAAGACTTGATGTCAGTGCAAGTGACCATTTACAGTGACAGCAGCTGACAACAGGTGTTTTGGAATCTGTTCCCTGTAGCAAATTTGTTTATAGATATGTCTTACACCGAAGGAAGTCACTTAAGCTGAGAGCAAGTCTTTTGGAATCAGGCAGACTTAACACTGAGACTAACTCTTTTGGAATTTGACTTATTATTTAACAGTTGCAGTTCCTGATTCCTGAGAAATTACTCAAAATACATAGGTCTGCTTGCTAGCAAATAAAACATTGATACTAGTAATATGAGTGAAACATCTCGGGTTTCAACAGAATCTTAGTATTTACCACCATTGTACTAAACCACAGACCAGATAAAACAAAAGGGAATTTAAGGCATGCATCTCTGAAGCTGAAAAATAATCAGCAGGAATCACAAATGTTTTAGACTTTTGCTAAGTAGTCTAGTTACCTGGTAAATTGCACATTGCAATTTTCTCATTTTTAGACTACTTTGAAAGAAGACAGACTGTTTTGATTGGACCTAAGGACATTTTCTGCTACTTTCAGAATTGTCTATCTTGCCCCTTGTTTAGCTGATGGCCAGTGGAAGGTGTATTTTTGTGATCCTCATTAACATGGAAAACACAAAGTTAAAATCCTGAACATAGAAGAAACAGTCCAATATAATATCTGAAGCTACTTTTTATTCCTACCTTCCTGTGCAGGTGTGGCCTGTCCTCCCTGTTCTTTGGTTGTACTGATAAATGTAGCTCTTTGGCAATTGGATCTATGATGCCAACTTCCCTACCTTTAAAACTGGTATGTTTTAAAGAGAGGGATCTTTGAAGAGGGTGCAAGAGTTGTAGCCATTAATAGTGCGGCACATTATGGCTAGTGTGATATGCTGACCAGTCACCACAGCTCTATGTTGCCGAACTGTGATCGTTAAAAAAAGTCAGTAGTTACCTCATTACCGTAGCGCTACTGCCGATCTGGGCTACTGTGCCAGGTTGAAAAATCAGAGTAATAAATGGGTCACCTATAAGGTGTCCAGGATGAGTAAGACCTCTAGAAATCAGGTGAGACTTAGTGTCCTTCGGGGAAGAAATCCTTAAGAAGTTGTCATTGCCACATCATTGGACATACTTGAATGTATACAGATATGGTAAGTTCCTAATACAACTGTAATCTATGACTGTCCCTCCTTGGGTACTGTCAGGTTTCTTGTTTGAATCCTAAATTTTCCTACATCTTCTGTTGGACCATTTCTGTATTTTTCTAAACTTTCAGAGTTTGTTTGAATTTGAGATCCGGGTCTCTCTTTGTGGTGTGGCTGTGTGATGTCTTTTATTGAAGTCTTGTGATTAACTTAATCAAATTATTGTCCATATGAATAATGCCTGATTTGAATATGGCTGCAGTTACATTTTCTGTTTGCATTTGAAAGACCTTCATCTTCCCATTCTAAATGTGAATTCACACAGACTGTTTTTAGCAAAAAAACACTGTTAGAACACTTTTTCAGTTTCAGCTTATTCATTTTCTTTGCCATTGTACATCATCTTGTAATTGTATTAGATTTGTTGCTTGTATATTGCTTTTATTATTTGTGTATTTTTGTTATTTATACTTTTTCTGTTAGTTCCTTTATTTTTAGGTTCTTTTGTTTTCCTAATTTATTGTTCAGGTTTTAGGTTTTATAGACACTGTAATAAGTCTGAATCTAAGGATGAAGATAATACTTTTCAAAGCAGATGGCTTTGTTCGAAAAACTGTAACATGATTCCAGAAGAAGGAAAAAAACATCAAATGGCACCAGTAGTGGCAGTAAAGACAACAACTGAAACTGATTTGATTATTAATTTATCCACAGACAACCCAACCCTCACCCCAAGAAGTCTACTCCTCAGTTATCTCTCAGGTTTCTCTGCTCCCTAAGTCTCCCAGTCTGTCACCTCATAAAGACTCACAGGAGTACCTGAAATTGTTGTAGACCAGCCTATCATGCCCTGGTCCAAAGTTCACTTAATCCTCCAGTGATGAAATACTTTTTTAATTTATGATGAATATAACATAGTCCTCAATGAGGTGTAAACAATCTGTAAAATAATTGGCCATAGCAAACTGAGGCAAGATTTATCAACCTCATAGGGTGAGGAGCCAAGATGCAAATGGTCAGGCACATTAATGAAACCAAACTACAGAGCACATTATAGTCCACTTTATGAAGCTCAGCCTTGCTCAAGTCTTTGACTCCTGGTAATGTCCAGTGGTCAAATCCTAGGGAAAGGCTTATATTAGAAATCTTATCTGCAGCCAATAACCATTCAGAGGCACACCAAATAATGAAAAACAATGAAACCAAAAGCCAAACAACTGCTACTGTGCAAACATTAAGCACTTCAGAACAAAATTCACACAGTCACCAGCTGATTATAAAACAGCAAATAGAGCTTGACTCATCATATGACCATCATCATATTACCTTAAGATATAACGCATATCTTCTTCTTTCAGCTTTTCCTGGTTAGGAGTTGCCACAGCGGATCACCTGTCCGCTCATGATTGGCATAGGAGTTTTACGGTGTCGAGTTGCCAGCACAGTGCCCAACCTTCCACAGAAGGCACACACATATACACACTCACACCTAGGAACAATTTAGAGTGTCCAATCCACCTACAGCATGTCTTTGGGATGTGGGAGGAAACCGTTGCACCCGGAGGAAACCCATGTGACCACAGGGAGGACATGCTGACTCCACACAGAAGGCACCCCAGCCAAGGATCGAACCAGAGAACTTCTTGCTGTGAGGTGGCAATGCTAACCACTGCACCACCGTGGCCACCCAAGATATAATGCATATACATCTGCTAAAATATAAGCAAATATTGAAAATATTATAAACAAATACTGGAATTAATAAGTATATGAGAATATTAAATCCAAACCAGCCTGATAATAAAGCATTATAACTTTACAGCCCTAAGCCTGAGAACACTGTTAACTGACATACATTGGTTTAGACCGAACTGCCAGCAGTTAAATAAATGCATACAAATCAATGCACCGAGCTGTAAAAACACTCATACGAGCCAAAAATGGTTAGCGCTTTCGTTTAATCCAATATTAAACTTCTTCAGACAATGCATACAGTTCAACACTTCCTTTAATTAAGACCTAAAAACATTTCATTGGCTAAGACAATTATTTAAAGTGGCTAAGACAATTATTTAAAGTGATACTTCCTTAAAAACATTTTGAATAGAAAATTTGTCACTGTTTATAAGAACATGACACCATCTCTACCATAATAAAGTTGAATTATAAATACATATACAACACATAAGTACATATTTCCTAAAATTTCTTGTAGCTTAAAATCTACTAAATATTTATTCATATAGTTATACTAAAAACCTTGCTATTCGATTTTTATAATTTCTTTCTTTCTAAAGCCTTTAATTTTAACACTGCAGAAATTGAGGTACATTTATTTATACCTGGCCATGAGTCTGCTTGCAGCTGAAGCTGCCATTTTAATTCCTTTAATTCTAGTTGCAGTCCCTATGGTTATCATTTATAAGTATATGGTCAATGATAATAAAGCAAAACATATGGCTTGGAAATTCCATAATATGTTTAGATAAGGCATTATTTATGTTGAATTTTCTTAAGGCATATTCATGCTCATAAATTCTTTGGCTAATTTTTTTTCTCTGTTTTTCCTATATAAAATGCCATGCATGAACTGCAGTGTGCCAGGTAGACCACTGCTTAGAGTTACAATTGTACTTTCCTTTTAACTTATAATTTCTTATAGTGAAATTATCTGTTTCTCTTATTTTGTTACACCATGTACATGCACCACATTTAAACATTCCACATTTATTATTATAGGCAATAGCTTGTCCTTTCTTTAACAAATCTTTAAAGCTCAAGCCTGTTTTATATACGAGTGGTTTATCGCCTACATGTTGTCTAACATAAGGGTCATCTAACAAGATGATCCAGTTTTTCTGGACTATGGAAATTAAGAACTTGTATTTTCAAGGATTGTCCTCTGTGGTTGTCTGATGTGTGGTGTGGATGTGGGCTTGATTTGTGTTCCCCCATTCAGGAGACCCTGGTAGATGGATTTGTAATATCTCTGTTCTAATGGGCTGAAGGTTTGTCAGTGCTTAGTGCAGCATTATGGCAAACACTGTATCCGAGTGAACATAGTAAATGCCACTGTGATCGCTAAGTTATTTTGACATATCTATATGTACTATAAAAGGGTCTATATCAGAAGATTGACGTTTCAAATCTTCGAATCTGATATGTTCCACACCATATGATCAAAGTCTTGAAACCTCGAATCTTTTAATGGAGATCTCCATACAGTGCGGAAAGGGAAGATTTCCCTTTTCTGCACTGTAGTGCAAAATCAGAGTTAATATATTTAAGCAGCAGGGGGGCACAAGGGGGCTTCCCCCTGCTTAGAGCATTTAAATGGCTTGCTTTTGTAGGCTGTGTTTTAGTACATTTTTGAAGTTTCAAGACTTCGATTATATGGTGTCGAACATATCAGATTCAAAGTTTTGAAACTTCGATCGTGTAATATAGACCCACTATAAAATATACAGTTTGAACATTTGCTGGTTTCTCCAGTATTAGTTTTCATTATAATTATAAGCAATGAAATCAGAGACTAATATTAAAAAAAAAAAACACTTTCAAAATCATCAGAAAGCCATTTTCATTTAAAAGAGATAACCCAGAAAACTTACTTTTCAGTAAATATTTGCATTTTTAAGTACATTTTTAGATCTGATTACATATGAGTTTCTTTGTACTTTGAATGGTTTGATTCTTTCCTGGCACTGTTCAGAACAAGCTTTAGTCTGATGAAAGGAAATTCATTCCTGTACATTACAGAATGCCTGATCAGGTTTTATTTGAAATGTTCAGTATATATTATTTTATAAAGGTCAGCTATTCCTTTCTAACGCCAAGCTGGCAAATAAGGTAGAAACAGGACTTCATGTAAAATGCAGCATGCTGAGATTCTGAAGTAATCCTGAAAGAAAGTGTACTTTAATGTTTTTTTCCTTTGAAAATATTAGTTTGTTTTTCCCCTTCTCCCCTGAAACCACAGAGATTAAACTGCATAAAGATATGATGTACGACCACTCAGCCTCTGAGGAAAAAATGTAATCACAGGGAATGCCTGCCTACTGACTTAAGTCTGATGAATTTTCCCCTTAGGAGATAGAGCTGAGTTAAATACTTGCCATAAGGGAAACACAACCCTATCTAGAACAGCGAGAACTAAAACCTTTCAACAGAGCAGATTTAGATTTGGTTTCAACAGAAAATATTTCATATGACGTAACATATTTTAATGATGTCCTGAAGACAGAAGCTGTCTAGCAACCTAATTATGATTCTCGTTTATGCACACAGAGGTCTATTGCTAATACCTAGCATTAAATGAAGAGGAAAATTAATGTTTTGTGTCATTTTGCTTGCTCTCTGGTATGAAATAGCTGTATATGTATAATCTATTGCATCAAAGAGAACATCTGCATATGAAATGCTGACCATCCTCCAACTTTTCATTAGGTGTTGATTGTAGACCATACCCTAGACGTAATAAATATTAGTTTACTGATCTAGCAATTATAAAGATAGTAGATGTGGGATGATTTCGGTATCCCTTCAGATGATATCGGGCATATTTCTGACCACTACAGTGAGGAATTTGTTTAGTGATTAGTCATTGATTCTCAGTATGTTAATTCATTTGCTGTGGCATGCTAAAGTAGCATGAAATGGCAATGCTGCAGAATAACAGGAAGTATAACCTGCAGTAACCCAGGAAATACTTAGTACATATAATACATTATGTCCTTAGAATGTGGAGCTAGAAGGACTCTGGAGAGTACCCCTAAATCCTACTAAGTCTGCTGAGAAATACATTACTTGTATGCTGTTTCTGGATAATATTTACAGACACTTAATACACAGAGTCACAGTCCCTAAATGCAAAATCTTTAACAAGCAAAGGCTAGGTTTTTCTTCTAGTTTTTACTAATCAGTTTGTCTGTGTAACCTTTTTTATTTTTGGTTTGGATGTTAGTTGGGATGTTTTGCAGACACCTTAATAGTTAAGGACATCAGCTGGGGGTAAAGACCTTGTGTTTTTAAAGACAGCCAACTTATGCTGTGCTATTGAGGTCATAAGAAGGCTGAAACATGCATGTCCACAGCTAGTGTAGTTTGGCTTTATTGGCCTGAATGTATCCAAAATATTCTGCTGAGACAGAGGGAGCTGTCCATTGAATCCAGCAACCAGATAGCTGAGTGCATTGCCATTTTATATCTACTGCAACAACATGTTTGTAGGATAGTTACTGACAGTGTGTGATGAATGTTAGCAGCTAAAGAAGAGGGTTAGGAAGAGACAAGAGATGCAATAGTGTATGTTGCAGCAGACAAGAACATGCCATAAGAGACTATCAGCAAAAGCATCCTCTAATCATTGCTAAAAAAGTTTAAGAAAACCTGACACAGATGCCACATAAGCCAGATATATTTGATTGGAACATGTTTCAAATATATGTTAGTCACTTGCCAACAGCATGTCATGCAGAAATAAAAATCCTAACTTGAACCTTGGGTTCTGCATCATTAATTAGGAGGGCAGCGAATATCTGACATGGTAATGAAAATAAAGTTTTATTTATTAGTACACACAAAAGCATTTGGAAGCATGATTTAATTTATAACAAACCATTGGTTCACAGGTATATACTAGGCTAATGACTACTGGGCCCCTTATAAGCCAAGCCATGCAACCCAAATGTGACCCACACATTTAATTTATATAGGGGATGATCTACTGACTGCCTCTGTCCATTAGAGACATAGGAGCCAGACCAGGGGTGAATTTCTGATTATCTATCCATTGGTCCAAGTTGCTCTTAAAAGGGATTGGAGGAACTCCATTTCACATGGATGGGGAGCCTGTTCCAGAGAATGGGAATTCTCTGAGAAACAAATCCAGCTCTTTAACATGTCCTATTTATATAGCAAACAAAATTTAGATATTTTAATATAGTAGTTCTGATGCTTTTTGTTTTGCAGATGTGCAAAAGGTTCATCAAAACAAGGTTCAGGGATGCTCCATATGCCAAGCAAAGATCACCTCCCAGAAGTCTGTATGATACTGAGTAAACACACATGACTTTGAGGGGATCAGCGTAGGACGTGTTTGCTCCCACTATTCTTTTTGTAAATAACCTTTCTGGACATTCCAGTTGCTGCATGTGTCTGGTCAAGTATATGCTAAAGGGGGCATTATATTCTATGATGGGCCTGAAGAAGGCCAAGTACAGGGGTATGATGAGCTGTCTAGACCTAGATGCCATGCCCTTGCTTATATGTTGAGCAACATAGAAGGATTTTCTAACTACCTTGGACACATTCGGCTCAAAGCCTACGTTAATGTCTACATAAGTTCCCAGGTCCATGACTAGTGAATTAACTTTTAAGGGTGTTTTGTTGATGACATAGTTACTCCTGGGTGGAAGGCTACCCAAAAGATACTGTAATGCATTTCTTGGTAATTAGTTTTGAGCCATGACTTTGGTACCCAGCATTTGTCTGTATTAGACCTTCCTGAATGGTATTCGTATCTTGGGGAAATTTTCATGACTGCTCCCGGTTTGCAGTCATCTGTGAACTTTGTCAGCCATTGACATTGGCTTTGACATCCAGGAAGTAGATGCCAAAGGGGAGAGTAGTCCCAGCACAGAGACTTGGGGAACTCCACTAGTGATCAGCTTTTTTGTGGAGTTGGCCTAACCGATTCCAACACATTAGATCCTATCAGTGAGCCAACTAGCTATCCAGTGTGTTAATAAGGAGATTATACCTTGTTCCATAGGTTTGTTGACAATGGTCGTGTAACAAATGCTTTAGCTAGATCTAAGTAGACAGTATGCACTGTTTTCCCCTCATCCATTGCCTTAGCGGCATTTTCAAAGAAGTCCAACATTTTCAGTAAGCATGACCTTCCTTTGACAAAGTCAAACTGGGATGGATCTGGTGTCTGGAGGTCTGCTATGTTCTTGTTGATAATTTCCATGATAATTCTTTCCATCATTTTACAAATTGGACTAGTCAGACTCATGGGTTTGTAGTTTTCAGGATCCATTGAAGTTCCTCCTGTATGGAGGGAGAAGACCATTGCAGTCCTCTGTTCATGTGGCACAAAGACTATTTTAAGATTGTTGTTGTTGTGTCTTTCGGCTTTTCCCAGTTAGGGATCGCCACAGTGGAACTCCGGTCCGCTAATAATTGGCAGTTGATTTTTACATGCTGAGTTGCCGGCCCTAACGCACAACCTTCAACGAAGGTACGCCCATTCACACATGTCTCCACAGAAGACACTCTAGCTGACAATCGAATGGGACAACATTTTGCTGTGAGGTGACAATGCTACCACAGCACCACCACCGCGGATGCCAGGGGTCCTGATAAGTCATGTTTTATACTATTCAGGAGCTATCTTGGGATGTTATCAGGGCCTATTGAGACCATGTTCTTGGCCTAAGTGAATTCAGTCAGTACATGCTCCCTAGTTATAGCTGGAAGAGGTATGTCTGAGGGCATTTTTGAGGTGATGGTTGGGGGGTGAGGGGGTGAGAGTTGTATAAATGTAAATGTACTTTAACTTATAAATGCATTTAAGACTGAGTCATACATAGCTGTTAAAGAGGAGTGGTCAAAATCACAAAACTTGTGCAATGGGATTATCAGTATTTTGTTTCATCAATCTTACTTGTCCAGTATTAAGGCCAGCCAGTTGGTAAATTGACCCTTGTACCTTTTTACATGTTGTTGTCTTTCAGCTTTTCCTGGTTAGGAGACGCCACAGCAGAACTCCGGTCCACTAATGATTGGCAGTAGATTTTCACGAACGCCGAGGTGTCAGCTTGACGTTCAACCTTCAAAGAAGGCACGCCCATTTACGCATGTCTTTCGAATGCCCACCCAACCACGGGGACATGCTTTCTGCATATTAAATATTAGCTTTAGATTTTGTTCAAAACATTCAGTCTTTGCACAAAGCTGTTTCTGGCAAAAACAATGTCTACATCATTATATGAAAATCAGATTGAAAGTTAACGGAGAATGGAAAAGGTAAAAATTTCATATTTGTGAGACCTGAATGAATATAAAAATAATACCCTATTTATTTATTTTTAAGTACATTTATTTATTTATTTATTTTTAGATATTGTCATGTTTTTATTTTATTCATCTCTCATTTCTATAAGCCCAGTAAGTAGAAGTGCCAGCTTTAGGAATGATTTGTCCACCTGTCATTTGGTTCAGAGGATTAAGGCCGTGGGCTGTAGTTCTGTAGTGCAGGGTTTCATTCTCTCAGCTCTCATTTGCCTACTGTGTGATCTTGAGCAAGTCACTTTATCAGACATTGCTCCTGTTCACCCCTGTAAAGACCCTTGTGTCCAGTGAGCTGACCTGTTTAAGTGAATATTATTATTCTTACTATTATTTCTCAGGCTCATACACTTTGCAACAGGACACTGAGGTCTTTAATTTATTGCTGAGGACTAAGGCCCTGGGCAGTCAATGCACTACCTACTACATTACAGTATTTGAACTAGGCTTCTTAATAGTGTCCTGGACTACATGTCTAGTAACTACCTATGAACCTGTGGCAATGCAGGAATCGAACATAACGCTAATGAGCAACTCTTTCCCTTAGCCTTGTATTACACCCCTGCCGCATTCACATTTTAACTTCTAAATGGGCAAGTTGTATCATTTAGTAGACCGAGGGTTGGAGAAATAAATCAACTTTTATGGCTGTGTTTTTATTTTCTTTACTGAAGTATGTATTTCACCAATTAAATTTTTCTTTTCATTTTTCTGAATATGTATAAAGGCAGTCTTGTGTAAAATGGTACTCAGGCTGAGTTGGTGCCAATGATATTGATGTTTATTAGTTTTGCATATTCAATGAAGGGGTATAAACCGCAGAGGGGAAATGAAAACAAATCTTTAGAAGCTGTGAATGACAGGCACCTTTTGTTCTACTTTTACCTGTAAGTACTCCAGTAGTAACTGAAGTCACAAAAGGTTAATCCCCTAGCACTGAATGCCAACTATGTAGTGATGTAGGCTGCTATGACCAATAGGGCAGGGGAATTACTGGGTAAGTAAGATACCTGGGGTACAGGTTGGTCAAGCTAGTGGAAGATGTTTGTGTAATAAACTTTTTAATAGTCTTGTTTATGGTTTTCTTTGTAACAGATGCAGAATTTAGCCACTTAATCACAAGTGAGAAAAAGTTAAAAGGTGTATTAAAACAAATGTTCGAATGTAACAAATACTGAACTTGACCATCTCCAATGCATGTCCATGCATCCACATGCATACAAGCACTTATATGCATACACTCACATTTGCACATGTAATGCTCCTCTCCTGTTGTACCTAGATAACTACATTTCTCATTATGAAGTGATTATGACCTAACCACCATCATATAGCCAGTAGAAAAACTCTAGGTAACTCCCTGTTCAAAAGAATTATTCTTCTGGTAGGGAAAAGAGATAAAAAAGCTGTTTATCACTAATGACAGATAAATTCTGGGTCAAATGACTTGGCTAGGATATTACTAGACAAATAAGTAAAGGATCAGATGGTGAGACCACCAAACATGATGCCATGTACCCAAATAACCAAAGTTATGCCAATATAAATTTGGGAGAATTCCCAAGCCATCTTCTGCAGATAAATAAGTCATACAATACAACTTATAGTTAATAATTCTGTTTTTAAAAAATGGCTTCTTATAAAATCTCTGAAGATGCAAAAAAAAGAAATAAATAAAAAAAAAACAAAGATGTTAAATTGCTTAGGAAAGAATTGTTTCTAGGCAATGGTATGATTAAATTAAAGCTGAATGGCCTACATTTCTTATAACATTTAGACAGTTAAATGGGCATATCAATAATTCAGAAACCTACGGTATCTGAAATCATATTAACGTACCCCCCCCTTTTTACTTTACATTTACTTTCATTCTCTATTCTTCTTTAAATATTTACCAGCCTCTCTGCTTCTGCCTCTTTTCTTAACTTCCTGTGACTGTCTTAAAGACAAGAAAATAACAGGCTTAACTCCTACTTCTTCAACATCCGTATGTATTCTCCTTGTAAATTTACACTTAACTTCAACATTCGTATGTATTCTCCTTGTAAATTTACACTTAACTTCAACATTCGTATGTATTCTCCTTGTAAATTTACACTTAACTTCAACATTCGTATGTATTCTCCTTGTAAATTTAGACTTAACTTCAACATTCGTATGTATTCTCCTTGTAAATTTACACGTATCCCTTCTGTATGATAAACTTGCTTTATCAGTATTTGTCAAAATGTTGTTAAATAATACTATGTCCTGCAACTCCTTGGATGTGGCTGATATAGGTCCTTTTTGTCCACTATCCTAGTTAACAAATAATCGGCCAATCAATTCATTAATCCATCCTTACCTGAATGGCTTAAATAGATATAGGGGTAAATCAAGGAAAAAGGTAATTTACTCTTTCCATATTAAATTACACCAGATTTAAATCATAATTCCATTGGTCCAAACATTTTGAGAAATGAATCTGGCTGAACTCACAGGCAACTAGTATAATACCAAAACCTTTAGCCATAAAAAGGGTGCATATGATATTATCTCTGTTACAAATCACAAGTATATGCATTGTCATTTAATAAAACTCTCTACATCCTTGATGATTGAATATGCAGTACAGTAGTTAGTTTTGTTAGGCAATTTTTCTCATAATAGCAAGGAAAATGACCACCTGAGCATATCAAACCACTTATCGGAACCCGAAGCCCAGTGTACTATTTCTCAGTTGATAATATATCCCATGGAATCCATGGGAAGCCTCTACCACAAACATTTTTCCATACACTTTGAAATTTAGATTAGATTAGCTAGAAGAGAATGCTAAATATCAAAACTGGTAAAAAGTATGTTGCCCACGAAAAACAAAATTCATATAATAACCTGAAATGGCAACAGTTAAGTAGGGGAGAGGTACTTATCCCTGACTCCATCATGCTTTAATTTACTGTTGGAATTTAAAGTGGTAATTGAAATGAAGAAAGGTGTAATACATTACAAGGTTACTATCAAATTACATACATCAAAAAGTAGACTTTATATATATATATATATATGGGTCTCCTTTAGATTACCGAACCGACACTTCACCGACACGCAGAAGACCGAGACAAAACAACCGTCAGGTAAGTTGACCGAAACGGTGATTTGCCGACAGCTGAAAGACCGACAAGGGTAACGTGTGAGCGCGACTCGGTAAGTGTGCGATAGTGACGGATTTAGGAGCGGTCAGGTAAGTGTGCAATATTGTGGGATTTTGAGTTAGGGTGTGGGAAAGGTGAGTGTGCGGCAGTGTCGGAGTTAGGGTTCGGGTAAGGTAAGTGTGTGATAGTGACGGACTGTAGTTTAGGGACGGGTTGAGTGAGTTAGGTTTAGAGTGCGGGTAGGGTGAGTGTGCGATAGTGACGGGCTTTATGTTTTAGGGTGGGTTAAGTGAGTTAGGGTTAGGGTGCAGGTAGGTTAAGTGTGCGATAGTGACAGTCTTTAGGTGTAGGGGTGGGTTAAGTGAGTTAGGGTTAGGTGCGGTAGGGTAACTGTGCGGTAGTGTCGGACCTTAGGGTTAGGGTTTGGGTTAAGGTTAGTGGATATGTCATTGTGTGTCGTGTAGTTTACGTTGTTTGTGTCGGTGTAATGGTGTTCGGTTTTGTGAGTTGTCGGTGTTGTGTGTTTTCGGTTATTTGGGGTCGGTGTTTTGTGTGTCGGTGAATTGTCGGTTCGGTAATGTAAAGTAGACCCATATAGATATATATATATATATATATATATATATATATATATATATAGATATATATATATATATATATATATATATATATATATATATATATATATATATATATATATGGGTCCTATTTGTATCATCGAAAGTACGGTTCATCGAACTGTCAAACTTAAGCGAAAGTGCGTTTTGTCAGAAATGCACTTTCACTAAAGAAAACAAAAAAAATGCTGTTTACATGTAACATTAGTTGTGCATCAACGTATACTGTTGATGTACAACTAAGGAAACTCTTGTTGAGATCGTAGTAAAGTGGGGATAAGGGAATGTTCCCTTTTCCCCACTGTAGTGCAATCTTGGAGTGATAATATTAAAGTAGAGGGGGTGTGGGGGGCGCAGCATAATACTGTGTAGTGTGTTATTTTTTTTATTTACTTTTTATTTTTTTATTCCGCGAAAGTGCATTTTCAATGGAATGCACTTTCACAGAAGTCAGTTCAACAAAGTACATTTCGATGAACCGTACTTTCGATTTAATGACGTAGACCTATATATATACATATATATATATATATATATATATATATATATATATATATATATACATATATATATATATATATATAGATAGATAGATATACATATATATATATATATATATATATATATCTAAGAAAAAAATCAGAAAGTAACGGTGCAGAATTAGAGCAAATAAACACCTCATACTTCATATCCTTCAGAAAATTCATGATGATGCAAAACCTGTTATTCTATCAACTTTCTAAGTTTGTAAGAACAGTTGTCCTTATTTTTTGAGACTTTGTCCCACTTTAATTTATGGCTTTGTCCAGATTTCTTGCTCTAAGAAGTTAAGAGGTGTGATGTAATCTAAAACTGCTCAGGTTCTTGCAGTCAGCGTTAATGACGTGAGGGTAGTCTTTTATACTACACAAAACAGACATGCAACTTGAGACCAAAGTCTGAACTTCTCTGTGTTAAAGTTTAGTAAAGTAAATTATATTGAAGCTGTTACCTTATAGTGAACTGTTTTTTTTTATTTTTATAAGTTAATTAATTTTTGCTAGGTGTGTGGATTGGCCCAGTGTCCATCTTCAGTCAGAACCTAAGTTCCAGGGTGAAAAATCACAACAAAAATAATAGGCTGCAGTATTCAAAGAAAAAAAGTTTGAACAAATGCAATGTTAGACGAAAATGGTCCATGATATTAAGTGAAAAGAAGTGTATGTAGGAAAAGATAAGTCATCCTCAATACATGCCTTCTGCGTGCTTATTTGAGTGCTTTGTGTTAGATATAAGCTTACAAAACCTACTGGTGTAAAAGGCTGTATATCATTATTAGAATTAACCATGACTTTATACAGAAAGCTTTTCAGTTATTACATTGGATTTTTTTGTTTTTGTTTTTGCTTTCTGGGTTTATTAGGGAGGTGGCTCTAATGGCGGGAACATATGAGAATGCGTTTCTGCCAGTGGCAGTTTTGAAACGTGTCTAGTTAGTCTAATTATTGCAGTCTCTAAACAGTTTGAAGATTTTAAACATTTTTGGTAAGAAAGTGAGGCACACTTTCAATAAATAAGAAGTTTGAAGAGAAATGTGTAAGAAAAACATGTTACTCTAGATACTACTGGAAGACAGTCTGCTTTCTCAAGGTGTAAACAATTATGGTTTATGGGACTAGCTAAGGATATGAATCTGCATTAAAGAGGTATTTTCTGTAGAGTTAAGGGCAGCTATGGGAAGAGAATACTCTAGTTTACAGAGCTGGTCATTTTTATTTGCTTTATCAGTTCTTGATACTGGAATTATCAGGTTATTTATTTTTAGCAGAGTTTCAACTTTGGAAGGACTTTAGTCACCTCCTGTTCTGTGTGTTATCTGAAGGACAGAATTGTATCAAGGCAAAGGATAATGTGCTAGCACTTTTGTTCCTACAACGCACATAGTCTGAGAGGGTGAGTTATGCAAAATTGGAATAGGTACTGTAGTTTTTTTAGAAGTTGCAAATAACATGCAAGGCAGTTTTCGTTGTTAATACGTCAGTAGTAGGTGATTTGGGGTTACCTAATTCCAGAGTAAGTTAAAACTGAGTTGCAGCTTAGTTTGTAAACCAAAGGCAGATTTATCTAAATTTAAGAGAATGTCATATGTGTACTTTGTAACATTAACCAAGTGAAGAACAAGACAGATGTTATTAAAATAGAGACAAGGCCACTCCAATGGCATAGAGGGATGAAGACCTGACTATGGCTCAGCCAGCTGGAGTTTGCTTGGAAGTTCAATCAACTAATGGAATGGTATGTCAGGAATGGGCAGTACCATTCTGGAAGGGGGTGCAGCCTCAAGGGTGTTCCCCGCATAATCCCTGGTGGAGGCTAAGGACATGTGAAGAAGGGGGGGTATAGTCCTAAGAGGGATTAGGGTGAAGGCTTTGGCTAAGCTTCCACAGAGGCAGGGCAATATATCAGCATGTCACCATTGAATGCAAGGCCTCCATAAGTAACCAAAGAGACTGCAACAGAAGGGGGAAAATGGGGTAGAACATAAATAAAAATAAAATAAACCCCCAGCAGATGGAGTGATGACTAGATCCCCCCCAGGATATCCATAAGCTCTGCACCAGCCCGAGCCCCTACAGAGCAAGTCCGGGGTGTGGTGATGGACAGTAGGCCTGATGATAGATGTAGACCACTGGGTCAGGGTGCTGTAGGATGAAGCAAGGGGAAACAAAAAAAATATATATGCTTGAGGAACATGATAAATAAGAGGTGTCAGAATGACAACTTGAAATGTTCATTGCTGTAAGTAGGATGCAAATCAGTTTTGATAGTTTTGAGCCAACATTTAATGTTTTAAGCTATTTATAAAAGTAGATTCCAACAGAATAACTCCAGAAAGTAAAACAATGAATGGCAAGGCTTTCGTCCACGTAAATACTGGACTTTATCAAACTAAAGTGCTTTCCATTATAGTTGTTTAAATAGCACCATCAATTAAGTAAAATCAATTAACACATCATAAAATCCTTCAATAACAATATAGTTGTATTGAAAAACATTAGCAAGTTACAAAAATCTGTAGATTTAATATAAAAAAATAATAAATATGCACTGTTTCTTGTAAACTTAAACAAAAACCATTGTATTATAAAACAAGTGCTCTGTCTTTATGTATTCACATACTGGAAGAGACATTAATTTTAGTGGCAGAATTTCAATTAAAGGTACATCTGGTCAGTGGCAATTGTGGTAGCAGTGGGTTAGTTTATTTGTGTGTGTGTCACGGTTGTAATGGGCTTTACACTATGTAAGCATATATACGGACACTTGTACGCTATAGGGAACAAAAACATCAGCAATGCCACACACTGGTATGTACCAGACAAGCTAGCTTTAGATTTGGGATTTTAGAAATTATTAACAAGGATCCGAGGGGAGGGGACTGGAGTAATAGTATTTGTAAAAGTGAACTTAGATGGCAATTGAAACTAGCAACCCACCACGTATTAATAAACATTTTTCATTAGTCCCTGTTTTAAAAGACAGAACACTTGGAATAAATGTTTTACATAACTACAGCATGAGTAACTACTTTTTAGCAGTGGTTTGGCTGTTTCTGACCCAGGTGGACTGTTATTGAGTTTGCCGTTTTCCACCTGTGCACCTTTTTTTTGGTATTTATAAAAGTAATGTATTTGTCTCTATCAAACTGCATATTCATGTCTATGAACAGGCCATCAGTAAAGGCTCCATTATTCATGTTGCTATAAATGGTATCATTGACTTCATAGAGTACAGACGAGGTGCTGAATCCAGCCCTGAAGTCATGCTGATTGCCAGTGAGGAGGCAATGTTTATTAATGTGCCCAATGAGCTTTTAAACCTGAGGAAAGCAAGTTGCATTCTATTTCCATAAGATTTTCTTCTAGGATCAATAAACTAACTGATATATCTTTTAAAAACTCAAATAAATAGCTATGCTTGGTCAAAGGGTGCATTTTATTTTTCACACAAACCCAATTATAAACAAATAAAAAAAATCAACAATAAAATCTAAAAGCCACCAGTGTCCTCAGTTGAAGATTCGGGAAAAATAATTTTTTTTTACTCTTTAATCAAGGTTCTTTCCTGCACTACAATTAAATTAGCTATCATTCTGCTAGTAAGATGCTTGCTTTTGCTGAATTCTTCATACATTGGTAGTAAGGCTTTGAAGAAGTTTGTCAAACAGATGCAACTTGTGCTAACTGTGACTTTAATTTAAATGCTTCTATTGTTTTGTACCACCAAATAAAATAGCGTGGAATAGTTTAATACATGGAAAAACTTGAAGAAATGCAGGATTTTTCAAAGAGTGCTGTTAAACTCCCAAAAAACAACTTGCAGAATGTGATATTTAATATTCTATACCTAGGAAATCATTTAACTTTGTTTCTGATTAAATACTATAACTGGATAGAAGACTTGACAAGTCCAGCATACAAACCTAAATGAAAATATTGATTTTCATCTCATTTTGTACATGGTACCTAGTTTATCAGTTGAGTCTAATATAATATAAGCCAGCCATCATTGCTGTAGCTATAACAGGAGGATTCATGGATTTCAAGGTTTACTTTTATGAAGAATAATCTTGTGTCTTACAAATTTTCACCACCAACAAATGTGTTTTTCTAAAATCCAAAGTCTGCAGTTTGAGACAGCTTTATCAGGAAAACGTGCAAATTATTAATGACAGCAAAGCCAACAGCATCCTGCATCTCATTTTCTAATTGAATAACATATTTATTTAATCATATGATCCCTCTGTGATTAAAATGTAATTTGCCGTAAAAAGGTCTGGCTGAGGAGCATCTAGTCACTAATGCAATTAGTTTAACATATGCATGTGTCTTCCACAAAGATACAATTATTATACAATGAGTTTTAATTATTTTGAACATGCACAATATTAGACAATAACAAATGGACTGTCTTCTGTTTTAATTGTAGCCTGTTTTGATAAATAATGCTATGTTTCTGAGTCATTGTCTGATGTTAAATTTTTATAGATATTTCAAACGCATGCAAATGATGCCCATGTAGTCAGGATGCAAATAATCTCCTGTAAGGAAATTCTGAGACTGGATAAATCATTATGTACTTTCAAGGATTCCATGCAACACTATTAAAATGATGCCAGAGATAACCACTTTCACTTGGGGCGGCTAGTACTACTACTAGTAAACTGTGAGTTAAGATCCATGGAAATCACCCCTGTGCCCCTATTAAACTAGTTCAAAGATTATACATTTATATATGTGTGTGTGTGTGTGTGTGTGTGTGTGTGTGTGTGTGTGTGTGTGTGTGTGTGTGTGTGTGTATATGTATATATATATATATATATATATATATATATATATATATATATATATATACATATATATATCTGTCTTTCTCTTTCTCTCGCTATATATACACACACACACACACACACACACACACACACACACACACACACACACACACACACACACACACACACACAATTATTTGACTATCTTTCCCATGTTCTTGAGGGACTTTCCCAAATATTCTTCTCTTTTTCTACTTACTTTGCATATTCCATTTACAGACATAAGGATTTGCTAATTATTTGTTGGGTAAGTAGAAAGTGATTTACTCTGATTTAATGGAAATGTAGCTTCCTTAGAATATAGGAAATGAATGAATTTAAGGTGCACATGTCCTTCAACTGGGAAGGTAGGACCCTGATATCTTTATCCTTGTATTGCATACACTATCAACCAAACAGATTAGACTGAGTCATTTTCTTTTAAATTGCATATATTCTAGACATACTCATTCTTCAAGATAAAGTGGTCACTTAAAAACTTAAAGTTCTAAGTAAAAAATGAGGCATGGCTAAGGTAAAATCCTTTTCTCTGGGAGAGAAATGAGCTAGAAATAAATGGGGTCAGTAATTACTGTAACACAACACTGTTTGCAATTCTTCTCAAATGTGGCATATGTGGTTCAGCATAACATTATACTAAATTATCTAGAAAACAAACAATGCAATCCTCCTACTAGTTTGCACACCACGTCCCATTCTGAAATTTTGTACAGTCTTCATTCTTTGAATATATTTAAATAGATTATAGCATCCACAGATCCCATATAGGAACATAAAGCAAAATACCTTCACTGGACTCCTCATACCTGTATCTAATCACAATTGTCTTCATCGGAACACAACAGCATCCCATGATACAAAGGGTTCTATTAAATCTCAGTCCACATTGACAATGACTGCATACTGTAAGTCACCCCAGTTAGTCTGTCCAGTTTTAAGAGCATGTTGATCATATCACTTTATCGCTGGATATATTTCAAGTGCTCCACATGTCCCCAGTCTGTCTTCACTGTTTACTAGACAGCATAGTCATCATATGCTGTGCGAGTATCAAACAGCTTACCCTTCGTAGAACTGGTACCCATGTTCTCATGCCGTGAATCCTATTTGTAACCTCAGTATTCATTAGATTAGCCCTCCTCATAAGACATATTGTCAGCACAGTACTTAATCAAGTCTCTGAGCAGGATCATACAACCACTGTACCCTGTTACCCTGCATATTATCTGTTGTGACAAGCAAGCATATCCTCAAATCACTACTTTGGGCAGGAACTAAGGTTTTTATTAAGTCTTGATTATGATTATTTACCAAACAAAACTAATCATTCTGAGTGCTCACATATACGGTATAATATTTAGAATACTGAGTGGTATGTGCAGGCACCCATAGTGACATGAAAGGTTTTCTGTAATGCATACCTTTTGCCTCCATATGGTATGGTTTTCTTTTTCATGCCTTTGTTGAAGTTTTGACGATGGGCTGGCACCTCTGCACTGTAAAAATCTACTGCCAATCATTAGCAGACTGGATTTCTGCTGTGGCTACCCCTAACCGGGAAAAGCCGAAAGAATAAAAACAACAACAACATGGTATGTTTTTTTTTTTTACTTTTACTGCAGTCTCATTTATATGTTGACTTAAACTGACAGAGCAAGTGAAAGTAATTGCTTGTAAGGAGATGCCACATTAGCTAACTGAATTATGAAACAAAAAAAAAGAAAGAAGGAAAGAAAATTGACTAACACCAAGTTTTCCACCAGAAACTTCAAATGTTTTTATCTATCAAATACATTTTCAAACCAGAAAATGAATAAAATAATTGCACTAATGAACAACAGTGAATTAATAGCATTCAGTAAAATATCATATTCAGCAAAATAATTAACGGTTCAGGTGGTTATGTTAAGTCACTTGATAGAAGTACAGACATACATACATGCAAATATTTCAAGCATGGGCATTAAATGTCCTTCTGATTTGCCAATGTACCAAAACAGTTGTTCTCATAATAAGTGTCCAGGTTGTTCTTAAAAATATCTAAACTAGTACTTGTTTTAATGCAATTTGGTAGTCTGTTCCAAGCATCAGCTACTCTGTCAGAGAACCAATTAGTACACTTCTCATTCCTATAGAATGTTCTACATAGGTTATCTGATGATTCTCTAGTACTTTTTGTTAACCCCAAACATTCCCAGAGGCAGTTGTCCCTAAATGCCCTATATACCTGAATAAGACCTTCTCTTAGATAACTATAAGAGACACAAGTTCAGATATTTTAGTCTTTCATAATAACTTAAATGTTTACATCCATGGATGCTCTTGGTATATTTCTGCTGTACTCCTTCCAGTTTACTCATGCTTGTTTCCCTATAAGGTTTCCATATTGTTATTCCATATTCAACTTTGTGACTAATGTAACTAACAGACAATGCCTTCATCATTTCTGATTTCCTAGATATTATAAATCTTTTTTATACAACCTATGGTTCTATAACTATCATTAACCAATTGGTTTATAAGATTAGATAAACTCATAGCTGGATCTATCCATATACCCACTTTCTTTAATGAATCTACAGTTTCAAACACTGTGTGCTGTATTAAATATTCATCTTTCAATTTGTCTCCCAAAACTCATATACTTAGTTTTTTTATGTATTTATCTGCATAATATTCTCCTGTGCCCAAATGATCAATTTAGTCAAGTTCTTTTGCAGACATGCCCTATCTGTAATACGTAATCAGTTTACCCAATTTCAGGCCATCTGCATATAGACTGTAGAAACCTTCAGATGAAAAATTTAGATCTGAAAAATACAATCCACAAGTAAGAACCTAGAACAGTGCCCTGTGGGACATCCTGACTGTAACCAAGAATTTCATCTGTCTATTTGCTGTATGATATTTGCCATGTCCTCTTATACAAGAGTACATCAATACCTAGTTGTTCTAATTTATTGATCAGTGTTATGTGTATAACCCAGTCAAATATTGAAGTTAAATCTATATAAATTACATCACAGCACAGTTTTTCATTCATGACTGTCATTATATTGTTATAGAACATCATGTTACAGGTGTTAATAGATCTATTTTCAATTTGCGCATGCATTCTGACAATAACTTATCCAAGATTACATTCTCCATTATTTTTATAATCACCTTGCAGTTTCTTCTCAATTATTAAATCAAATATATAAATGTGAAATTACGTAGCCTAGCACAGGTGCATTTTTTTAGTGGATGACTTTTTTAATTGAATCATCATTTACTGCCCCTTCCAGCAAGATGTGTATCTTTATACTTAAATCTTATGATACTTTGCCCAGTTTTTCAAAGATTCATTGATCTGTGTTTATGTTCAAGACATGTTTGAGGGGTGGCAGAACTTCAGATAGAAAACACATGTTCTGTTTACCCACAAAAGACTTGAGGTTGCTTTTAAATGTAGAATTGTTACAAAGCTTTGTCGAAGACTGTACTTCAATCAGGTCACTGTTTATTTGATAGAATTTTCCCTTGGTAATGAATTATTCATCTAAATTGCACTTAGCATTTATATTATTATTATTATTACATTATTTCTGAGAGACTTTGGCACAAATTATAGTATTAATTTAATGGACTGAAATAGCATTGCATGTGAAAGAGCTGTAAGCATTGCGATATGCTTGAAACATCCCTCTGGTGTCCTGTTTCTGAATACACACAAGCTGACAAATGTGACAAGAGTCTATAATTACAAAAAAATTGATTGTACTCCTTTATAGTCACTTTTGCAGATTAATGGTGGCCAGTGCTGCAAAGGTCCCACTGATACTTAAGAAGGATGACTAAACAGCACCTAAATCCAGACAATGTCATTTAATTTTTAATCTGTCACTGTGTGGAGATAATCCTGGCTTCATCCCCCCTCCAAGCCCATATATATATTGGCTTCCAGCACGATACAATAAAACAAAACTGCAGTAGTATTACTATGGAGAATTAACAATCAAAGTTGCCATTTTAAGATCTAACAAACTTTTCTTTTCCATTAAATTGTGATGATGTGGTTTAATTTCTGTGCTTATTTTTCACATCTGCCAAGATTATTCTAGTGAGCCATAATTATTAAAATGAATTATCCACGGATTTTAAATTTTCATTTTGAGATTTCCAACTTCACAAGTTTAACTGTTATTGCGTAATCACCTGCAAATCATCACTCCACAGTTGATGAGAAATGTAGATTTGAAGAATGCCTGTGCTCATGGCAAAGCACAGTGTCAGGAATGGACAATTCAGTACAGTAGATATACAGAGATGTTCAGGTTCCTGATGGAAGGTTATGATGGTCTGGCAATCACACTACCTCTGGAATATGAGAGCACATATGCATACTATCCTTTTTCAACCAGGCAGGTCAGTAGAGCCAACAAAATGGTAAAGCTTTCCTGCAGGTGAAATACTATTCTTTTATAGCATTAATACTCCTTTTTCTTTCAACTAAACCTGACCTTCTAACATTTGTGCTTATGTGCTTATGTTTACTAATCAAGGAGA
Source organism: Protopterus annectens (assembly GCF_019279795.1). Lineage (NCBI taxonomy): Eukaryota > Metazoa > Chordata > Ceratodontiformes > Protopteridae > Protopterus > Protopterus annectens. The sequence continues at coordinate 450,808,140 of NC_056738.1, forward strand.
AACGAAATACGGAAAACTACCTTGGATAAAACTGTCAGAGAAAGCACTCTTATCATTAGCTAGACTTAAGGCACTGACCATAATGAGCTATTGTTTGTCACCTGTAAAACAAGCACACATTTTCTTTTCTTTTGATATGTATAGTGCTGCATTATTCATTGGTTCAGCTGTAGGTTTCTATAATGGGTCTATATAAGAAGACCAAAAGTTTAAAATTGTGAACGCTCTAAAGAGCGAAAATCCTGGACCTCTAAATCATTATTGAGGGGGGCTGAGCCCCGCCCTGCTAAATATATATTCCAACGCCGAGATCGCACTACAGTGAGGAAAGGGCAAATATTCCGAACTTCACTGTATTGCAATTTAAAAAAAAAGAGGTCCGGCTTTTTCGTTCTTTAAAGCGTTCACGAATTTAAACTTTCAGTTTTCTAATATAGACCCTTCTTTAACTTGTTGAGCATGAGTATTTAAGGATAGTCAAATGCTAATACAATATTTGTATATGTCATGATAATTATCACCAAAAATACAGATTTTTTTTCATAACAAGTAGCTTTATTATCAACACATTACATACTCTGTAATTCTCATGCATTTTTCTCTCCTGGTATTTGGTCCACTTTTCTAGATGATCTAGTTAACTCACTTCTTTTATTTAATTACTCTTAATATCAGACGCAACCCAGTACCAGAAGTCATGATTCCCTTACAACAGATAATTAAAGATAGATACAACAATTACCAATGATTGATTTAACTGCCCTTGTCAGTGAAAGTACTGCAGAGCATGAGTTTCATGGAGGAAAATAGTTGACATTCTAACACCTCTTGCAGGAACCCACCACATTTTATTTTTTTATTAAACAAGCAGCTTCTATTGAATTATATTATTAATTTCTATGCTGCTTCCTTCGAACTAATTCTGATGTATCTGCTAACTCAATATTGCATTCTTTAAACAGGATAACTACACAAACCAATATAGATTAAACTGTGTCATATTTCATTTCAGTAAAATTTGATAAAATGTTAGTACCAGGTCAGCTGTATAGGATGTCATGGCTTTAGTCAAGACACAAATATTTAAGTATTTCAAAAATGACCCAATTGTTTATAAGTTTATCAAAGATAGTAAAAAAAGAAAAACAAATATATTTTCAAGCAGAAATCCTTCTTTCTGACTGATGGTGACCTGAAAGGTGATTATATCGAGTAGCGGAAGGTACGAGAGGCACCATAAAGCACTAAAGTCAGGAATCATAGACATTTGTTATGCTGTGCACTGCAGATTAGCATTAATAATGGCAATGCACACGGTCTGGGGATTTTAAGACACACACTGTTTGATCACACAAGTTATAAAATAGAGTATGAAACACATCCAATTGAGTGCACAATGACATGTAAATGAGGAATTGTGTCTAAATTAACCATATGGTGTAGGTAAGTGATGGCACCTAAAATGCATCGAATCAGAAATGTATGAAACAGTCATTCTGCATCACAGCACATACCCACTTTTTTAACAGATAATCATGGCGTATGAGACAAGAGTGATGTATGAATTAGCACCAGTATTAGCTTTGGTGATATGTGTTATCAGCCACCATTGGAATAAGTGGCAACAGTGTTGCATGTGATGGTCATCTGTACCAATATTGTGGACTAATTCAATGTGGACAAGGAGACTCTAAAGGACCTAGATGAATTGTGTCAACTACAAGTGAAACTGAGGGGGTCGCATGGTATGATCAATCCAGGATACTGTAGTATGTGTAGTTTTAACCATCATAACTATAGAGACTCTTTAGTGATAGGAATGTCATTGTTGTCCACCTTACAAACCTTGAATCACTTTTTTGACGTTCTACTCTATTATAATCATATGGAGGCACATATCTCATTCCCTACAAGTAGAAAGGAGGACATCAGCACCGCTCAGACATTGGTCATTTTCATCGGGTCCTAGGAGCCATAGATAAAGCACGCATTGCCATCAAGGCACTGCCTGGTCTACAGAGACTCCAGGACATCAAGCAGAGAAGTCTTCTACTGTCTTAGCACCTACTCCTCTGCAGTGTTGCTTATTGCCATTGCCATCAACCATGTGTATCCCACTGACATTAGAATTATGCTGTCCTATTTACCAGTGAAATCTGTGAAAGCAAAAACACACATGACAGCATTCCCAAGAATTCACAAAGAACCCTAGAGCTTGTATTTCAGTAAAAAGGTTCCGTTTCCACAATGCTGAACACATTAGCCACATCGAGAAATGACTTCATTATCGGCTAATTTGTATATCTCTGAATAGCTGTTGTATAACCCGAATGTTAATCAGTATTTCTTGCAGTAGTCAACCCTAGTAGTAACTGATGTTAGAACAGACACTACCCCTCATTCTCTCACACACACACACACACACACACACACACACACACACACACACACACCATACCCTATATCAGAACCTATGTTGTCATAACATCGCCGATGTCTCCTGTTTCCCTGCCCAGGTAAATCATGCATGATTACAGTTGATCATGAATTCCAGATATTAGGGTTTTACACTTTATATTTTTCAGTACCTGCCTTGTACATGCAGTACATGCAGTACATGCTAGTGCAAAACCTTTAAGAGGAATAATTAAAATCCATGACTGACTGTTTCTTTGGCCTAGCATTAATTTTGTCTTAGTCAAGATTTCATGCACTGCAAGGTTGAGGGGTATGCCTTATGTTCCCCCTCCCCTGCCCCCATAACTCATGAATTGTTGAAGGCATTTAATAATGCCTGAAGGCCTCATTATATGGTTAAAAAAAGTGCTGCACTAAATTTTCAGTTACCACAGTGAGTTAATACCAGTGTTTCCTTAGGCAAATCTGGAGGGCTTAAAATCTCCTATCTGCCTTTGTAATTTACTTTCTTTTCCCAGTTATTATTTATTTTTCACATTAAATCCCTGGTGCTGAAGACTGTTCTTCTGTGGGAGGTAGAAGGATATAGGATTGGAATCCTTTTTAGTGCCTTTAATGTACTCTACTTATGGTATGCCCAGTGCCTATTGCTCCCCCTGACCCACATCATCTTTCTTCTTGTTTTTTTATAACTGCCTTGCAGCACATTGTTAAAGTGATCACCTTGGTTGCTAGTGTCTAATCTGGATCTAAGTGTCACTTAACCCCCTCCCATTCAAATTCATGTATAAGTGTCACTGAAGCATGTTGTTAAACCCTGTGCCTTTAAGGCATGATATTCATAATTCTCACTGATAGCTAGTATTCTCACACAGTGTAGCAAGATTTGCTTATTAGTCTAGGGGAGTTTGCAGGTATGACAACACCCACTCCCATCCCCCCCACACACACAAACACACATGTACACACACCTACCCTACTCACTCACTCACTAACCCCCCATACTGCATCCTCTTAGACAGACATATGCACTCACACATCCAGCCCCTCATACACACACACACACACATACACACACACACACACACACACACACACACACGTACACACACATGTACAAACACATATATATCAACACTACCTGTTCACTTATCTCCCCAGTACTTACCTCTATCTTGATGGATGAACAATCTTCATTACTAAGAGTGGCCAGGAGTGGCCATGCTAATTTATACAGCGGAGTGATTCTCTGAATTGTTTGGCTGTATAAATGCCTTCCCATAAGTGGCTCTGAGGGACAGCACATCTATAATTAGTATAAGCTTCTGTCCCAGAATGCTTCACTAATATTTAGCATGATCTCAGAAGCACCATGGTAGGACTGCTTCTGTATCAGAAATGGTTACCATGAGGTATACACCTTCTTCACACCTGACTGTAACCTTTTTGAATCAAGCCCAATGTCTATCGAGACACAAATGCCCCTATAACATTTTGAAGCATTCAGGATGCTACATGTTAAAATACAGCTATGGCATACGTTGATAGACATACCATGACATGCAAGTTATTGCAATTTAGTTAAGCAGCTGTAATATTTACAGTCATTTTGATAAAAGTTGCTGTGAAGACCATATATAAAATTCTACAGGAATGTGTTTAGGTCTAGGAATGTATCACCATTTACATGTTGTATTATGCCCTGCCTATCTTTTCAGCTCTTCATATGTTAGACAAAATGTTAACTTTTTTTTAATAATCGTCTCATTTTTATTATACAAAACCAGACATTATATATCCTTTAAAAGTGCTCTTTCATACACTGTTGACATTCTGTCTGTTTAATTTTTGAGCTATCTTCATTTTTCAAAGGAAGAATATAATTTTTCTGTCTATCTTTCCTTTATTTTGTGGCTAGTGGTTTACCTGCTTTATGATAGTATGCAACTATTTCCCTTCTATAGTGTCTTATTTTAAAGTTTTTCAAATTGTTCTCAGTCATTTTCCTTTCATGAACATGCTTTTTCTTTTCCCATAATGGAAAATACTTGCCATGATTAATTGCCACAGTATTCAAAATATCACCCCAAGATCTGTCTGTCCCTTGTTCAGCACTGTTGTAAAGTACTTGCCTTACAATTGTGTTTATTTTCACAAAGATTACTTCTGCTTTGTATCCTATTTGCTGCTCAGTGAAGAAGGCTGCTTACTCTTTTCTTGCCAATATCGTAACTTGTCTCCAGTAATCTATTATTACTTGATCTGAGAAAAAATGTCCTATTATTGTACTTTGTTCTTTTCCAAATTATAATATTCATTCTTAACATGATATGATCCGACCAAGGAAAAATGTAATCTTGCATTTTCCTAAAATCTTTACTGGTCAGAAAATCATCTATTCTAACTGCTTCTCCCCAGCAATGAGGAAAAAAAGCATCTCACTTGGGCATAACGCCCACCATTTCTCAATCAAACTGGAGATATTAACAGATTAGTTAAACAAATCTCTATATTTAAACACGGTTCCTTATTTAATGCTGTTTTATTATTCGAGCAACTATTCTAACCAAGGTTCCAATCCTTCTATCTCTTTCTCTACATCATCCATAAACATACTATAGTCCTTAAATGTCCATATAGTGAACCCCCTGCCATATAATATAAATAAGGCCAATAATATCCTACCTTTATGTCCCTAATACCCTGCCCTTACTTGCCTTTTATAACTTAAGTAATTGGATATTTTCACATTGCTTAACTAAAATAAGAAATGCAGCACTCTGCTCCGTAATTTTATTAATGAACAGATATTTGATACAACTGTATTTTTATTTCCACAAACTAAATAATTCTTTCTGTTACATGAGTTTCTTGTAAGCCAAACATTTTATTATGATGTTCTTCCATGCATGCTATTAACATTTCCTCAATGTATGCCCACACATGCAATTCTTATAGCATGTTATGATTCCTTCCTCTCATAAGACAATATTAATATCCTCAAAAACACATATTGCAGTTTATAAGTGTACCTATAACACTCAAAAGCATTTACCTGAGTCCTGCTTCAACAGAGGTAGCAGTAAGTATAGGGAAACTGAATCAGAGAAAATCAAACTATACCTCTAAGCAACCATTGATTTCAATCACAGGCTCTATATGAAACATTCATATCAAAGTATTTTAAAACCTTGCTACTGTCCAAATTGAATGAGATCTGCAGATGTGGATAGAAAATTCTTACCACTTCCACCCCCCCAGCCCCAAAATCCATTATTACTCAAAAAGTCCAGACATAAATCTTCTTAAGGCCTTATCAAATTTCATAAAGGCAAGACTTCTTCAATATCATACCCAGAGTGGCATGTTATTTTGCTGGTTGATTGGCTGAATTGCTTGCAGCTCTTTATGAACTTGTTTGTCCTCGGAATGTTGGACGGAATTATGCAAACTATAAAACAATACAGAAAATTACTTTATTTTTAATTTTAAGCACATTTAAAGGGTATTAATTACTCACTTATTTTATATGGTTTATCCCATTAGAAAATAAATCCAGAGATAATATGCTTTTGCTGTTCTACATTCATGATATCCATTCACGATTTTTGATGATTTGAAAAAAAAAATGAACACAGACTCAGTCATTCGATGAGCCCAAAGGCATATTGTTACAAGAGAGAAAAATATCTCCAGGAATGATAGTTGTTTTGACTGTTGTGTGTTAAAACATTCAAAAGTCCTTTCCTTCATTCTTTTACCCAAGGCGTCAATGTTAAACTGTAAGCATGAACTTATCAAGGCTCCTTTTAACTGTTGAACTATTTGAAAATTGGAAAGCTTTAAGAAAAAAGAACCTTGACAACTTAACAGGATACGGCACTGAACATCTTTAGTAATTTTCAGTCTCTGACAGCTGATTCCCAAATGACAGTTTCAGCTAGAAACTTAGCATTTATTTTATTCATCATTACTTACTAAGACCGAGAAGGAAATGTACTGTTCATCTTTATGGCTTTACACAAGAAACACCTTTGATGCGGTTGTTGCTTTGCTGCACACTATTTAATCATAATGAATGGATTTAAGAGCATACTTAAATGACTAATATTACCAGTATATCATTGTTTGTAATTAATAGCAGTACACCTCAATTACATATAGAATGACAGGCTGTAGGTTTGCTGTTAACACCCATTCAGTGTCACATGTTATATGTGGTTATAAACAAAAAGAGCAAATGAGTCCTCATGTATAATTTTAAGTGAATTTGCTGTCATGAAAACTTGATTTGTAGAAAGCATTTCTCTGACTTCATGGTTTCTATCAGCTTATTCTAAGCTACCTAGCAGAAATCTGTGCTATTCTTATTTTTGTCCATGAACCCCTCCCATAGATAAAAAAAACACAACATTTGCAGGTGACCAACTTTACTGACAACAATTTATACAGCCTTTGAAAGGATATAACCCATATAACTAAGGCTATTGTAGCAGTGATCATTCGAATATCTGCTGTTATGCTAAGTTTACTCTGCACTTTATCATACAATTCAAGACAATAGCCTTCTTCTCAGAATAATTCTCAAATCACTACCACCCTAGTGCACAATGATCACATCTGGACATATCCCTGTAAAGTGTAAAGCAACTAAAATAGATGACAACTGACCCCACTGCAAACATTTAACACCTTTGTAATCAATGTACCTCCAGGAATTGGCATCAAGTCCCAATAAAAAAATCACCAGGTTAAACACTAGCTCACTTTACTGCCCAAAATATGTTAGAGTGCCCTAGTATGATCACCTGTCTTCTCCCTCCAGCAAAAATTGTGTCACTTACCAACAAAGAGACATCATCTTAAAAAAATCTGTAAAAAAAACATCAGAAACCCACATGCCCTGCCTCTTTATTAGTTCCATTAACTTTTAAAGGCTAATTTAAATGTCCTGCCAACATGAAGGTAATATGAGTGTCACTTATCAGTAACTGCTGTACACCTCAATGCTATCTTCAACACCCAATCAAAATGTCAACTTCCACTGGCATACAAGATGCCAGCCTAAAAAGTAATGGTTACAAGTCCTCACCAGAAACTCCTTGCCGTGCTGATCATCACTGCAACCAGCACAAAACCCTGTCCTACATAAAAGTACTTGCTGCTCTCTGCCTGCATCATCAGTCTCATAACTTACTAACCAACTTAAAGCTGCATCCTGTGTTATGCAAACACTCCCCCTTCAACCATCTAAGAACTTCCTTATACAAAAAGGTCCCTTGCAAAGAAAAACTGACAATGCTGCTCACAAAATATAGCTTTCTTTTGACGGGGAAACCCTGTAAATCTCCTTCAGTAGCATCCTCAACAATTGTTTAGCTATTGGAAGACATCTGTGCCACACCTGACCCCTTCACCTCTCACACATCCATGTATAAAACAATATGCAAGCTGTCCATGTTTAACTCATAAATATTCATTACTACCCTATCATCTTTTAATAGGAACATCCTAAACATCCTTCTCTTAGATGAAGCAGTAAATTAATTCAATGCAACTTTCCTTAATATATTAAATACCCTAGCACCGCTAAGAAGGAAGATACTAGAAACAAATTATACTATGTGGCTATCCAAATACAGTAGAAGACTACTGCAGGACAGAGAAAAAGTGTGGAAAGAATAAAACCGTAAAACACCACAGTATCTCAAAATGTTCAGAATGCTCCACAACCATACTAAAAAGCAATAAATAAAGATGAAAAATATGCTATAACAACTTTCAGAGCAACAGTAAACACAACCTTAAAACATTCTGGTCATCCATTACAAAAAGAATCTTATATCCAAGCCATAAATTTAACCTTAACCCCTTTCCTAGTATCTCACCACTGAACACTACAATAGAATTCAACTCTTATATCATATATAGTTTAGCATTCCCCAGCATCGAATCCCAACCCTGCCATTAGCCACATATCATCACATCCACTTTCGCCTTCAAACCTGTGCCTGCGTCATATATAAAATTACTCTTAAGGAGACTCAAACCATGATCTCCTTCAGCTGATGACCTTTCAAGTACCTTAAAATAGCAGCCGATAGCTTTGCCTGTCGTGTCTCAATCCTTATAAATAGGTTAATCTAGGAATCCCACACTTTGAATAATTGGAAAAATAAATCACACATTATCCCTGTACACAATGGAGGAAATTCAACAGGCATTAATAACTTTAGATGTGTTGCAATCCTATCCCCCCTTTCCAAAACAGTTGAAAAATGTATTCAAATACAGTTGCAAAACTATCTGCAGAAAGAACTCCTATCCTCCCCACAACACAGCTTCTTTTCCTTCATAGTACTAACAATGCACTTCTAACCTTTATAGATACTGTCAATAAAGCTGGAGACAACAGCAAACTAGTCTCCTCCTTATTTCTAGACTTGTCTAAAGCCTTTGGCACAGTTTGCCACACCAAGCTTCTACTTCAAATGTCCTCACTAGGTCTATCTCAGCCCACCCTTCTGTGGTTCAAAAGCTACCTCTCTAATAGGTATCAGTTATTAAAATGACACTCCACCCTCTGTCCACACATCCACACAGCAGGTCTCCCTAATACAATTCACAGATAACTTAACACTCATGCACATCTGACAACTTAGCAGACATCCACAAAATGATTCAGGCAGCTTTAACAGCTGCTGAAATTCATGTTAAAAGAAAACTGCTGCTACTTTTCCTCAAATGCCTCTCTCAGGAAAAAACAACATGTAAAATATCGTGTCCTAATCATGTAACCATTGAAGTCACTTCTCATAGCAGATTATTAGGGATGATAGTGTGTGATAATCTTAAATTTGACCTGCATATACAAAATTGCATAAAACAACTGACCAAAACCTAGACATGTTTTACAGACTCCAAAACGTTTTCAAGAGTGCAAATAAAATGATGTTGTCACTACTTACCTCCTCCCCACACTACTTTATGGTGCCCCCATCCTTATTAACCTTCAACCATCGGACTTTCTCTGTAATCAAATGCCAATAAATAAATACATTTATAAATATAATATATAATTTATATATTTATGAATAACCATCCTTACTGACTATATGTACCAGCATTTTTTATTCTATTTTTTTCTGTCTCTCATTGCTGTTTGTATCACTTTTTTTCTTTTTTCTTTCTATGCATTTTTTATTTCTGTTTTACTATGCAACCTTGTTTTTTAATTTTATTTTTATATAAGTTTATTTTATGAAACTTGTTGAAATTGTATCACTGTATACCATGTAAGCTTTTTTTTTTAATACAATTATTTACATTGCTTATTATATGTAACTTGGGGCTATTCCCCCCTGGGCCTCCACTGAAAACTGACCTATTTTGGCTCAGTCAGACACCCTGGTAAGCAAATGTAAAATATATAAAATAAGTAAATTCACCTCACCCATCCTTTTACCATCTTTTATATAAACCACTTATTTTACCAATCAGAGCAGCCTGAAATCTTGGTAACCACATATAGGGCCACCAATGGAACTTTGTCCTTACTGCCTCACCAAATTGCTACCTGTAGACCACATATCTAGACAATAAATTAGTGACCACTGCCTTCCCATCATAGGAAACTTCCTAATGAACACAGCAAATGCTAACAACCATTACTTTATTTAAGACCAACAAAACAGGGATACATACATGTAATTAATGTGTACACTGTATTAATATTAATACTGATAAGAATTTTGTCCATCATGTTACTGGAAAGGTATTTTATATAAATGTTTTTGGGAATTGTAACACCATGAATGTTATATATCTAGCTACAAGTCAATCCTGCAATGCAGACTACGTTGGAAAACCCAAACCACTCAAGTGTACTTCATTACGAGGAACATTCCTAATTTGGAGTCTTAAACAGTTAATGTTCCTTGAAGTTCCACATTAAAAGGGTTTGTCACATATTCAGTGTTATAAACTTTTGTAACTAATGTCCATGGTTAATAGAATTGAATCATACTAATTCATTCAAAGAACCTTTTATAAGTAAAAAAATAGCACAAACTGGCCATTCTGTGAGCTTCTTAGTTGAAGATGTTAGTAAGCTGTTAGCAAGTGTTCTACATTTTGCCCATTTGTTCCACATTATGAGAGGTAGTGGTCCTCATTTTGGAGATAAAAGGTTAAGAGCTATGGGAACAAACGATAGGAGACTTAAAGATCATATAAGTAGCCATTTATCTGAAATTAATATAAAATTAAGCACTAAGGCAAACATATTTTTGATAATGATACTACACATTACTGTAAACTCATGATTTTATCCTAACTAAATGAATCCATATGTGGTGGTGATTTAATACAATATACTTAACTGGAGGAATTTAAATGGATTTTAAGACTTAAAGCTCATATTTTGCCAGGCTTAAATGAAACTGTATCTTTAAAACCCCTGTTGAATCAATAGCATCATCGGATTTAATTTATCATGTGGCTGTTCTTAAACTATTTAATATGTGCTAAATTTTATTTTTTAAGTGAAACTGTTGAGTTGAGTAATAAAATATTGGATTTTTGTTCCTTGCACCAATTCTTTGTGCTGACGTGGTTCCAGTGAATTTTATTTACTATTTACCATACTACGTTTTTTTATTTTCACTGGACTTATCACCAGATTACATCTTTGTTCTTTGTCTCCTTAATATGGTAAACATAGCCAAAGCACCTCTACATCAGTAAAAGAGTGGGTTGGCCAGCCTGCTAACCCCTGCCTGAAAGCACGGCTGCCTCTCAAACCTATTTCAGGCAATGTACCCATCTCTCTACAGATACTGCACAGTTGACAGTACTCAACCTACCTTCCCCCATTATTAAGCTAACATCAAACCTCCATATGTACTCTCGCATAAACAGAACAACTATGACACACAGAAGACACCCAAAGAAAACAAAACATGAGAAGACTACAGGACAGATTAACAACTTTATGCTGTCAAGGAGACAGCCAGAAAAGCTCTTAAATAGTTAGCCAAAGAAAGTTCCAAAGTGGTTAAATATATTTTTATTCTACATTTTGAAATTTGAATGTCTGATGTTTGTAAACATTTTAAATATCTGTATGTTATGTGAACATTTTAAGATATAATTTGCTCCCCTGTACCCTCCCCACGCAAAGATCCTCTTTCTTTCCTGTACCATGATTTCATCCATTTTACCACAAAATCTTTCTCAGTCAGGTAAAAAAGTCTAATGTACTGTGGAGGATCAGAAAATAAGTTTTAAATGATATGCACAATGTTTAGCCCACTTTAAAAGCCTAATACAACATGAAGGAGAAAGTGTAACCTGGACCAGTGGATGGGATATCAGAAATTCATCCCTGTTTCAACACCTATATCTCTGATGGACAGAGGCAGCAGTTAAATCATGCCCTGATGAACATACACCCCATAAAACATCCTCAAGGCAAAATAGTCCATCGGATACATTTGGGTTATATGGCTAAGCTTTAAAAGCCCCAGTGGTTGTTAGCATAGTATATACACCTATGAACTCATTGTCAAGCTGTTCATGTGTCTCCTTTTATTTATTATGTTGCAAGGTTTGTTGAACAGATTAGGTGCCATACTAGACAGAGGGGATTACATTTTGGAAGTTGTTGTACAGATAATAAAAGCTCCTAGCTAACAATAGTAAAGAAATCTGCATTTACTTTAATGTAAATTTACTGATAGTTCAGTCAATTGAACGTATAACTCACAGAATGCATTTCATGTGGTCTCAGCTCATGTCTGTTTTGTTCTTTCCAGTCTGGAACTTTTCCACAGAGTGAAAATATACCTATAGGCTAGATTTGCACAAAGAAAGTGGAACACATTATCTTGTTAGTCATATGTATATGTGGCTTTAGCCCCTAAATTGCTGATTATGGCAATTATGGAAGCATTTCTGCAGTTCAAGTCTTGATAGTTACATTTCTAGGTTTTACTGCTCTGACATACAGTTTCCAGTGCTGGCATTCATTACAGCTTTTTCATTCATGTACAAACTGCACTTTAAGAAGGTTGAGAGTTCTTCTCTTGTTTGATCAATGTCTGATGTGTAATTGTGTAATGTTTTTTAAGCAGTTGACTGTGGAGAGGTCCATTGTCTGATAATTGCAAAAAATTTTGGGCAACAAACACTCTGCCAGTGTTCTGAGTTTCTGTTCCATCTTATAACTATACCCTTAACTCTTTGACATTGTTCTCTGTTTTAGCAGGTTCCCTTTATCTGTTCGACAAACCAGATTATTGGAACTCATATAATCAAGATTCATACTGTTCTTAAAATCTTATCTCAGACAACTGGCTGCCTGTTGATGCATCCAGTGTCTCTGATATAGTTATTCCTGGATGTGTGACATTAATGTATTTCTTTTACAGGATGAGTTCTATAGCTAATCAGATCTGCAAGTATGAATGTAATATATGTATTAATGCAACATTCGAAATAAGGATCTGTACAATTATTCTTTTTATGAATCAAAGGAAAATATTTATTGCAAAAATTTGGCTAGGATAAGTATATAAAATCAGAATTAAATTCTAGAAAAATCAGTTTTGTTTTTATTTATTTTCCTCACCTATAACACCTGTATTATGCATGGTATACTCTTGATCCTACTTCTTCTTAGACCATCTCAATTAAATAAATAATTTGGGGGGGGTAGGTTTTGGTGGTGTCTTATTTTTTTTAATTTCTCCAAATCTTTTGGGTTTCGCATACCATGACGGGAATGGAACCCTTTCCTAAGTCAAAGTACAATTAAAGTTCATGAAATTAGTATTGTTTCAATCTTTGATGTCAGCCAAAAGTGTTCTTTGCAGCACTGGCAATGTGCCCAGTAATGGCTCCTTCTGCAATTCGTACTGGAATACATGGATTGGTAACATATCTAAATACGATTGTAGATTCTTTTTTATAAGACCCATTGCTCCAACTACTATTAGAACTGTCTGGGTATCTTTCTTCCACATTGCTATTGTTTTTGCCTGCATATCCAGATATTATCTGTGTCTCTCTCTCTACACAAAACACTGTAGTCACTGGGTGTAGCAATTTCAATGATCAATGCTACTTTTGTCTTCTTTTCTTGGACCACTATATCCAGTTTTCTAGCATCTGTCTTTTGAACTGTTAGTAATGGATGATCCCATATGATGTAAACTACATCATTTTCTATGATGCTTTGTGGCTCATGTTTCTAGTGATTTTCAGCCATTTCAGTACCATAATGTTTGCACAATCCCCAGTGCAACAGTCTTGCCACATTATTATGCCTTTCAGTATACAGTCCTTCTGCCATTAGTATGTTGCAACCACCAACAAGGTATACGACTGTTTCCAATTTAGTTTTATAAAACCTACATTTGTCTGTTTCTCCCACATGTTCAATGGACTTTGTAAACCAGCGTATACGTAGCCCACTATCTTGGGCTACCAATATTAACCGTTCATCTCTTGGTTTGAATTCGCCTCTCCTTATCCATTCTTGCATTCGTTCCTGATCAACATGAGGTTCTTCCAGTAGTTTTCTGTACTTCCAACCATATTTATGCTTTTTCCACATTTCTTGCCTTCTCATCTGGACCTAGGGTTACTACCTGTCCCACTTTGCGAGGGACAGTCCCTATTTGGGCAGTTGTGTACTGACCAAAATTATTAAAAATGGCAAATGTCCTGAGACTGTAGGACATAATTATGTCCCATATTTCATGTAATAGTTGCATAAAATAGTTATTTCTGTATGTAAAATTCCTAAATGTTACAAGAAACAGAATAAGCAACTAAACTGCTACAAGAATAAGCTTTCATTTAGGCAAAAAAGTAATGTTCTATCCTTTGTATTGACCGTGGGTATGTGTCGGCCTGTAAAATCTGATGTGTGTCCCAAAAATGTCCCACTTTGGCCATTTGAAACAGTGGCAACCCTATCTGGACCTTCATCTTATATTCTCTCTTCTGTTTTTGGCACATTCAGTTGCTGCCTGATTTCCATCCACTTCTAGTTTGATTTCCATTTCTGCTTGACACCGATATGCTTCTGCTAAATTAAACAGATAAGTCATCTTAGATTTAGTCACCTCATGTTTCAAAACTTTCAGTACATTTGGGTCTGGTGAGGTCAGCAGATATGTGTGGAGTCCCACGATTGCAGATCTATACATGTAATCAATTTCATGGAGGTCCATTCTTCCTTCAGAACGGGGAATATATAATATTGGTATACACTGATTTTTATAAATCATTTGGTGAGCATGAAGCATCCTTCTTGTTTTAATATCTACTCTATCCAACACATTTTGGGGCCAGTCAGTTAATCTAAAATTGAAAGTTAGGACAGGAAGAGCTTGGATTTTGTTCCTAGATGTCAATGCTGCTTTCAGAATTAATTTAAGTCTTCTAATGTATTCCTTACTAAGTTTTATTCGTATTTGTTCATGTTTTATTGTTGATCCTTCATCAATTCCCAGATGTTTACATACTCCCTCTTGCTCAAGTTCTTTTATATCACATTCTTGTCCCAAACTGATGTTTTTCTGGTGCTGCAGTTTTCCCACTTTAAAGGATGCTTCTGCACACTTATCAAGATCAAATGACATTCTTATATTATCTGAAAAAGCTTTGACAACCTGCAGCTGTGCTTTCAGTTCCTCATCTGATGAGCTATATAGTTTTAAATCATCGACAAAGAGATGAAAAGTCTTTACACTTTTGTTGTTTTCTAGGAGCCAAATTATAGCCATGGCCTAAGCTCTTAAGTAAACAGCTTAATGGGTTAAGGGCAAGGCAGAATAGCAATGGTAACAGAGAGTAATCCTGGAATATCCCCCTTTGAATTTTTATCCCTAGGATAATAATCTGTCCTTTATCATGGTTTAATTGCAAAGTGGTCTGCCATTGTTTCATGGTTACTGTAATGTAGTCAATCAGTGTAGGGTGTATCTTATACATTTTAAGCACTCTTTTACCTGTGAATGTGGGATACTATCAAATTTTTTATAGTCAACCCATGCCATACTTAGATTCTTCCCCTTTTTACAGTTCTCCAGTATAACT
Source organism: Protopterus annectens (assembly GCF_019279795.1). Classification (NCBI taxonomy): domain Eukaryota; kingdom Metazoa; phylum Chordata; order Ceratodontiformes; family Protopteridae; genus Protopterus; species Protopterus annectens. Next base: position 450,823,665 of record NC_056738.1, read on the forward strand.
TTATTTAACAGCAAATGATCCTTTGTTCCATATGACTTTCTTTTATTGCCCTTTTGTTCTACTGCCATAATTGAGTTTTCTTCTAAATGACTATAAACTCTGTCAGCATCAATCCCTGTGTATAGTTTATATGTCGTCAGAAGGCAAGTTATTGGTCTGCAATTTTTAGAGTAACTTGCAGGTTCACTCTTAAGTAGGAGCATTGTTTTGCCTGTTGTTTGTCAGGTTAGTGCCTGTTTGGGGTGCGTATATAAATAGTTCTTACTCATGGCTACATCTTCGTGCAAAGATGTTAATACTTTTAACCAAAAGTTAGGCACTGTATCTTGGCCTGGGGTTTTCCAATTAGTGGATTTTCTTAACTTTATTTCAGTCTCTCTGGCTGTTACTTCATCCCATTTCATATCCTGCACCTTTAAACTTCTTATTCTTTCTTTTACTTCTTCTATCCATTTAGCATCTTTGTTATGTTCCACAGGATCTTTATAGATACTTCTCCAGAATATATCTATTTCTTCCTTTTTTGGCAGTCTTTCAATTCCTTTTGCCTTATTTCCCACTTCTTTATAAAACTTTATTGGGTCATCAATAAATTGCTTATTTTGTACTTTCCTTTTATATTTATCTGTGCATCTCCTAAGTTTTTCCGCCTGTGCTGAAATTTTTAGTTTATTTGCGATAGTGCATGATAGATCCTGATCTGTTCTGATACTGTGCATTGCATTAATCACATCTATCTTTCTTAGTATTTTTGTTGATCTATTCCCTCTTCTATAGTCTTCTAACAGTGACACTTCTTGACTTAACTGCTTTATAGTTTTCTCTATTCCATAATTCCATGATGGTATTCGATTTTTCCCCTTCCTTTCCCTCACTACCCTGTGATCTTGTGATAGAACTTTATCAGTTATTAATTTAGCTGCACAGTAACATATCCTGTTTACTTCTGTTATATCACATGGATCTCTGTGGACAGTACTGATTATTATCTATGTCTGATTTTTAATTTCTCCAAATCTTTTTGGTTTCTAATACCATGATGGGAATGGACCCCATTCCTAAGTCAAAGGACAATTAAAGTTCATGAAATTATTATTGTTGCAATCTTTGATATCAGCCAAAAGTGCTCTTTGCAGCACCCACAATGTGCCCAGTAATGACTCCTTCTGCATTTCGTATGGAGTTACATGTATTGGTAGCATATCTAAATATGATTGTAGATTCTTTTTTATAAGACCCCTTGCTCCTACTACTATTGAAACTGTCTGGGTATCTTTTTTCCACATTGCTCTTGCTTCTGCCTGCAGATCCTGATATTTTATGACTTTGTGTCTGTCTGTACACGAGACACTGCAGTAACTGGGTGTGGCAATTTCCATGATCAATGCTACTCTCGTCTTCTTTTCCTGGACCACTATATCCAGTCTTCTAGCAGCTATCTTTTGAACTGTTGGTAATGGGTGATCCCATGTGATATAAACTTCATCATTTTCTATGATGCTTTGTGGCTCATGTTTCCAGTGTTTTTCAGCCATTTCAATATCATAATGTTTGCGCAATCCCCAGTGCAACAATCTTGCCACATTATTATGCCTTTCAGTATACAGTCCTTCCGCCATTAGTATGTCTCAACCAACAACAAGGTGTGTGACTGTTTCCAGTTCAGTTTTACAAAACCTACATTTATCCTATTCTCCAACATGTTCAATGGACTTTATAAACCAGTGTGTACGTAGCCCACTGTCTTGGGCTGCCAATATTAACCTTTCATCTCTTGGTTTGAATTCTCCTCTCCTTAACCATTCCTGCATTCACTCCTGATCAACATGAGGTTCTTCCAGAAATGTTCTATACTTGCAACTATATTTATGCTTTTTCCACATTTCTTGCCTTCTCATTTGGTCCTTTACCTTATATTCTTTCTTTTGTTTTTTAGCATATTCAATTGCTGCCTGATTTTTATCTACTTCTAGTTTGATTTCCATTCCTGCTTGATGCTGATATGCTTCTGCTAAATTAAACAGAGAAGTCATCTTAGATTTATTCTCATCATGTTTCAAAGCTTTCATTTCATTTGGATCATGTGATGTCAGCAGATATGTGTGGGTCCTGCAATTGCAGATCTATGCATGTAATCGGTTTCAAGGAGGCTGATCCCTCCTTCAGAATGGGGAAATATATAATCTTGGTATGCAGTGATTTTTATAAATCATTTGGCGAGTATGAAGCATCCTGCTTTTTTTCCCATCTAATCTATCCAACACGTTTTATTGCCAGTCAGTCACTCCAAAACTGTAAGTTAGGACAGGAAGAGTAAATTGGATTATAGCTTGAATTTGGTTCCTAGATATCAATGTTGTTTTCAGAATTAATTTAAGTCTTCTAAAGTACTCCTTACTATGTTTTATTTGCATTTGTGCATGTTTTACTGTTGATCCTTCATGAATTCCCAAATATTTATAAACTTCCTCTTACTCAAGTTCTTTTATATCACATTCCTGTCCCAAACTGATGTTTTCTTGATGCTGCGGCTTTCCTGCTTTAAAGGTTGCTTTTTAAAGGATACATTATTATGTAATGCCTCAGAAAGATATTACTTGATCAACATTTCTTAAAGCTGCACAATATTGGGTTGGGAAGCATTCCCTTTAATTCCTTATTGTACAGCATCTACAGGGAAGCAGACAGACAAAGCTATAATTATTCTTTTTTGCCTACACACTTTGAAACTCACATGATCAAATGCTACTGAGAGTATTGCAGGAGGAAAGGAAGATAATGTATTGTTACTGGGTTCAGGGTAAAAAAAATCTAAATATGTCATTAGTATTATATGGTCAAGCCAAAGCATGTTAAATGGCATTGAGGAACAGGGTTACTTGCAAAAGCTGCGGTATCTGTCATCTTGTTACTTGTAAAATGTTTCATTGTGAGCTAATCATAATATTAAAAATGCAGCAGCAGTTTTTCTTTTTTTTTTTTCTGAACTGCAAGTATTCAGTCCTTATCTTGCTCTCCCAAATGGTATCTGACAGAAGAGAGGGTAGATGGGTGGAGCTAATGAATACGGTATAAGTAATCCCACTAACATAAAAATGAAGGCTCAGCTTTACAGACAGCTGCACGTTATAAATCATTCAGAAATGAAGACATGAGCCAGTTCTGCTGAATGGACAAAGACTAATTTGTTCGCTAAAGGATATCTGCAACCAAATTTTAACTTTCCTTTAACCTAATTCTAATATTTCTTCTATAAAATAAAGTATGATTTAAGAATTTATCCCCATGGTTCCACTTCCTAGCAAACCCTGTTGCTGCATTTTTTTCTTCATTTTGGCTTTCTCTGAAGTATGACGTTATTCATTCTAGAATGCATCACACTTCCCGTCATAGCATTAAAAGACCTAAAGATTTAGAGATGTAAAATATTTTTTAAAGTATGTCAATTAATAAGATTTAAACAAATAATTAAGCCACTTATTTTCGATATAATAAAACAGATGGCAGGTAAGACAATGTCACAAATAATGGAAGTGACAAGTGGAGTATTGCATGAGTCGCACCTGGGTCTAGAACTCTTCAGCGTGCATGGTTCAGGTATATCTGAAGGAACAGCCAATAGAATCACCCTCTCTGTTCATGACCCAAAGACAGGTGCAGTAGTAGATGATGGTAGAAAGAGACTGCGGAAAGAATTTGAAAAACTACAACAAACAGATTGATGGGGGGATACAGATTCCAAAAGCAGAGAGGTAATGCCCCCACCCCCCCACCCCCCAGTGTGCCCTGGACACTCCACATTTTCTGAGTATTGAGTGCAGTTCTACAAGCCATAAAAACAAATAAATATCAGACTGCAGCAAAGAGTCAAAAAGAAAAGTAACCCAAGTGGAACATATGACAGAGGAGAAATGATATGACTTTAGAAGACTTAAAGGTCTTCTGTCTAGGAATAACAAGAGAAGCTGGACATGATATGGTTTCAAAGTATCATGTAGGAGAGATGTAAGGTTGTTTTACTTGAATAAAAAATCCAGAAAAGACTGGATCAGTTCAGGTGCCAACTGTTAATTAGATGTGTAAAAGTAGTTCTTCATGTAGAAAGTTGTGCCTCCTTCATTGACTACCAAAATAGATGGCATAGAGGAAATGCATGGAGTCAAGACAGATTAACAGAGAGCGAATATAATGATGGAGGGAATATAGAGAATATAGAATATAGAAGGTTAAGTGCTTTTAAAGGGCAACTGGTTGGGCTTTCATGGAGATCGCTGTCCTTTAGCTATGCTACCAGTATTTCTCATAGGATTCCCCACATGACTTTCCCCTGCCATTGTTGTTAAGCTGACATGTCTATAGTTCCCCAAATATCTTCCACTTGTACAAAGGCACCACACTTGCTGTCCACCTTAGGTACGTGTGCATTGGCCAATGACCTGTTGAGTTCCATAAATGGGTCTACCAAAGCAGTGGCCAGATTACTTAGACCTCTCAGAGGCAGTCCTTCTGCTTCTTTGTTTTATCTTCTCAACAGCAGCTATTTCCACTTAACTTGCTGTCTCTCTCTGTCTTTCTTTCTCTGCTCATTCACTGTTCACTTCATTTTGCCTTTCCTCCCTCCCAGTATGTTGTCCTCCTCCTGTCTTCCTTTGTAAAGACTAAAGCAAAGCTAAGCATTCATTCAGTATGTCTACATTTTCCAGTCTCCTGTGACCTCCTTCCCATCTTTGGTCAACCTGATCATTCCCTTCCTCCCTCCCTTCCTTTCTGCTGCGTACCTGAAAAATCTCTTGCTTCCTTTCCTGATCCTTCTGGCACCTGTGTTTTAATCTTCACGTCTGCTGCCTTCATTACCTTTGATAGCCTTATGCTAGTTTCTTTCTGCTGTGTCTTTTCAACCACCCCACCCTCTCTGGTTTATCTATTATAGGCTCTGCATTTTGCTGTAATCTCTATCCTCACATTTCTATGTTGCTACATTGATGACCTTCTCTTTTGCCACTTTTAGATATTTTCTTGATAACTTTGTTGAAATTAATTTCATTTTAACAATACATCCATGTCTTTGGTGACAAACCTATCAATAAGCTACTCTACCAGAGTGCTCCGGTTTCCTCCCACATCCCGAAGACATGCTGTAGGTGGATTGGACACTCTAAAATTGGCCCTAGGCATGAGTATGTGTGCCTTCCGTGGAAGGTTGGGCACCGGGCTGGCAACTCAACACTAAAACTCCACTGCCAATCATGACCGGACAGATGATCTGCTGTGATGACCCCTAACCAGGACAAGCCGAAAGAAGAAAAAGACCACCTCTGTTTAGCACATTTAGTACATTTTTACCCAGTACAATGGCTTCCTTTATGTCTTTTCATGTTACAGCTAGAACTAGAACTATTATAAAAATAAACAGATAGATACAGATACAGATACCAACATATAGATATAGATATATTTATGAACTTCCTGTGTTGTGGGAGCTTCATCTCCATGCATGCCCCTTACTAAAACACAAATTCCACTGTCAAACAACCACAGAGAAAATATAAAAGGAAACACTGAATCTCTGGCAATGTACAAATAAAAAATCACATTTGCAGTGATACTGTATAAGGCATGGCAATCTATTCCTTAAATCAATGAGTTTTAATCTCCCCCTAATAGACACTTAGCAGGTAGTAGAGAAAAGAACATAAATATATTTTAAGCATACAAAAAACATTAAATCTGTATAATTTCGATCTGTATGAATGTAATGCCATGCAAATAATTAGTTATTAAACGCATATATCATCAGTTCTGCTATGTCTTCATAATGGCACTTGTATAAGGGAATATACACACACACAGATATATATATATATATATATATATATATATATATATATATATATAGACACACACACATACACACACACAGACAATGTATGTATAGATTTATTTATATAAAGAGAGAGATGAAACAGAAATACCATTAAAGATGTACAATTTTTCTTGGGATGGAAAATGAATAATTTTCTTTAGATAGCATTAAAACCTTTAACTTAAAAGTAGGATTATAAGTTCTTCACTTTGTTGTGTTTAGTAGGTAAATGCACCTCCTTTGTGTGTGTATCTCTGGCATGACCACCAGGCAAATGATCACAGTCTGCAGAACAAACAATTCCCCCATACAAAAAATATTTAACAGAGTAAGGCATATGCAAGTTGTACAGATAACAGAAATGCATAATGAACGAAAATACCAAACTTCAATACTGTATGCAAAACTGCTTTTTGATGTCTGAGTATATTTCTGCAATCTATTGCTGAAGGGAGAATATAAGAAGAAGCATGTTAAAAAATATGAAAATGAGTGCAATAAACTGAAATGAGGTAGAAATCCTCTGGTGTTTTATGACCAGAGCACTTTGTGACACGCCAGATTATTTCTCCCTGTGTCTGAAAAGATAAATATACTGCGGATGGAACTAGAATATGAAAAGCCATGGAAGGAAGCACTCTTAGTTTCTCAGTACTTGTCCAAGGGCAAAAGAGCATTTAGTCATACAGAACAACTAACAAAAAAGTGAGGATAAAGGCCAATGATGAATGGGACGATGGGTAATATGGCTTCGGAAATACAAATTAAGTATATGGCAAATGTAAGTAAAAACACATCAGTTCTTCTACACATTTCTCGAGGACAAAGTAAATTACAGAGAACAAAAGTTAAACTTTTTTTTTAATTCTTATGAGGCCTCATGACATGGACATTGCAGCCCTGTTACCCTTTCCTACGCCACTTTCCTTCATAATATTTGTACTGCAGCCCAATAATAATCTTATTCTTATTATTGGTTTTATTTTCCGCCATTGTTATAGAGCTTTGGACCACATGGCCATCAATGAAAGATATTTGTCTATGGGTATAAATAATTACACCACTGTGGCTATCAACAAAAGATATTAGTCAGTGAGTATAAGCAAAAATAGTGAACATCAATATTCTGACATTCAAGTGAAAGCAGCAACTGAAATGTGGTGAAAAGAATGCAACAGTCCATGAAGTCTGATCTCGTGTAGTAATGTACTAGAACAAGGCTACTGCATTTTTTGTGTTGAATACTTTTTATATTTATACCACCTATAGTTAATAACATGTTTACATTCAGTTTTAATGAGCTGCTGAAGACTGTAATATGTCAAGTTTCAGTCTGGTCTGAAATCCCAGCCAGACTGATCTGCTTGGCAGGCCTTGAACTATGTGAATTATGTGAATTTTAAACAGCCTGTGTGCCTTTTTGTGGCCGTCTCAAAACGTTGTTACTTCTAGAGTGAATTTCACCTGTTTTCAGTGAATTTTAGTTTTCCTTGTATGTGTGTGTGTGTGTGTGTGTGTGTGTGTGTGTGTGTGTGTGTGTGTGTGTGTGTGTGTGTGTGTGTGTGAGTAAGAGAGAGGTTTTGTTACGACTTTGAGAGCTAGGTTGTGATTTTCTGCTCAGCAGAGTATGTGTTGATTGGCTGCAGGCTTTAAAAACTTGAGCTAGCAGTTTATTAAATTGCTGCACATTGTACCTCTCAATTTGGACATGCTTTACTTCCTGCAGTGCCACCGGTACCCACGTTAAATAGTAGCTAGTGGGTACCAGCTATAATTTTTCCCTAGGCAGAATACTGCTCCTTGTCTCCTTCTCTAAATACCCCCCTCTGCTATAACATCAGTGCTTATGAATGTTTTTATTTTGACCTTGAACATGGCTATGGCTGTCTTCATTACCAACCCCCTACTTTACCAAAATTTGCTCTTAAAACACCAAACTATGCAAACCTGCATCTCTCCCTTTAGCCGTATCAGTGGCTGCACACAGAAAGTTAATTATTTACTGTTAAAAGTAAGTAGACAAACTTCTTACAGCCCAGTATTGTAGTACATCCATGGTAGAGAGAAAAATAATAACCCACAGACCTAAGAAACAACCCTGCCCAAACAGTGACGTCAGATTCACAAATCTTAGACTCACCTACATTCAGTATCTAATTATGTGCACCAAGAAATGGGCCCTAACTGTTACCAGCCTTTTAGCACCAGACAGCATTAGGAAACACAGTAATGAACAATCATCTGCTGTTACCACTATTATGATAACTATTATGAAGCCAAACTCTTATTTTATTTATTTATTTATTTGCCATTTGTTTACCGGGGTGGTCTGAATGAGTCTACAGAACCCATTTTCAGCAGAGGCCCAAGGAGAAAAGCTCCACATACAGTACAATACAAATGCAGTATAATCCAATACAATGTTTTTTTAAAGAGGCTCTGAAATGAGTTAGGCCATGTATAGACCTGGTAGCTAGAGGTAGTGAATTCCAAAGTATAGAGGCAGAGTATGAATACAGAGAGTGACCTGGTTTTCTTATTAGTTTTGAGATAGCTAAGAGACTTTTGTCTTCTGATCATAGGGATTGATTTGGTGTGTAAGGTGTAACTAGATTGGCTAGTGCAGGGCTGGCAGTAGGCCTGAAAATAAGGTTGTGCAAGGTGGATAGCTGAATAAAGGCAAGTTGGATGGGGAGCTCAAGCCGGTTTAGTTCTAGTAGCAGTTTACAGTGGTGTGTGTGGTATTTAGAGTTTGTGGCAAACTTTGCAACTTTGTTGTAGCACTGTTCCATCTTGCTCAGGGTAGAATTTTTGTAAATTAGTTAGAATAGGAGCACTGTAAAGAAGGGAGAGAAGTAAAAATGTTTTTGTAAGGGTAGTTTTGGTTGCTGTAGTAAAGAAAGGTTTGTTTCTGTATAAGATTCAAAGTTTTTGATAAGTCTTCTTTACATTTTGTTGTATATGGGGATCAAATGAAAGTTTATTGTCAATGATAACTCCTGGAAGTTTGGTTTTCTGCACTATTTCAATGACAGTGTTGTCAGCTGCAAGGATGTTGAAATGATCAGTGACAGCGGAGGTATTTCTGGGATGAAAGAGTACTAGTTTTGTCGTATTTGGATTAAGAAAGAGTTGGGCATTTCTTAGCCAGGATTCGTAAAGGACTGTTGGGTTTTTGAAAGTAGTTCTGGTAGTGATTGACCAGTACAGATTATGGTGGAATCATCAGTGTACTGAATGAGGGTCCCAGGGTGAGAGGCAGTGTGAAGGTCGTTTGTGAAAATGTTGAAGAGTAGGGGTCCGAGGATGAAGCCTTGAGGGACTCCACTAGGGTTGTGGAGAAAGGGTGAGAGTTTATTGGACCATTTCACTGCTTGTTTATGATCCTTGAGGTATCTCTGAAGGCATTTTACTGTATCTGAGAAGCCTAAAGGCCTTGGAGAGATCAAGGAATACTGAGGCTGTATAGCATCCTGCATCTCTGGCCTTCTTCACGGTGTCTGTAAAAGATAATAGGGCTGTAGCTGCACTGTGGCTAGGTCAGAAGCCATGTTGGGTTTTGGTTAAAAGATGGTTTAGCAATAGATATTGCATTATCTGCTGATGGATACCTCCCTGGAGAATTTTGGATATGGGTGAAAAGATGGATATAGGAGCAAAACTGAATGGTTCACAAGAGTTGCCTCCTTTATGGATGGGGTGATGTGAGATTGTTTCCATATTATAGGTACTTCTGATTTGGATAAAGACCTATTTATTAGGATATTGATTGGGTAGGTGAGTGATCTGGCAGCCAGTTTGAGGAAGTGTGGTGGAAGATATCAGCTGAGGTGGAGCAGGGTTTAGTTTTTGTTGCAGTTTCTTAATGGTGTCATTGGATATGGGCTGGAATGAGAATTGGGTTCATATGACACCTTGTTGAGTATTATGACAGGGTTAGAAGTAGTTGATGGTCTAGGATTGGTGCCCAAATAGGTTGAATGGTGGGGGGTCCAGCATTACGGGTGTTAGTTAGTAGGTCTTATATTGATTTTATGAAGTGCTTGTTAAAGGTTTTCAGCTATTAGTGATGGAGAGGCATCAGGTGATAGGGTGTGCTCTTTGTATGCTCCAGGGTTAAGCAGAGAAGATATGGCGTGCCAAAAGTTATTGCGGTTGATTTTATATTGGAGTTGAAGCTGGGAGTAGTATGACTTCTTATCTCTGTTGATTAGTTTTGTCACTTTGTTAAGTAGTGTTTGAAATTGACATGATTTTGTTTATTTTTGTTTAGTCGCCAGGTCATACAGGCTATGTCCCTTTGCTTCATATGGTATTTACATTGCTTAGAGAGTCATTGTGCCAAGTTCTTTTTGATCCTTTTCAAACGAATAGGAGCTAGGGTATTAAGTATGTGAAGGAAGGCATTATTAAAGTATAGTACAGCATCATTAAGGGGTAGTCATGTAAGGGGTGTCCAGTCAATTTCATGTAGGAAATTGTTGAATTTATGGTGACAAAAATGAGTTGAGTTCCTAACTGATTTTACATTGTGTACTCTTAGCTGATAGGGGTTTGTTCTAAGGGAATTAGCTGGCAGATGATCACTCAAGGAGCTAGACAGTGTACTGGAAGATGGCTAATTGGTGGGTTGGGATACTAGGATCCAGTCTAGGGTGGATTGGCAGATAAGATCTTTGCTATATCTTGTTGGAGTATTGATAAACTGAGAAAAAATATACAGATTTATACTATTTGTGGGGGAGATGGAAGCTAAGGTTTGCCAATCTATATTTACATCACCTAAAATTATTTGTTTTGAGGTTTATTGTTTGGGATGTCCAGGATAAAACATTTTCCAACACCCCCTTTTTAGAGCTATCTCTTCTGGTTATTGCAAAGTTTGGAGGTATTATCTCAAAGTCTTTTACACTGGGGTGTAGCCATGTTTCGGTAAGGGCTATTACGTCAGGTTTATTTTGATCAATCTAGGCATGCAGTGGGGCTATTTTATTACATATACTTTTAAGGTTCAGTGTAAGTATGTTTAAATATTTGGGGTTACTCTTTTGGTTAGTATTAGAGGATGGGCCAGGGTTAGGATGTATGTCTCCACATTTGAGAAGATAGGTAATGAGGAATGAGCACCATGGGAAGTATTTTTTATTAATAGGTGATGGTGTCAAGTGTGGTTTCATAGGAGGTGAGGAGGACAATCTGTGGATTAAATAATATGTGAGGGTATAGAGGAAAAGCTGGGAGGAGATATGTGAGAAGCTGTGTTGTTTATTGGGAAAATGGTTGGAGGAGGTTGTTGATGTGTGCTGGTGTGTGGGATTATGCAAGGATATAGTTTTAGTGAGGTTGAGAATTAAGAGTAAAGAGGTTAGGCAGGTTAGAAGGAGCATGTCTACTGTGATGGTGGGTTTAAAAATAATAAAAGTGGTATTTATGTGTTAGAATGTACTATTAGATGTAAATAGAGATGTGTACTATCTAGTGATATGTGAGCAGCTTAAGGTAACATTGGAAATGTTTTGACTTCAGGGTGGGCTTTCACAATGTGTTAGGAGTTTTGCCTTGTGGTTTATAATAAGGAGAGGTGGGAGAGATATGATTGGTCAGTAATAAACTTAGGGTGCAATGTTAGTTTGATGTGTGTATAATAGAAGAGAAGGTGCTAAACCTGGAGTTAATGTAAGATTGTTTGAGGTGGTGATTGTATTGTGCTGGAGAAGTAGAGTAACATACCAAGAAGTATAGTAGGGGGGATGAGAATTCAAGGTGATGGATGTATGGGAAAGCAGATAAGTTTGAGTAAATAAAAGTAGGCAAGGTGTGAATGAGATGTGGGTATGGACAAGGTAGAGTTGTATATAACTGGATGATAGAAATAAGGGGGAGTAGTTTGCTTGGGATATCAGTAGAGGTGCTGGAGGCAGGTGGGATATGGGGGCAGGGTAGGGGAGTGGAGTGAACAAAGCAAACAAAGCTAGAAGAAATCCCCCAGATGGTTTACCACCAAAAACAATAAGTGAGGTAGAATGTTCATGGATACCAAGACAAGGTCTGTGAACTCTAAATACTTGACTTGATTCACAGCATTTAATTTTATGGTTATGGGCTTTTCCAAATCTTTGCAGGGATATATTACACTGATAAAAATAAAATATGCTAAAGTGTTAATTTAGCTTCACCTTCAGCAGTAAAAGGCCTGTGAATGTGGGTGAGTAAATGCGGGTGGGGATATCCTTCCAGCAGATTCAACACTACAAAACAGAACACACTAATGCATAACTTAATAAATTATTAGTTTGAGTCTTGGAAATTGCCTTACATAGACTTAACTCAATTTATTGTTCCTTGTGAACTTTTGCAACTGCAGGTGAAATTCAGATGTACAGTTTCTTTAGGTAGTTGGATATGATAACTTTTGCAACAGCAGTAGCCGGGTCTATATTACATTATCAAATGCTGGTGATGCCGAACCACAAACACATCGAACCCCCTAAACCGTGAATTTTCAAATCTCGAACTGTCATAGTCGGCCAACACCACCGAGAGCTACATACTACATACCCAAAAATAATAAATAAAACACATACATACACAAACCAAACCCTACTTCTAACACTACACTAAACCTTACATACATTGCTATCTATGCACTTACCTTAACCCACACCCTAACCCTAAGGTCCGTAACTATCACACACTTACCCTACAGACATATACCTAAACAAAACAAATAATCCACACAGATACAGTTAACAAAACCCTACTTCTAACCCTACACTAAACCTTACATGCATTACCTATGTATGCACTTACCTTAACCCACACCCTAACCCTAAGGTCCATAACTATCACACACTTACCTTACGGAGCTATACCGCAGACGGGCCAACCATCACACTTCGACATTTCACGTTTCTTGGTTTCGTACATTCGCCGTTACTGTCGTTTGCGCATTACGTGTCGGTGTTGTGGTGTTCGACATTACCAGCATTCGACAACGTAATTTAGACCCCAGTAGTCAGACTTACTATGTGCTTGGTTCACTGGGGGAGAAAGAGAGAGAAGTTAAGAATTGCTTGATGGTTGAACTAGACAGGTACAGTACTATGTGTCTATACTCAGCCACATTAAGTAATTTTTGGCAAACAAGAGTAGTGCACTATATTTCACAGTTGTGCATTTCTGCTTTCTGACCTTTAAACAGGAAAATAAGAAAGCTAACAGGAGATATTTGTAGGTTCTACCTGTTTATAAATATCCCGACACACACGATATACATATATATATATATATATATATATATATATATATATATATATATATATGTGTGTGTGTGTGTGTGTGTGTGTGTGTGCGCGCGTGTGTGTGTGTGTGTGTGTGCGTGCGTGCGTTTGCATACTTTATTTACTGTTTGCTTGTTTGTTAGCCAGATGTGTGGACTGGTATAAGACCCTTTCCTACTAGTATTTAGGTCATAATGCTGCACACTGCAAGGATAGCAGTAATGTAAAGCAATGAACAACAGAGTTTAATGCAACAAATGGCAATGGGAGACACTGCAGATTTAGCATATGCTACAGAACTTGCATTGCATGGAGGTAATTATTAGCTGTTTACAGGTAAAAGATCAGTACACCACAACAGTAGCAACCAGGCATCCTTTGCTGAGATAATTGAAAAATCTCTCCCCAGGCCTCAAATGTCTCCAAGGCTTAAAACGATTACGAGTAAACCTCACCAGGACATACATTCTTTGCATAAGCCACACATACCCCCATTCATTACCACTACTATTCAAAAGGGTCTCTCACATGGAATCCGGCTGCCCCTAAGGCTGCCTGAGCAACCCACACTCAGAATTTTCTTGGTCATAAGTTACACTGTTGTGAGATACACTAATGTACCATTTAAATAGGCTGAACAAGAACAGGGTTATAGCCACCTAGCTCTGAGGTACCTTACTTCACCAGTTTACTAGTACTCTCAAGGCCCTTCACCCTGGATATACCTACAATATTGTTGTAGTGCATATAGGTGTGAATGACTTTAGCTTTACCCTCTTGGACTATAGAGATAGAGAGAGAGAGAGAGAGAGATAATCCAGTTCTCTGGCTATATTTACGAGGCTGGTAAGCAACGAGATTTGAGCAGCATTCTACATACAGCAAAAAGAATGCCATAATACAAAAAAGATATTTGAGTTCAGTAATTGGCTCTCTTACCGGTGCTATTCCATGGGGTCCAGTGTGTGTCAGGTATCCTGAATGAAGGGGGGTAAAAAGCACTGCTTACTTTTCCAGGGAAAATCAGAAAGAGAACTCTCCATTGAGTCTGAATCAGAACTCTGAGAACAAAACCCTTAACCTGTCCCTGCATCTTCCTGCTCAGAGTCAGAATGTTGAATCTCTTCAGGAAAGAAGGCATCCCTCTTTCTTTAAGTGAAAACTACTCTACAAGAAGGATCAACAGTCTGAATTAAACACTGAGATGGTCCCAGTAAACTATGCCTTTCCATTGTTTAAGGAGTAGATACATGTTTGGTTTTCTGTTTCTTTTTGACAAGAAAAATGGGGCCAACCATGTTAGTAATGAGAGCAGCTGCTTCCCCAGGGATGGACAAAGCATTGTGACACAACAGGGTAACCTTCCCTGCTCACTGTCCCAGGATGAACAATAGTGGTCCTCCCTTGCCACTGAGGGGACCCCAACAGCCACAGAAGACATGGCTTACCACCACATAGGTGCAGCACCAGAGGGATCCGGGGTAAAAGATTAATGGTCTGAGGTACAACAAATGACCACAGCTGAGTCACCCAACAGTGACTGAGGCAAATTGCTAGCCTGCTGTAGTGGCAATGGCTGTTTGCTTAACTTTTTCTTTTTCTGGCTGTAAGAAGACTGACAATGGTAGTGATGATCTGTTTCATAGTCAAGATGAAAATGATCCCTCTAACCTGGGAAAAACAAGCAGCAATGGTAGTAAAACTACCAGTCCAAAAAAGTTACTTTTCTTTTTTGGACAGAAAAACACAGTAAAAAGCACTTTCAAGCACTGTGGCAGCACCACAACATTAAAATAAACACAATTCCTCCACAGATAGTTTTTCAGTTAAATGACAATACTTTTAAATTGTCAGAAACAACAAGTGCTCCTTTTAAAGTACTTTACAGTCTTGAGTTGATCCATTAAAACACAACACTCCTAACTTTAAAATAACTTTCCTGAAGGGGAAAGTAATAAAACATCAGTAAAAAAAAGAAACTGGAACTTCTTTCCCCAAAGGGAACTTGTCTGCCCAGCTAAAGAAAGCTCAACCTGACCATCGAGCCTCAAAAGCCTCAGAGGACCATACTCCTAGGCAGCAGTAAAGCTCTGAAGGGCTTCATGCCCATACTTGTCTTTTAATCAGCACAGTTTCAGTTGCTTGACAATTTGGGCACATGGAAGGTGCCTTGAAGTTGTTGACGCTGGCCGGATGTTATATCCTTGTCAGGATGTAACCCATATACCTAAGGCTACTGCAGTAGTGATCAGTATGAAGGACATAAATACCAAAAGTCAACTCACTGAAGGCAGCTTGTGATATCCAACTTGAAATCTAGGGACCTGAACAAAAGTTAGATTAAGGCACAAACAAATCTGACCATAATTAGCTTATCTACCCCTCCTCTCAAGAAGAATAACGCAACCAGTACAGTTTTTAGAAAAAAATGTTTTATTTTATGTAGTGTTCATTAATGGATGTGCATTCTTGCAGTTACATCTTAATGGTTTTACAGAAAGTTCTGCCCTGGTTATAAGGGCTTTGTGAGGGTAGGGGATGGAATAGCCAGGTGTGGGCATGTATTTTAAATGATGGAGGTAAAATATACTTAATTCGAATAAAAATAAAATAAAACAGTTTATCTTAAACAATGCACCAGTTGCCTTGTCCAGACTCCCATAAGTCAAGAAGAACTGCATGCTTTTCAGTGGCAGAACTTCTGATCAAATTTCCACAGAATACATTTCTAACTTTTTATGTACATGCAAGATTGTGAGCTTCGTTTAGAAACAAATCATTTACAGTTAAAAAGTGGTCTTTGCCTATCATAAAATTTCAACTTTTCCTCAGCCAGCAACACATATTGAAGTATGTATGCTATTGCAGGTGCTAGTTTCTCAGTTATATATACATACATATATATATATATATATATATATATATATATATATATATATATATATATTGTCCCTGATGATGAAGGGTTTAATCTGCTCCAACAGATAACAACCATGTGTGCTCGGTCAAATGCATTCAGCAGCAATTAGGCTAAATTATTCTTGCAGGTTTTGGGGCTAACAGATTAAAGTTCACATCCCACATTTTCTGCACTTTTCCTTTAGGAAGGAGCTGGTGAATATTAATGAGATAAAAAGCATATTGAGTGAATGAGTACAGGCAACAAAATATGGAGATAATGTCCCCCTGCTAGACTAAACACCAAAAATTGCCCGTCTCCAGTATGATATGGTACTTTTATTATCACTGATGCATATTTTCCCATACTTATTTTGACTTACAAATACAAAAGGTGTCATGAATCGTAATTTTCTTTTACTTATATTTTTCATATAGTGGATACAATGAGATTGAATTTAAAGCTGTTATTGTGTATTAATTTCCTTTTCCTTGAAACGGTAATTTGTTTTCATGTCACGCTTATTGAGATGCAGAATTTTAACTACTATTACATTAATGCTGCAACATCATCTACTTGAGCAAAAAATAAAAAAAATGTTACAGAATAACAAGAAGGTAACCATTTCCAAGGTATTTATTCTTTCTTACATGAAGGTATACATATGCATGTGAGCTAACGGACAAAGGCAGTTCTGTCGAATTCACTTGATTCTTGTAAGTTGTACCATATAGCTGCCCACTCTTTCCCCCTTCCATGTTTTCCTCCATCCACCCCAGACCTTTTGAGGGAGTCAGAATTCCTATATTACACCACCCACCATTGGAGGCTATCTCAAATGATAACCACCCTCTTTATGTAACTTGGGCCTTCAGTTTGGAGACTGTGACCTCTGCAGCAGAATTTGTCCTTTCTTATAGCTCAGCTCTTTCTCAATATCTCCTGATTATTTGGTGAACTCAGCTCATGCTGCCTCTTTCCCTCTTACCCTTGGTGAAAACAATTCTTTTTCTGCCAGGCCATTCCTGTAGGTTATGCTGCACAACTTTTTTTCCCATCTAACCTTTCTTTGTCCCGTCTTTCTTTGTAGTTGTTATTGTCACTTATCCGCTACTGTAAAATGTTTTGTGGAGCTTTTCTTCACATCTCATTGTAAAATGTTTAATCCATTGCAGAACTTTTCTTCTCTTGTATGTAATTACTCATCAACTGCTGCTTAAATGTTTTTTTTGAATCTGTTGAGGAGCTTTTCTCCATGGCCCTCTGCTGAAAATGGCCCATTGGTTCAGTCAGACTTTCCTGGTTATCAGAGGACAAATAAATAAATAAAGTACATAATTTTATTTTCTTCTTCTGCATAACTGCAACATTAGATGCAGAATTCTAGCTACAAGCTAATCATTAGTCTACACAGAGATAACATATATTACTTGTCAGTGTAATCTTTGTATCTCTTGATGCAGCCTAACTTGCTTTTCATATTTGTTGCTGCTCCCACTTCTGAAGTAGGTCTTTCATCACAACATCCACTTCTTTTTGTTGTTCAGTTGTTTAGAGCAGAATTCCTAAAATGCTATTTTCTTTCCTCATTTCTTTCATCCCAGGTGTAAAGCTGCATTTTTTTCTACACTGAAATTCAGCTGCATCTATCGTCTATCCATCCACTCCTATAAGTTGTTCTTTAAGGTAACCTTCTCTTTCTCTACCCACTGATCTATCTTTGTATAACACAGTGCAATTTTTTTTTCCTGTTCTTTTTGTTGTTTTCAATGTCTGAGGTAAATAAACGGACATGAGTTGGTCCAGTGACTGATCCATGCACAACAATGCTCCTACTTCATGTTTCCTTGGCTAGAGTCTCTATCCTTCTGCATCCTACCCTACAGCCATTTTCCACCAGCCTAAGCACTCCCCCCTTCCCACCTTCTTCTGGCTTATAAGCCTTCTGTGAGTCATATGCTGAATAGCCTTTCAAAAATCCAGATGTATGACTTCTACCAGGTTAACTGCATCACTTATGTCATAACCCAGTTATAGAAGTTCAACTGGCAGGACTTCTAGCCATGAATACTTACTGGATATTACACTGGGGTTGGTGTTCTATCAGAAACCACACTAGACTTAAAAGTAATATCTTACTGAGGCCTTCCAATCCTCAGACGTAAAACTTGCTGATCTCCAGTCACACTAGTTATTTGTGACTCCCTTTATAGAGTTGCAGTATTGTAGCATCTTCCATTTCTCAGGGATCTAACCACTCCCCAAAGATAGGTTCTAGAGGCCTGCCACCAATATTTTCTTCTATTATTTTAGAACAGATGAGAATGAATCTTCTGGTTCATAAACATTGTCTTCTTTTAGTGAGTACAATCATTTCCTTGATCTCTCCTTGATAATCCTATATTTTCAATTTCTTCCCACATTTGCCTCCTTATTTCCTGTACTAGAAAGTTTTTCCTTTTTCCTGCTATATAAACTGAGAATAAGAAACCAGTTAAGATTTCCTTCACAATTAATTCCTTATCTTCATTTATCAGTATATTCAGGCATTTTCTTCGTTTTTCTATTATCACTATGAATCTAAGAAAAAGAAATAAATAAAAATAAAACGATTTTCTACCATCTATAGCTTACCTTAACTGTTTTACTCTCTTCTCGATGTCTTCCTGCTTCTACAATTATCCCACCTAGCTTCATTTTCTTTTACTGCTTCCATGAGCCAAATGACCATTTGTCTTGGTAGGATGTTTGTACCCAATCACTTTTGAATGGTCACTACTGCAATCTCTTTATTCTCCCTCAAGGTCAGTTTCTCTTTTCTTTCTGATCCAGGTAGCCATTACAACTGGTTTCACTTTCTTCTTGTACTCTGCCCTCCTATAGTTCTGTACTCAGATTCTGTTATCAAGCCCCTTTATTTTAGCAGCAGCAGTAGTAAACCATCAAGTTTGAGTGATCACTTTTGGTTATGAGTACCATCCCATCTACCAAAAGTACTCCATAAATTTCATAAAGCACCATGTCTACTAGTTTGTCCTTACTGGAGGCTTCATGTACCAGCTGTGTAACTATTTTCTAGTCCATAACACTTACTTAATGGTTCCCCTTATCCTACCTTTCATGCTACTATACTCAGCTGTACTTCTGGAAGGTTAAACTCCGTCATTGTTATCAACATTTTCTTTCTGTTCTATTTCTTTCTTTTAGCAATGTGACATAATTTAGTGATTTAGTAGGGCAAATCATTTCGTTTTTTTCATATTTCCACTCTTCTTCTCTGCAAATTAGTCCCTTCTCCTCCTCCTTCTCTTGCATATCTTCTACCATCCCACAGTTTATCTTCTGTCTAATGTTCATTGCAGCCCATTGCCACAGCCTTATCTGTGTTCCTGTGCTCATTGTAAAATGGAATATGTCCACTTTTTTCCAGTGCTTTTGATTACTTTTATAATACTGGTTTCCCCTGCCTTCAGCTAATATCTGCTGTTCTGCAGTTTTTGTTATAGATGACAACACTGAAAATAAGTCACAAACAATTTGCACAATATCCATGCATACCTTTTTACATGTATACATGACTACGTAAATAAAAAAGTTTCTCTTATTGGTTCGAAAAACCTATCAGCATTAAAAATATCTAAATGGACTTTCCTTCCTACCAGCAGTCATGATTCAAGGACATTGTATTCAATATGCACTTTTACAACCCACTTTATTTATATTGCTATACAGTCTGGCCCTAGGCAAATTTTACTCTTAATTGATAGATTGCCCCTGACTCATACATCATGCTCCTTACCAGACACTTGATATGTTTTCCTACTTCTATCCCACTCCATCAGCAACCAACTCATTTTTTGCATCACTCCCTTTCTATCAGAGGCTGAGCTAGCTATTGCTGCATCTGGTGCCATCCCTCAATCTAGCATCCCATCGCAACTTTAAGTTAAGCAACAAAAACAGAAATAAACTACTCTCCTTGAACTTGAGGTACAACAACAAAAACAAAAAGCTTTTAAAAAGTAGCAAACTGTGTGCTACATTTGTAACAAGCAGCAGCTACACTTTATGCCACACACAGTGCAGTACAGCACTTTACATCTGACTGCAAGTGCAATACCAGTGTTTAGTGCCAGTAATTCACTGAAGACCAATTAAGATTTGCCAGTTATGCCCCCTAACACTTTCTGCCAAAGGCCGCTCCCCTTTCACCCCATCCTAACTACATCTAATCTAGTTGTCATTCAGTACTGGCAGCACATCCGCTAAAGAATCCACGTTTTCAATTTCCCTGCAAGTGTCTGTTAGTTCCTTGATCATCCAAATCATTTCTTCAGTGACCACTCCCCACCAGATCATTTGGTTTCACATTGATTATTACATGTAAGCATTTTCTGCCTTGCATGGCAACCTTCACATTTATTTAAGTTGTTTATGTCTGAAACAATATACAATAAAGAAAAATCAAACAAATTAATTTAAAAAGATAAAGATAACCCTGGTCACAAAAAACAATAAAATAAATTCTAATTCCAAACAACCATTCAAAGCTAGTGAGGCAGCATGCTCTGTCAAGTGGCACCATGGTAAGCAAATCATTGCCTAGCTGAGATCTCAAGATTCATCCTGGCAAACACTAGCATTCCCTCAACAGCCACATGGAGTTGTTGGAGCAACTGGTAAAGTGCTAGAAGCTTCTTAACACAGGTAAGATCTATCTCAGGTAGGCCACACAGGAATAAATGCTGTACCTTGAATCACATCCTTCCAACATTATCAATCAATTTAAGGTTTTATGAAGATAACTGATGTGGCCATGCTCTAATAATCTGGTCATTGGCCTATCTGTGCACTTCTCAACATAGGTTCATAGGTTAGCACTAGGCTAACTGCCCTTTTGGGCCATTTAAAGCCTAGCCAATTACCCCATGTCACAATCAAACCCTGCACCTTGTGTCTGTAAGGCAACCACCTTAACCATTATGCCAACCTCCCAAATGCTGAAAGCTCTTAGTGAAGGCACTGATTTAGCAAGCTACTGAGCACTGCAGTAGACTAGATGAGGAGAAATGTTTGTATAAATGATGGCAGCAAGGCTGTCAGATAGCAACTGAAACTTGAACTAGTCAATGCTCCATAGAAAATATTACAATGGCATAATGAGAGCGGCCGTATGCACCTTAAGTGATAACTTGACATCCAGGAACATGATCAGATCTTGCAGCATCTTCCTACCATAAAAAATGTTGCAAAGGTAAGGACTTGTAAAGATCCTTACAGTCATCAGTAAAGTCATAGTCCATGTTGTTACAAAGGGAGGCTAAGTGGAAGTCATCAGTAAAGTCATAGTCCACGTGATAACAAATCCAGGCTAAGTTGAAGTCATCATTAAAATCATAGTCTGTGTAGTAACAAATGGAGGCTAAGTGGAAGTCATCAGTAAAGTCATAGTCTATGTGATAAATTAAGGTTAAGTGGAAGCCATCAGTAAAGTCATAGTCCATGTGATAATAAATGGAAGCTAAATGGAAGTCCTCAGTAAGGTCATAGTCTGTGTGGTAACAAATGAAGGCTAAGTGGAACTGTCCTAAATGAACAAAGGCTGGACTCTATGGGGTCCTCAAGTGCCATATGTAATATATACCTGAAGGAATTAAAGGCCACTCTTTTCCTAATGCTTTAAATCTAAAATATGTCTAATGAATGATAAAGTGTCAATAAGAAGATCCAAGCGAGCAGAAGTCACCTTCCCAAAAAAGCCTGTAAACATTCCAGTAGATGATAGATTAGGTGCAGGAAGCAACAGACACTTTGAACTAAGAACAGCAGTCCAATTTGTATTAACATGAACTTTTTGTTAAAGAGGCAACATTCCATATTGGGAATTTGCTGCAAGGATATTACATCCTTCCCCAAAGATACATGAAAATGCATTAAGCATGTAGGGGTACAACCCCCAAAATACATATCTACACACTTAAAATCGCAACCCCCAAATACTGATGCACCTACACATTTAAAAGTATAACCCCCCCAAAAAAACAATACACATACACCTACACACTTAAAAGCACAATCTCTTAACATCTACCCAAACTGACTTATGGTGGGAGTGCTCATGGAAAACACCATTATAGCATATGAACTTCAAATTAATGACCTAGATCAAAGACAGAAACAGGAAGTCTTACAATAATGTCTCTCAATAATGATGGAAGGTATTTATTCCTAAGGTAAAACACGTGGTCTGTAAAATAACATGAAACTTGATAAAATAAAGTATAAATAAAGTAAGTTGTTTCTCCAGCTACTATAGCATTGATTCAAGCCAAAGTCACTGCAATGCTGCCTGTTGCAGTTAACTTAGGGTATGTTAACAGTAATCTAACAGCTTGTGTCAATGTCTTTGAAATTATCAGGATGTGTCTTACATCCTGTCTTGCTACAGTTTTACAGATTGTTTTCCTGGTGCTTACTCCACTGTGGTTCACCCATGTCCGTTCAGCCCTCACCACACTTGGGTTTCATTCTGCTCTCCTGTCATAACCCCAACTCCCACCCACCCCTGCTACATCTACACTTATGCCTACCTCAATTACTCCACCTCCTCTACTCATCCTCTTATCTTTACCTAACTGCACTATTCAATCACAAACTGTTCTCTTTATACCATATCCACCCACTTCTGTTGTAAATTCCTTCTCAGATCCCACTCTGATCCCTCCCCATCAAAACTTACCTATTCTCCACACTAATATCACGGCTCATTACATCACCTCACAAGATTTTTACACCACTAACCATACTGTTTTCCTCCTGTTTTATCTTATTTATCTTCCTCCTCTCCTTTCTAATATCCCCACCAGTAGTAATAAGCACACCTCAACCATTACTTCATCCTCATCTGTCAACCATCTTCTTGCTAGCTACTCAAATATCTCTTCAAGATTATTTCCCATAACTCTGTTCCACTGTTGTAACTCCAAAATACTAAAAAACATAAGCCCCAATGTCAAGGTAAGACTTCTACCCATCTCTGCTAAAAATGCCATAACAAATAAACCATCTTTCTCCACCATAAATCAGTGTGGTGACAGCCACGCCAACCCAGGTCCCAATCAACCCCCAAACTGTAGAATATACTCTAAAAGTTCAAAAGTATTCACTCTAAACATTAGAAACACGAAAAGAAAAAAGATAAACACTCCAGGACAAACCACGGACTCTAACTTTATTATAGAACAGTTTAACAGATTAAGCAATTTTGTCCTTTAAAAACTAGGACTTCGGTGGCTAGGATGTAGACTGGTTGGCAGCATCTTTTCTCAGCTCTGCACTCAAAAGATATTTCTGACAGGAATTTTTAAAAACTAGATATTGTAGACAAACCTATTTTGTTGAATTACTTCTACTAATATCACTAGAAGTCTACAGTGCAAAAATTTGGCTTTAAACATTATTTTCCTGTCAAAAACAAGAAGGAAGGTATCTGAATCTACTGAAAATGAGCTTTTCTAAGCATACCACACAGGACCAGACTATGAAGAAGGAGATACAGTCTTTATTAAATGCTATACAAGACTTGTCAGTGAAATTTGACAAAATGAATACCAAACTGGACACTTTTGAGGAGAGATCTACAAAACAAATACAGCAACTACAAGAAATAATGATGCAACAGAAGTCTCAAATAGCTGACATAGAGAGATCCTTAAATTATACTGAGGGCAGACTCTCAGAACAAGATCTTCAGCTACATTTTTTATCACAACAAAATGCTTCATTACAAAATAAAATAGAGGATCTAGAGAACAGGTCTAGACGAAATAACCTTTGCATCTATGGGCTACCAGAGAAAACAGAGGGAGATAACATGGTGACTTTACTTACTACCTGGTTACCAGAAGTTTTAAAATTGCCTGAAGCTCTTTCTTATGGAATTGAAAGAGCCCACAGATCCTTAAGAGCTGCTTCATCAACCATCAAATCCAAAAATCACCCGAGATCAATAATAGTAAAGTTTTTTCATCACAGGACAAGGAACTTATTTTAAAAACAGCATGGTCAACTTCTCCAGTTAAATACAAAGACAACATAATCAGATTTGATAATGATTATTCTGCTGGAGTTATAACTGCAAGAAAAGAATGTCTCCCTCTGATAAAGGAATTGAAAAAAAGACAACTTAAAGTCCACTTGCTGTTCCCTGCAAGAATAAAAATATTTTTTACTGAAGGTCCTAAAACTTTTGACACTCTGCAAGCAACAGTTTCTTATCTTTCAGCTAATAAAACCTTGGATAATGTGGAAGAAATGGATTTCTCCCAATTTGGGGTTAAGCGTCACTTAGAAAAAAATGAATCGAGCACCGCTGACAAGAAGAAGAAGAAACGATAAAAGACATATGAAAAACACAAACATTATTGTCTTCTATTTGCTCTGTAAGGCAAAAAAGTTCTTTGAAAGCATTCATGCTTTACACGTGTCAGTCTTTGAAACAATATAAATACAAGATAAGCAGGACATTTTATAACTAAAGGAAACAACCCTAAAGAAAGCAAGGTAACATATCTTTCTCTATTACAGTGTAAATACTTAGTCATGATTTTTCTAACTCTAAATAATGTTTAGATAGTTCATTTATAAATTACCTGCCTTTTACTGCTAGTATAGAATATGATGTATTTATACTGACATATTAATGTGGTGTGTTTAAATGAGCATGATTCCTTTTTATATTATTTACACTAAGCTGCATGAAATATATAAACTGATGTATTTAATACACATAATAATATATAAAAACTGATAGTAATAACTGTCAAAAAGTGCCTTGAAAAGTAATTATCTATTCGTTGATGCTAAAAGTGCCTTTTTGACTAACAAACAACTATTTGGCTTGTATATCTGCCCTTATAGGTTCATAGGTTCATACTAGGCTATCTGCCCTAGGGCATTTATAAGCCTAGCCAGAGTGTGTGTGGCTTTCACCACCCCTTAGGATGAGAATACTATACCCATTAGTTTGCTGTGCCTCTGTCCAGCAGTGATACAGAGATGTTTCCCGGGGTAAACCTATGATCTCCCATCCACTCGTCAAGATTTCTCTTGAACAGAGTCAGTGAGGGGCTCTGCCTCACATGGACTGGGATTCTGTTCCATAGTGTAGGGAGTCTCTGGGTGATGAATCTGTCCCTCCAGCACGTCCTATTTATATCCGTGTTGAGGTTTAAGTCTCTTGCTCTCGTGGCTCTGGTGGATTTGGATTTTTTCAGGTGGAGTATGTCCATTAATTCCGGGTTGGACATGGCCTTGTATGTCAGGCACAGATCACCTCTGAGCAGACGGTATGCGACTGAATAGAGCTGGAGTTTCTTCAGTCGGGCATTGTATGACATATGTTTGAGCCCCTTTATCCTTTTGGTGAGGAACTTTTGGGGTCTTTCCAACTGCTGCAGGTGTCGGGTAAGGTACATTCCGAATGGGGCGTTGTACTCAATCATTGGTCTGATAAGTGAAGAGTACAGGGGTACAATGACCTCTCCTGATCTGGATGTGAATCCCTTCATGATAAGGTGGGCAATGTAGAAGGTCTTCCTAACCACTTTGGCAATGTGAGTGTCAAAGAGAGGTTACTGTCAACTTGGGTCCCCAGGTCCCTGATAACTTCTTCCGTGTTTAATGGATTACCACCTATGTGGTAATTAGGGGTTACCTTGTTTTTCCCAAAGGGTATGACTATACATTTTTGGCATTTAGCTTAAGGCCATGGCTCTGGCACCAGTTATCCATTTCTATGAGACCTTTCTGGAGGATGTCTGTGTCTGATGGAGTGTCAATTATGGTGCCCAGTTTGCAGTCATCTGCAAATTTTGTCAGCCACAATCCCCCTATGTTTGCATGCACTTCAGAAAAATAAATGCCGAACAAGAGGGGGCCCAGGACTGAGCCCTGTGGGACACCGCTCGTGACCGGCTTAGAGTCTGACATGGCACCAGCAACTCTAACCCTGTGTGTTCTGTCCTTGAGCCAGTTTGCAACCCATCTTGTGACATATGGGTTTACATCTAAGCTGGTGAGCTTTTCTATGATGCCCGAGTGGGGTATTGTGTCGAATGCTTTTGCTAGGTCAAGGTAGGCTGTGTGAACTGCCTTACCCTCATCAATGGCCTTAGTGACTGTTTCAAAAAAGTCGACCAAGTTCAAGAGGCAGGATCTGCCCTTGACAAAGCCAAATTGGGTAGGATCCAGTGTCTGTAGGTCCCCAATGTCTTTATTTATGAGTTCCATTATGATCCTCTCCATAGCTTTGCAGACAAGGCTCGTCAAGCTTATGGGGCGGTAATTTCCAGGGTCCATAGAAGCACCGCCTTTGTGGAGTGGGACCACAGTTGCCGTACGCCATTCTTTGGGTACATATCCCGTAGTAAGGCTAAGATTAAACAGCAGCCTTATGTGTGGGTTTAGTTCCTCATTGAGTTCGTGTAGCACACAGCCGGGGACACCGTCTGGTCCCATTGATGCTGTGTTTTTTGCTTTAGAGAAAGCAGCTCTCACCTGGGCATCTGAGATGTT
Source organism: Protopterus annectens (assembly GCF_019279795.1). Lineage (NCBI taxonomy): Eukaryota > Metazoa > Chordata > Ceratodontiformes > Protopteridae > Protopterus > Protopterus annectens. The sequence continues at coordinate 450,850,282 of NC_056738.1, forward strand.
TGGGAGGCTAGACTCTGGTGGGATAGATATTTCTCCTTTTGGGGGGGAGGGAGGGGAGAAATTTGCACTGAACCTGTCTGCCAGTATGTTGGCAATGTCTGTGGGTTCAGTGATTTTTTTATCATTTTGGACTAATTCTGAGCATATCTGGGAGTTTCCACCCAGGTTTCTAACATAGCTAAAGAAGGCTTTATGATTGTCTTTTGTGTTATTAGCGATTTTTCTCTCAAAGTTGGCCTTGGATGATTTTATGAGTGATCGTAGTTTTTTGCTAGTATTGATCAGAGATGCCTTCCCATTTAGGGATTTTGCTCTGTCATGTAGTAGCTTTCTCCTCTTGTTGTAGAGTTTGTTTATGGCTGGAGTCCACCAGACCGGGCGCCTGCCTTTGGTGGAAAAGGTCTTGATTTTATTAGGGATTGCTTGATCCATACATTCCTGGAGGTGCTCGTAGAAGGCATTTGTAAGGGTTTCAGCAGCGTGGGTTGTGGTTTCCACTGGCTCGGGGGCCTTGAAGGATACCACTCCAGTCTTAAGAAGTGTGAAGTTTGCTTTTGAGAAGTTCTTCACTGTGTTTTTTTTGCTGGGGGTGGGGACAGGATGTGGATCTCCAGTGAGATTAATTTATGGTCTGATCTCACCAATGAGGGATATACTTCCGGTGTGGAGCATTTTGTCCCCATGTTTGTGATAATCAGGTCTAGTATATTTTCTCCTCTTGTGGGAATGGTGACTAGTTGTTCCATAGCATTTGAGTTTATGAACTCAAGGAACCTTTGGGCTAGGGTGTTGGGGCTTGAGTAATGTTCCCAGTCTATGTTTGGGTAGTTGAAGTCACCCAATATGATGGTGTTTGGAGAGACATTTATACTCTCCAGTGTCTTCAGGAAGGCTGTGTGGGTTTCCTGAGTTTGAGAAGGTGGTCTGTAGCATGTTACAAACTGTAGGGCAGTTTTACCTATGGTTAATTGCACCTGGATGGTCCCCGATGCTTTGTGCGTTGCCACTAACCTGGAGGTGTGGGTATCCTTTATGAATATGGATACTCCCCCTCCTTTTGTAGTTCGGTCCGGATTTTGGGGCCGGAATGCATGATATGAGGTATAACCTGATAGTGCTGGGGTGCTCTCAGGAGCCTTGAACCAGGTTTCAGTCACAGCACAAACATCGATGTTAAAGAAAACTAATAGAAGTTTAATGAGCTGGTGTTCAGTTTAAATAAAGCCCTAAAAACTTCACTTACTTTGTTTTTGTCTTCCCGCCATGGTCACGAGCTGGTAACTCTTATTTTACCACCCCTGAATGAAGGTTCTTCAGTTAGAATCCATTACAGTGTATTAAACCTTCTAACAGCACAAAATGAAAGTAAACCGTCATGAGTGATGTCAGCACTAAAACAAGACAGTATGGGTGTGGTGTCTACTCCTAAGCTACTTAAAGTAACCAGCACACTATTTATGAGATGGCAAAGTGCTTTTACAGTTTTAACAAATATTAAAAGTACACTGAAGTACCTAATGAATTTAGAAGGTATCAACACATACATGACATTTTATTATATTGTACATATTTGTTATTCATTTTGAATTGTACACATAAACAGCACACAAAGCTTAAAAAGAAGTATATCACTTGGAAGAAACTGTATGAATAGTTAACACATACAGACTTTACTATAATCTTTTCTGATAAGATCACCCACGTAAATTACTATAATTTAACTTAATTTTATAAAAATTTTTATATATTTAAGTCCTTGACTGGAGCTATATAACATATTTGTAAACACACTGCAGCTAGTGTACTCAACCTTAAGGATAGTAAGTCAATTAAGGTTCATGAATGTAGCTATGTGTTATTAGGCATTTTAAGGGTAAAAAGGAGTTGCTGTTTAATTATCAAGATACTCTGTAAATATTAAATTGTTCAAGTAGCACAATCATTAAGCAGTAATGAGCAAGGAAAAATCTCAATCTTGCTTATGATATTGTTTTATATATATATATATATATATATATATATATATATATATATATATATATATATATCTATAGGAAAGAACTGCTGAAGTATAAGTATGCTTTTATTAAAGGCAAGTTATATTAATATTGAACATCCTCACTGAAAATGAATGGTTGTGTAGAGACACAGTAACTCCCATTATATAACCAAGGCTAAAGAGATTGTCTTGTATGTCTAAATTGATCAGCCTTGAACCTTAGATTGCAAATAGACATGCAACATACTTTTACTTATAATACTGAATATATATTATATAACATCACAAACGCTAAAGCCATAGTCAGCTACATCTCATATCAATCAGCATTAAAATATGATTTGAATAGCATAGACATTTACTAACATATTGCTGTTGGTATCTGATATGCATATAAGTAACAGGTCTATTTTCTGTCTATGAAAGTAAATACCAGGCTGTGTGCATTTGTTAATTATGAAACAAGAGCGTGCTATCTATTCTTTTTAATATCCTATAGGTATGTACTTGTTAGAGAGACACACATGCTGCAAAGCTGCTAGTTATTGCATATTCATTAGTATATTTCTGACTGCAGTGTTATAAATATATGGTGTGGACCACTTGAGTTGATAATATGTCTCTATATTGGGCATGTTCTTTAAACGTTGTATATTATCTATAATATGATATGGAGTACCCTCACTAAATTCAAAGAAGCCACAATAGAAACAAATATTTATTAAAAATGGAGAATAGAAGGATGGAGAGGAAAATGGTTGATGGTCATTTAAGGTTATCTTTTCCTGTGTATGTAGAACAGTTGACAGTAATAAGTAACAAACAATTGTGTTATAGCATATTTAAAGCCTACTTTGCTTTTCATATTTTCCAACCTTACAGTTATAACGCTGCAGATAAATCCTGTAATATCATAAGGAGTATGAGTTGCTATTTGACATATGGCATATGTGGTACACTAGCGATGAAATATGCCAGTGGCACTAATAAATATATAGGAATTGCTAAGAAATATAGTCTTAAACTATATAATACCAATGCCAAAAACAAATTAGTAGCATTCATACCACTAAAATATGACTTTTTGAATTAAAAGAAAACTATAAGATTACTGATAAATGACAATACAAATGTAACGTTATATTCATTGTTACGGATACTTTCTGATTTAATCAACTTGTGGCATGGTTAACTGATGCATATAATGCTTAACATTTTTTTATGTATGTATGCATATATGTGTGTATGTATGTGTGTATATATATATATATATATATATATATATATATATATATATATATATATATATATACATATATATATATATATATATATATATATGTGTGTGTGTGTGTGTGTATGTATGTATATATATATATATATATATATTTATATATAAATATATATATATATATATATATATAGGTAGACCATTACAATAAATTTGATACCTATGAATGCCACTCACACTATAAGGGAGATAGACAGCAAGCATATTATTTTTAAGATGCATAACCATTATTGCTACACAAAAGATACATTAAAATAAAAGATTTTCCTTTACAATTTAAACAAAACCAAATAGTTAAGTATTAAATCTATGTATAGTTGTGTTGCCTTAGTGTTTTATAAAATATTAAAAATAGATAAAGACTGTATTTAAGTAATCTGTAAAGACAGATACATGTATACTTAAAAGATATACAAGATACTTTTCATTATAAAACTACCATATGGCGGGGCTGGGGGAGGATGCTGAAATGCAGACTTAGAGAGATCGCTTGAATGATTAGATCATTCAAAGATGAGATGTTTTTTCTCATGGAGGGGTTTGGTGGTTGTTTATCTTATATTGTTCTCAGTTATGATCTTGTAATTTACTTTTATTGGGTGTCTATAATCTATTGTAATACTCGATAACCACAGCAGACAAAAAAACTTGAAAAACCACAAACGGTAAACCAGCAACTCCATAGAAGGAAATTTATTAAGAGCACACAGCTTAGAAACCTCTAGCGCCTCGGCCAAAAGCCTTTAACAGAGTACAAAACCTTAAAAAACTTTGCATCCATTTATACTAGACCTTAATGGAATAATTAATTAATTACTTGTAAAACAAGTTTAATTACACTTTTTCTTAAAAAAACACAACCATATATACATATTTACACAAAACTTTTCCAGAAACATTCCTGATTTAATCCAACAGGAAACATAGTATCAAATTTCAAAATTAGAAATGCTTCTTTTTTCCTTAATAATTGTTTAACCTGTTCATCACTCATAAATTTATTAAGGACTATACTATCTAAAACTGTAGCCTGAAACCCATCCAGACTCCCCATATGAATTTCATTAAAATGTATAGCCACAGGACTAGTTAATTTATAGTTCCTAATATCCCTTATGTGTTCTTTTATCCTGCATGAAAACTGTCTTTTCGTTTCCCCTATATAAAATTTATTACACATACATTTAATTGCATATATAACTTTTTGGCTCCTACAAGTAAAACATCCATTTGTCTGAAAATTCTTTCCATTAATTTTTTCAAAAGTCCGAGTCACATATTTACAAATTGTGCATTTTCCACACACTACTGTACCTTTCTCCTTTATTCCTCTTAATATCTCCAGTTTAGGTCTTTGAAACCTACTATACACTATGAAATTTTTAATATTTCTACCCCTATTAAAAGAAAAGAGTATTTTTTTCTGTTTCAAACAATCTACTTCCTTTCTTACAATATTCCAACTAGATTTAATTATATCTATGATTTCTTCAGATAAAACTGAATAAGTGGTAGTAAAATATATATTTTTCTCCTTATCTATTCTGTTGCTATTCTTGTGAGATATCCAGACACATTTTATATTTTCCTTATGCAAAACTTTATTTAAACTTTCTTTTAAGTTAATTTCGTCATACCCTCTTTCCTTAAACTTATGGAAACTATCATATAATTCTCTATCTCTATCTACATTATTACTACATAATCTTACTATTCTAACAAACTCAGTATATGGAATAGATTTAATAGTATGCAAAGGATGATAACTTTCACCATGTAATATATTATTACCTTCTGGAAATTTCCTATGTATTTTAGTGACTACCTTTTTAAAATAACTCTCACCTAGTACTTCTACATCCAAAAAATTAACCTTATTTCCTTTCTGTAATCCATCAAATTTTACTCCCATGTCATTTATCTGTATTTCATTTATGAACTGATCAACTAACTCAATACCGCCTTTACAAATAAAGATAAGATCATCTATGTATCTATAGTACTTAATTACAAAATTCTGAAAAAATTGATTAGTATAGATATACAATTGTTCAAACAGGCCCATAAATACATTGGCATAACAAGGGGCAAACAGAGCCCCCATTGCTGTTCCTTGTGTTTGTCTGTATAAATTTCCATCAAATTCAAATATATTGTTCTGTAGACACATCATAATTAATTCCACAATGTATTCTACCATAGGACTTTCACCTAAGAAATATTTGATAGCTCTTATACCATCTACATGTTTTATAATAGTGTAAAGGCTTACAACATCTATAACTATAAAGAACATATCATTTTCCCATTTTACTTGATCCACTTTTGTCAAAAATTCAAAAACATCTTTTACATATGATGGTAGTTTTTTCACTACTGGAACCAAAAATTCATGTAAAAAGCAAGAAATATTATTCAGAAAACTTCCACTAGCCGAAACAATAGGGTGTCCTGGCGGATTTTGCAAATCCTCATGAATTTTTGGCAAACAGTAAAAACATGGCATTCTAGGATTCCTTATAGCAAATTTGTCTTTTACATCTTTAGTTGAAAAATAATGCAATCTTTTGCCTTTATCTAATAATTCAATGTATTGAGTTTGAGCTTTATAATAATCTGACATATCTATATATTGATATACTGTACTATCATTTAAATGTTTGTAACACATCAAAGAATATTGAGTATAGTTCATTAGCACCAACTTCCCACCTTCATCTGCCGGTTTAAACACCATTTGTGCATTCTTACTTAAATTATTTAAACATTCCCATTCGTTTTTATCTAAATTATACTTTATACATTTCTTATTTTTATTCATAAATCTATTAAATGCTATTTGTATATTATGATTCAATGACATATCTAAGCGAGATATACATTCATTATTACAATAAGGGATAAAGTCACTTTTCACTTTGATATTTTCCGTATTTAACTTGCAATAAGCATTACTACAAACAACTTCATCTTCCATAGAATGACATGAATAAAAACTATCATCCGAACTACTACTTTGTTCATTTGCATCATTCTCATTCTTATTATTCTCACCTTCTAAATTAAAGAAATGTATAAGCTTTAACTTTTGTACTAAACGAAAAACATCACACTTCAACTCATGTAGTCTCGGTAAGACCGTTGGTATGAACTTTAAACCTTTTTCTAATACAGCTATATGAATATCTGAAAGCTCAAAACCAGACAGATTAATTACATACTCACATGTAGTCAAATTATTAACAATATTAGTCCCATTTGCCTCGTTTGTTTGTCCATTGAAAAGTACGCTGTTCTGGGTAATAACCCTGTGTTGTCCCATTCCAACTGCGTTTCCTGCCTCTGAAACCTCCACGAAAAGTATTCAGGTAAGTGTTATTACCCACAGGTGGTAAATAAGGGAAATCTTCATCTGTATCACCTTCTGTTACTGAAGTTATACTTTCCCCCGATGTGAAAGCCCTGTTCTCCGTATTCTGAGCTTGCTTCTTCTGTGGATCAAATTGAACCTGTGGTTTCCGCCCCTTAGGATTCCTAGCTACAAGAAACGCCCGTTTGTTGTTGTAATCACGTATATCACGAATTAATTTGTTCTTTTTCCTATCAATCAATTCTCGCTCATATCCTAGCAACTGTTCATTTGTTTTAACCAGGAAACGTTGTAATTCTTCATGCGATATGATATTAGTAATGTCTTTACATAAACCTTTAATCTCCTCTCTTAATTTTTGTTTTTTGAATTGATCGCGTTCAACCAGGATATGTACCCACTCTAAGCTGCACTTATGTGCAGCAGCTATCCACCTCTCATGAAAAGAGCTTTCTTCTAATACAGTCAAATCAAATGGAGTAGAAGGATTTTTAGCAGCTCTGAGACCACTAGGAATGATTTCTAACTCCTCATACCTCTGCATACTTTGTGAATTTAAAAACACAGCAGTTTCTTTAAACAATAGTTTCTCCATACGTGAAAGCATATCAGATACTTCTGGATTATTGAAAGTTTCCGATCTCTTACCAATTTTAGAAAAGGGGTTCTGATTCCATAACTTTCTGTCTTTTGTCCATTTATTCAGCACCCCATTGCCTGTTTCATTTGAACTGGAACCATCATTTTGATTAGATACAATAAATGTAGAATTCGACCCAGCTGTAACTATTGTACTACTATTGCAATACTGTTGGAAGAAGAAAGAACAAGTAATTCTCTTCATGTACACACATCTACACATTGTTACGAGTATATGAATATGGATAAAAGCAAAGCTAATATAAATCCAATTGCAAAATGTATATCTCTTAATGTAAATGGTTTAAATAATAGCTGCAAAAGGGGAAGTCTTTATAGATATTTAAAGCTATGTGAAGCGCAACTAGTATTTTTACAGGAAACACACCTTACACAGGAAGACATAAATAAAATAAACAATAAAAATTATACAATACTAGTAAGTTCCACCTATAATCAGAAGCAAAGGGGAGTAGCAATTTTGTGGAAAAACACTACTTTAATGCCTAAAATCATAAACATGTTCCATGACAACTCAGGAATGTTTTGCCTAGTGACAATATCTATCAATGAAATGATATATACATTAGTGAATATTTATTGGATACCAGGACTAGGTGTTAGAGTGGCCAAACAACACTTAGAAGACATTGTACAATATACCAAAGGCAATTTAATCATAGCTGGAGATTTCAATTGCATTATAAAAGAAACTGACACAAATACTAAAACTACACGTAAGAGATCACCTTTAACAAAGTTGTTATCTGAGTTTGTTGAAATTTTTAATATAGTTGACATAAATAAGTATGCTATCCCAGATTCACTATTCTTTACACATTTTTCCCATAGACATAATACATACTCTATAATAGATAGAGTGTACATAACAAAGGATTTAACCTCTAAATTAAATAAAGTCAAGACAATTCCATGTCCATTTTTGGACCATAACATCATAACGTTTGAGATAGACTTATGCTTCAAGAGAAGGATATCAGTAACAAGAATACCATCTTACATAACAAATCTCAAAGATTTTAAGGAATTTTATATTAAAGAGACACAAACATTCCTAGATATCAATCTTACAAAAGATGTATCTGAAATATATATATGGGATGAATTGAAAGCATACCTATATGGAAGAGATGTAGGATGGTATAAAAATAAACAAAAACAGTGGAATAAGAAATTAATGGAATTACAGTCAAAAGTAGATAAGTTAAAGCTTGATATTCAAAATGGAAACACCAACTTAATAAAAGAACTAGAAGATACTAATAAAAAATACTCAGAGATGCTACACCACAAAACAGTGATCAACTTAGAAAAAATTAAACTATGTCACTATTCAATGAACCCTAAAAACCAACGAAGAATAGCAAATAGGACTAAAAAGATTATTAAAACAAATCAAATCAAGGAAATACATAATATAGAAACCAAAAAGAAAGTATCTGATTTAGAAGGAATACTAGAAGCTTTTAGGCTATTTTTTCATAAACTTAATAATCAAAATGAGAAAACAGAAACACATTCAGCATTGAAAGCTTTTCTCAAAAACAATGTTAAAGTTAGGTTATTAGAGGAGCAGGTACAACTAATAGATAAACAAATAACAATGACAGAACTTAAAGCTGAAGTAAATAAGCTAAAATTAAACAAAGCTCCAGGTATAGATAATATCACCCCAGAAATGTTTAAATTACTATCAAATGAGGCTTTGCTGTTGTTATTGAATGTCTTTACATCAGTCAAAAATGGTAAAGACATTCCTCCTTCTTGGAAGTACACATTAATATCCCCAATTCTGAAACAAAATAAAGATCCCAGTGAATGTTCATCATACAGACCCATTTCACTTCTTAATATAGATTATAACATTTTTATGGCAATACATGCTGCTCGAATAAAACAATTACTACCACGTTTGATAGAGGAGGATCAAACAGGTTTTATAAAAGATAGGAACACTTATGACAACATTAAAAGAATTATTTCCTTAATTGATTATATAAATGTCACAAAAAACAAAATGAATATTATTAGCTTAGACATAAATAGCGCATTTGATTCAGTGAACTGGGATTATCTGTGGTTAGTTTTAGAAGAATATGGCTTCTCAAACAACTTCACTTTGTTAATAAAATCATTATATGAAAAATCATTGGCTTATATAAAACTGGGATCTTGTCTGTCTAAATCTATTAAAATAACTAAGGGCACAAAACAAGGCTGCCCTCTTTCTCCATTATTGTTTGCGCTAGTCATTGAACCCTTAGCAAATAATATATGTATGGATAAAAATATTGAAGGAATACAACTAGACAACAGCCTAGAGAGCTTAAATTTCAACCTTTTGCTGATGATATTTTAATTACCTTAAAAAATTATAATAACAGTTTAAAAGCATTATGGGACTCAATTCAAAACTTCCAAAACTTTTCAAGTCTTAAATTTAATGATAACAAAACAAATGTATTGCTTATAAATACTAATAAAAAAGATCTAAATAAAAAATACCATAAATATATCTCTACCGATAATATAATTAAATACTTGGGAATTATAATAACTAACAACCTAGATACTACAACTGAAACAAATTATAAAGAGACCTTAAATAAAATTAAAAATCTAATACAAAGATGGAATAAATTCTTCTTTTCAATGGAAGAAAGGCTTTATATAATTAAAATGATCATATTTCCAAAAATTCTTTATGTCATACAAGCTTGTTCTTTGCCACCAGCTAAATCGCACCTAAAACAATTAAATGATTTAATGGTAAGATTCCTATGGTATCCAAAAAAAACAAGGATAGCTATGAAGTATCATCTAGATGATTGGGATATAGGTGGCATAGGTTTACCAGACATAGAAATATATTTGCATTCAACCATTATTAAAACAATATCATTATGGCTAAATACAAAATATACATCAAAATGGAAGCTAGTTCATGAGAGAATCTGGTTAAAATCAGGATTTGTAGTAGCAAATAAGTATACAGATTTCATACCAAACAATTTTCTATGGCTGATGAAGGAATATATGATGATACATAAGAATAAAAATATAAGTTCCAAATACATTACTTATACATTAAAAATTTTCCAAAATCTTATTAACAGCAATCCTGATATTAAAGCATGGTCATTTCTTTTATATCCAGTAGCGTACACACAATGTAATATAATAACATTTAATATGGAAGTAGTCAACATGCTTAAAGAAAAGGGATTAATATATTGGCATCAATTGCTAAACTCTGGAAAACCTCTGACAATAGACCAGATTAAACAGAAATTAAATATGGAAGATAGTTCGAGGTTACATGTACAAGAATTAAGACAGTATATATTCAGCAAACAAGAAACAATGCGACCATCAATAAGACAAAATGTTCCTAACCTTATAGAACATATAATATTACTAACGAATCAACCCATTACTGGAAAGGGATACTTATCATCTATTTATAAAACAAACAAAAAAAATAAAAATGCATAATAATGACAAAATATGGAATTATTATAGATCAGTTAATGGACATGTGCCAAATGACAGAGATAAAAAACTAATTCTTCTCTCTCCAAAGCAGACATCACTTTCATTACATTGGAGACTTTTTACATGGCAATTCATACACAGATCTTATGTAACCCCTCATAAAGTGGAACTTATGTTTAAGAAAAATATTGGCTGCTGGAGATGTGATTTATCAATAAAAGCAGACTGGCAACATATGTACTATGGATGCCATTTGATTAAACCATATTGGGATAAAATAAATTATTTTCTGCAAATGGTATTCAATGATAAATTCCAGATTTCCAAATCTATTATTTTGTTTAATGCACCTGTACCCGACTGTGTGCCAAGAACAAAATATGTAATCTTATGGACTCTCCTAGCTATTGCAAGGAAGAACATTACATCAAACTGGAAATCCAAAGCTTCTCCAACTTTTAAGCAATTCATGAATATGGTGCCAGCAGTATCGCAATTGGAAATGAACACTATTAAAGGAAGAACTGAAAGAACTACATCATTATACGTAGCATGGCAAAAAGTAACTGAAATACTGGAGAATAATGACTGCAGCAGATTATAATCAGGAAACAATTGTATAGAAAGTAAATTATATGTCAACAATAGACACCCTTCTAAATACTTTATTTTGGTTTTAATGTTTGATATCTGTTTAGAGGTTTTAGCCTACCTTTTTAAATAATTTGTAAATACTTCATTGTCATAAATAACCTGCATTCATGTTTTCTTGTTTTTGGAAATGAATAAAAATATTTAAAAAAAAAAAAAAACTAGGACTTCATCAGAATCAAACATTTCTGCATTCCAAGCCTATTTAAATAATATAAAGAAACCAATTCAATTAACCACCAAGGTGACCACCTTTAAAGTATTTTGACACATCAGACATTCCATACTTAAACAAGTGAAAATAAAAATAGCAATAAATATGAATGGAAATAAAAAAATAACCTAAAACACACTTAAGATACTCTTGAAATTAAAAACATCTAATAAAATGCATTAATACATATTGGCTTTCTTGTTTAATATGGGTTGCAAGGAAATATGTTCATTAATCCCCGGAGGGTGTGACACTTGTAACTTGAGTTGTTATCTAACTTCCCTCTCTTCTAAAACCTCACCACTCTTGTCTCCCCTAGGATTTACCTTAATTGTTGTTGTTTGTCTTTCGGCTTTTCCCCGTTAGGGGTCGCCACAAGGGAACTCCGGTCTGCTAATGTTTGGCAGTAGATTTGGACGAACACCAAGGTGCCAGTTCAGCTTTCAACCTTCAACGAAGGCACGCCCATTTACGCATGTCTTTCGAATGCCCACCCAACCACGGGGAGGACATGCAGACTCCACACAGAAGGCCCTCCCCGCACTCCAGCCGAGAATCGAACGAGAGAACCTCTTGCTGTGAGGCAACAATGCTACCACTGCACCACCGCAGATGTAATGTGATCCAAAATAGCAAATCTAAATTTCTGAAACTTAGGGCTACTTTACAATGTTTGAATAATGCATTATTTTCCATTCTTTTTTCCTATATGGTAAAGATGTTCATATATTCTCTTTCTTAAAGCCCATTCCATTTTGCCTATATAAAAACCTGGACAAGTAGAGCATTTTGCTAAATAGATCACTTTACAGGTCTGGTAGTTACCATTTTGAAAAATACATTTTGACTGTGTTCTGTTCTCTAAAATAATATGCCTAGATTCTAGAATGTAAGAATATTTGGCACAACTCCCACACTTTTTAGTTCCTTAACTTTGTTTCTTGTTCTCTACATTCCACTCATTTCTCTCAAAGCTCACTGTGAGATTTAATCTTGTCTTAAAAATAAAGCATGGTTCTGACCCTAAACATTGGTATAATTCTAGATTTGTTGTTAAAATGTTCCAGTTCTTCCTCACAGTTGACTTGATGTCCTCAGATCGAGTCCTATATTCAATTATAAAGCCTCTCTAATAATTTCTATTATTTCTAATAATTGTGTTGGCATTCCTAGTCAAACCCCATTGATTATACACATAGTTAACCAACTCATGGATAAGTTTAAAGGTGTAACCTCTAACTAGAAACATTTCTCCAACCTTTTGTAACTCCCCCAATAATTTTTCTATATGGGACGTCATCCTAGCCACTCTAATGAGTTGTCCTTTTACAATGCTCTTTTTTTGTTTAAAAGGATGACAACTTGAAAAGTTACTAAAAGTCTCTTTTCTATACATACTGGACTTAAAACCTCTTTCAGTATGTCCAGCCAAGACATCTAAAAATTAATTTTACATTTATCATACTTATAGGTGCACTTTAAAAAATTGGAAACACCATTTAAATAATAAATTCCTGGATATGTTCCTGATTCCCACTCCATAAAATAAATATGTCATCCAGGAATCTGACATATAATTTAATATAATTGTTAAAACCACTATTAAAGATATATGTGGTTTCCCAGTCTAAAAGTACTAAATTAGCATTTATGCAGAGGATGTCCTCATAGCAACTCCCTTGTTTTGTTTAAAGAGTTCACCCTCAAAGAATATATAATTATAATCTAACACTATAGCTATCAAATCATGCAAAAGGGTAATTTTAAACTTACTGAAACTTGTATAGGTGTTGATGCTCCTAGAAAAATGTTACAAATTTTCATCCTTGGGAATCAAAGTGAAAAGGTCCACAACATCAGTGGTTAAAAATATAGCTTTCTTATTCCATATATCTTTTTTTAACTTGCATAAAAAGTCCCATGAATCCACAAGAAATTGGGAGACTTTGCTATAAGTTTTGGAATCATGTGCTGCTACATTAGGTTGAAATGGGGGTGTTGAACTTTTTTATGGACTTTGGGGATACCGAACATTGTTGGTACCTTTGGGTTAGTTACTTTCAAAAAATTATAAATATCACTTGAAATCATTCCTTCTAAAAAATATTCTTCTAAAAACTAATCTATCTTTTGATAACTAATATGAGCCTCATTGATTGAAACACTGGAATATGTTCCTCATCTCTCAGAATGTCGAGAATATCTTTACTGTATTGCATGGACCCATAAATAACCACACCACCCCCTCTGTCAGACTTCCTTATACAAACCATGTTGTCATTCTTAATCTGATGATATAATTATTTTTCTTTTTTATTGAGAATACTAGAAAGGGCCTTTGTGTTGTTACACTTTACCTGCAAAATGTATATATCTTCAGAGATGGCTAAACGTTTAAAGTGGGATGTGTGCTGGAGGTTAAAAACACTTTTCTTCTTAATTGTATTCCCAGACCATCCCTCTTGTTTATTATGTTTAAAAAACACTACTAAGTTTAGTTTCCTGATGAATAAATTTGTTTCAGTCAAACTGTCGATTAAGTTAAAATTGTGAGTGGGTACAAAATTTAACCCCTTCTGAAAAAGAGAAAAGTGTTCTTTGGTGATTGTTACATCCATATAGTTATAGATGTTAAATCCATCAGAACTGTATACTATTTTTTTTACTATCCCCTGACATTAATTCCATCCCATCTATCCCTTTTGACTTAATGCAAATGGATGGTTGAATCCTCTCTGCCCTGAGTCTCAATAATGCTGATTCATTCCTTTCCTGTAAATCATCTCTTGTTTGGGGAAAAAATCCCTTCTAAACATTAAAAGCATATGCAACAAGATCACAGATTTTCAAGCCTGGATGACCCAACACAACCCAAGACATCATAGCCACAACAGAGACAATGCTAAATACCAAAATAAAAGATGCTGAAATAACACCCCTAGTAACAATATTATTAGGTTCAATACAACACATAAACAAGCAGATAGAATAGCAATAATTTTCCCAAATATGGTCACAGTAACTCCCCTCTACAGGTAGAATCCCAAATTTTGGAAAAACAGAAATAGTAACCTCATGAATATGGTGACTTGAGTTATAAGCTGAGAAGTAAAGGAATTTGAACCATAAGAGGCAATTTCTCTTATGAGTTGCAGCTAACTCTTAGAGTGATACCTTCACTATCCAAAGAGTTTACAACACAAATGAGGGGAAACAGAAATAGGTTGACAAGTCTTTCTTCCATGTCACACATGCATATGCTCATACAGATGGAAGATTTAGAGTCCACAGTCCACTTAATACATATCTTAAGAATGCAGCAGAAAGCCAGAACACCCAGAGAAAACATATACAGGAACATAGGGACCACCTCCTACTGATGACCTAATTCTACTTAACTATAAACTAAATAAAACACGCTGCTCCCAGTGTCAATAAAGGCTGTCCTCCGTATTACTCCTTTGAAACATATGTGTATTTAGACAGTTCCATACACAAGAAAAATCAAGGTCCAGTAGCTCACACCTTATTTTATTAACTTAAAAAATATATAAAACACGGATTTAGCGCTTTCATCTCCATGATGGAGACTTTATCAGAATCATCTATTCACAAATTGTTTCCAATATTTAAAGCAATACAATCCGTCTCATTGGCTGGCCAATTAATACAAAGGTTTAAACTTCTCATATTTTAACCCTTACATGTCAGCTATGTATCTCATGTTAAATAACTTGTTCATATTAAAAAAGCAGACCTTTGAAAATAATACATAAAATATATACATATAAAAGATGTCATATATGTTGTGCATATATATATATATATATATATATATATATATATATATATATAAAGAAAAAGTAAGTAGGCATGGGAGTCTAAAGTTTTTCACACGTTTATAAATTATATATATATATATATATATATATATATATATATATATATATATATATATGTATATATAAAAAATACTTGGGACACCAGTACTAAAATACTCAAAAATCGAAAAGTTCATATTATAACATACATTTACAAAAAATCATATAAAAGCATAATTCCCTTCCTAGGGTAGGCTCCAACCAGTTTATGCCCATGTGCAAGCTAAGATCCCTGAGGATACCTAACATTTCTCTCCATCTGTCTTACCTGACTTGGTACTTCATAATTCCCCAAGACACTACTCTCCATTCTCTAGTGTCCAGTACAACATTAAAAAAAGAAAAAAAAGAAAAGAAATACTTTTATAAGAAGCTGAAACAGTCAGCAGACTGTGCTATATAAGTTTGGCTCTGATTGCATACATTTCATCAATAATTATTTATTTAATTATTCCCAGGTTCAATTTCAGCATAAAATCAACCCCAGTAAATTTTGGCACTCCATATCTTCCCGACTTAACCCCGGAAGAAATGGAGAGCACACCCTATCATCTGATACCCCTCCATCACAAATATCTGAAAACTTTAACAAGCACTTCATAAAATCAGTTTCAGACCTACTAATTATCACTCCTATTGCTGGACCCCCCCCCCCACCTTTCAACCTATTCAGACACTGACCCCAGGCCATCAGCTACTTCTAACCCTTTCATTACTAACTCCCAAACTCAACAAAATGTCATACAAACCAAATTCTCATTTTTAGCCCATACCCACTGACACCATTAAGAAACTGCTACAAAAACTAAAACCCTGCACTACTTCAGCTGACAATCTTCCCCAATACTACCTCAAACTGGCTGCTAACTCAGTCGCCTAACCAATCAGTATCCTTATAAATAGGTCTTTATCTGAATTAGAAGTACCTACCATATGGAAACAATCTCACATCACCCCTCATCCACAAAGGAGGCAAATCTTTTAATCCATCCAATTTCCGTCCAATATCCATCTTGTCACCCATATCCAAAATTCTTGAAAGAGGTATCCATCAGCAGGTAATGAAATATCTATTGCAAAACAATCTTTTAACCAAAACCCAACATGGCTTCTGACCTAGCCACAGCGCAGCTACAGTCCTATTATCTTTTACAGACATTGTGAACAAGGCCAGAGAAGCAGGATGCTATACAGCCTCAGTATTCCTTGATCTCTCCAAGGCCTTTGACACAGTTTCTCACCCCTTAATTTTGAACACACTGTCCAACTTAGGCTTCTCACATAACACAGTAAAATGGATTCAGAGCTACCTCAAGGATTGTAAACAAGCAGTGAAATGGTCCAACAAACTCTCACTCTTTCTCCACAACCCTACTGGAGTCCCTCAAGGTTTCATCCTAGGACCCTTACTCTTCAACATTTTCACAAACAACCTTCACGCTGCCTCTCACTCTGGGACCCTCATTCAATAAGCTGATGATTCCACCATAATCTGCACTGCTCAATCACTACCAAAACTACTCTCAAAAACTCAACAGTCCTTTACAGCAGTTGAATCCTGGCTAAGAAATGCCCAACTCTTTCTTAATCCAAAGAAGACAAAATTAGTACTCTTTCATCCCAAAAATACCTCCCTTGTCACTGATCATTTCAACATCCTTGCATCTGACAACACTGCCATAGAAATAGTGCAGGAAACCAAACTTCTAGGTTTTATCATTGACAATAAACTTTCATTTGACCCCCATAGTAGGCCGCAGTGGTGCAGAGGTTAGCATTGTCGCCTCACAGCAAGAGGTACTCCTGTTCAATTCTTGGCTGGAACACTTTCAGTGTGGAGTTTGCATGTCCTCCCCAAGGTCAAGTGACACTAAAGACATGCAGGTAGGTGCGTGCGTGAATGAGTGTGCCTTCCTTGAAGGTTGGGTGCCGGGATGGCAACTTGGCACCATAAAAATCCACTGCCAATCATTAACGGACCAGAGTTCCGCTGTGGCAACCCCTAACCTGGAAAAGCTGAAAGAGAGAATACAGCAAAATATAAAGAAAACTCATCAAAAACTGGGACTCATATAGAAACAAACATTTTTTTTTACTGCCGCAACCAAAAATACTCTTGCAAAAACATTTTTACTTCCCTCTCTTCTTTATGGTTTCTCTATCTTAACTAACTTACAAAATTCTGCCCTAAGCAAGTTGGAACAGTGCTACAACAAAGTTGCAATGTTTGCCACAAACTCTAAATATCACACACTCCACTGTAAACCACTCCTAGAATTAAACTGGCTTGAACTCCCCAACCAACTTGCCTTTATTCAGCTATCCACCTTGCACAACCTTATTTTCAGGCCTACTGCCTGCCCTGCACTAGCCAATCTAGTCACACCTTACACACCAAATTGATCCCTATGATCAGAAGATAAAATCTCTTAGCTATCTCAAAACCCACAAGAAAACCTGGTCACTCTCTGTATTCATACTCTGTCTCTATACATTGGAATCCACTACCTTTAGCGACCAGGTTTATGCCTGGCCTAACCTATTTCAAAGCCTCTTTAAAAAATCATCTCAAAACTACACAGCTCTGCTCCTGCAAAAAGCCTGCCTAATGCTCAGGTCTTCCTCTTCTCTCACATTTAAATCCCTCACAGACTGCAAGATCCTAAAGCTCTTCTAACTCCTTCTCTGCTTCTATAACATATCCTTAAGCTACTGCTCAGGCTTTATTGCTTCTATTCTTCTTAACTCTCTCTGACTATATGTCTGCATCATTAACTTTTTCTACATGATATATGATGAGAGTGACTATTGTCGTCTGTAATGTTTTAACTATATAAAATTGTTTAGATGTGTAGTAATATATTACAACATCTTGTAGCAGTTTGTTCTTTCAACTTATTTTTTTATAGTATGTATTTCTAATGTAATCTTTATTGTATTTGATTATACTGTATTTGTATTGTACTGTATATGAAGCTTTTCTCCCCAGGCCTCTGCTGAAAACAGGTTCTGTAGACCCAGTCAGACCACCCCAGTAAACAAATGTCAAATAAATAAATAACTAAATAAATTATGATTTTACCAACATGCTTACCTTACTGATCTGTTTGGTACTACTTCCTACAGTGTAATGAACTGAAAACCAAGTTGTTATATCAAATTATCTTTTACCTCATGAAATTTCTTACATAATTCTTTGTTTAGTTTTACATATTAGCTGCACTTTAACTTATAAGCCATGTAAATTTTTTTTCCACTTTGATGGTTATTACAGCATTACTCCCTTGTCCCCAGTAAAATACATCTTACTAAGTCGGGCGAACCAAATTAACAGAAAGTTAGTTAATTAATTAATTAATTTAATTAATTAATCAATGCACCCACATGTCCATGTACAGCTCAGCCTAAGAGCTGCCTAATCCTCTGCCCATCTGATCATTCAGTGGTCAGTAAACAAATAATGTGAAACTGTGAGAAACGATTGCAAATCACTAAATGTTGCTGTCAAGTGTATGACAGGAAACAGATGTATTAAAAAGGAAGGTAAACTACTTGACTCCAGGGAATATCATATATCACACTGAAAGTATGAAGACAGACATGAGGTGAATTAGTACAATACTAAGGCTAAGGAATACACGTTTTAGATTTTAATAATGCATGTGAAGAGATGTTTATGAGGAAGAGTGATTCACTGGATATTTAGAAGTTACATTTGGTTATATTATTAAGTACTATCTGCTAATGTGCCAAATAGTAACCTACAGCAACTAAACTTTACCTAAATTTGGTTACTGTTGTAGTCCTGAGATAATAGATAGCATCTGGCAAGAAAACTGTTTATTTCCCACCATGAGAGGGTAGGAATGTTGTCAGATAAAAAGAAACATTAGTCCATCCAGGTTTTTCTCTGTGAGGCTGACACATAGGAGGTCAGTCAAAAGCATTGCAAGCTATTTTCTTTGTGAATTCGTTAGAAGCCAAATATTAAATCCATTTAATTTATTCATTCATTTATTCATATTCAGTTTCTACTTTATTTTACTTTTTTGTAATGATTAAGACTGCATGCCTGCAAGCAGTAAGATTATGGTAGGAAATCATCCTGGATGGGATGGACAACAGGCACAGACAGCTAATTGCAATTTGATTTATCACCAATTCATCTACCACCTGTCATTATGATGTGGAGAGAAAGCAGATTCAGTGAAAACCTTTGGAATTCCAGGAAGGACATTTACTTTCTGTGATACAGGCAATACACTTAACTAGGAAACACCCTGTGGCCCCTGCAATAAACAATCATCAACCTATTTAACAAAATATATATAAACAGTGATACATGGCACTATTAAATATAAGAAATACAAATAAGAAACACATATTAGAATAAGACTAAATAATGCTTGTGGAAAGCAAATATCTAATATACCAGAAACCATTTATTCCTTTACTTCAAACATAATGGCACCTTATTATTAAAATAATTAATGCATGGGACATGGGGGTACAGTACCTCATATGGGTGATACAAGAAAGCTAGCCTCCTACAAAAATATTTTTTCAGTTGTATTACTTACCTTTTTCTTTATTATACACCAGAGGTTTGCATTAATGGTATGTTGGATTCTTCAGACTTTATTTAAAGTTTGGTGTTCTCCATTTTCAGTCTGTCCATTTGATAGTTTGTCTTCTGAGACTTAAGCATGTAAGATATTGAGTAGAAACATCTTGATACTGACCATAACCAACCCTAAGTCCAAAACACCACTAGTTTTTTTCCTGGCAGTTTTGTACAGATGTTGAAGGCATGGCTGATATAACTGTGTCACCTATGCCTAAAGATTCCTAGGTTTGAATGTCAGGGCTTCCATTTGCTTACTGTGTGACCCTGAAATAATTGCCAAGATAGTTTCCCCAAGCTGAGCCTGGAAAGGGTCCATGTTGATCAGTGCTCTATCCTGATTGAAAGCATATTGTGTTTTACTTTTACTATTTTTTTCTTGGTTTTAGAAGGCAAACCACCAGTTTATTGTGATTTGTTTGTAGGAACACAAAACATCACAGCAGCAATTCTGCATGTTTATTTGTTGATGTTGTAAAATGTTTGGTTTGTCTCAAATTTGTGTTGAGCTTTAGAAATGCCAGGAATCAGAAATCGTCAGTTTTACTTTATATATATATATATATATATATATATATATATATATATATATATATATATATATTTTTTTTTTTTTTTTTCCCCATTTTCTCCAAGTTATACAACCTCAGAGTTTGCATAATAAGACATCATGTGGTGGTGGCAGGGGGAGCAGAATCCCAACAGTGGAAGTTAAGCCCATCCTGCATTAACATATCATTGGGAGTATTTGGCAACTTTTTTTTATTGCTGTTGCTTTATGTGATTTTTTTGTGCAGATTTAAATGTTTTTGCAGCAATTATTCACATTGATTAAATTGCACATGATAAGTCATAGTGAATCGATTTCAGAAATTTGAATTATATAAAACAAATACATTATAGTTTGTCAAATTCAGGTTTAATTTAATTAGAAGCAATGTCAAAATTATGCTACAGTGTCTGCCTGAAGACTTAAAATGAATGAATCCAGCTAGAACATTCACATGCAGAAAATAATTTTTGTTTTGTTCTTGCTTGTTTGTTTGTCTTGCTTGTTTACTTCATTTGGAATACACTTCTTAAGTAAGAAAGTAAATTCAATTAATGCAGAAAACTAAATTATATAATGTAACTGGGGATTCTACTTTATAAAAATTATCCTTGCATTTGTGTAGGTTTCCTCTGGGTGCTCCAGTTTCCTTCCGTGTTGCAAAGACATGCGTCTGGAGCTTTTCTTCCCAGCCCTCCACTGAAAATTTGCTTGTTCCAAGTCGGACTTTCCCAGTAAACAAATGTTAAATAAATAAAAAAATAAATTAACTTCATAGCAGTTGATAAGACTTCTGTCACAGTACCATAAGGTCATACTTTTTGCTCTCACAGAGGTGGTATGTTTGTATAATATATGATAACACTTTGTATCTCTTTTTATGTGTTTCTTTGCTGAAATATATTCACATATCTACTATATATATATATATATATATATATATATATATATATATCTTTTTTAATAGTGACTGAGAAATGACATAAAATGGATAAATAATAGGAACCAGTGGATAACAAAGAAAACAGAGGACTTGTAAGGCAAATGCTTAGTGAAAGTCATAATGATTGCAGTTACTCGTACCAATTATATAATAGGATGATATAAATAAGTACTGAGAACAGGGGCTGACAGATTAGCATACAAAGCGAGATTATGTTTTAAAGTATATTATCTAGTATCAAACAAATGCCATGAAAACATGACCATCTGTGCAGCGCAGCATTGTTGACCACTCACCTAGCCTGTCAAGCATGCTAACCAACTGGCCTAAGAAAGAAAAGTGGGAATGAAAGGCGGGAAGGCTGCCCCTCAACTATACCTCATGTGAGTTAGGGAGGGGGGAGGGAGAGTTCACTAGCTACTCTGCAGATCTGGTGGCATACACCCCCTGAACCTGTGCTCACTATAGGAAATGATATGCCCCATGCCCCCTTTTTACTCACAGCCTCAGAGACAAATCTATCTCCAGATAAAAAACATTTGTCCTCTAAGTCTGCCCCTGAAATAATATCAAATAAGATGTAATGTCCTGCAACCAGCTTATTAGAATAAGAATAAATTTGTTCAAAGAACCCAGCAATAGTGCTAACCACAAATAACGTCATTCATGCCATTGGCTAACCAATGATTTAAAACTCAAATTCTGAGCAGTTTTAATCCACTTAACATGCCAGGCCCTCTGCAATGGTGAACTTTTCCAACACTTACAGCCAATAGGCATACCCAAAGTGCCCATGTAACATGCATGCATTAGTGGACTGCTTGCTCACCTCGTCAAGTGTACTGACCAACTGGCCCAGGAAAGAAGAGGGAAATAAAATGGAGGAGGCCACCCATGAGGCTAAACATGAAGTCTGTTCTTCCCCCTTTCATGGCCATAAACATCTCATTGCTGTGCACACTGACCAACAATAAAAACACAACATATCTATAAAAGGGTGTTATTGAGGTTGTCGTATTGTGTGATCATTGCACAGAAAAGAAGCGAGCACAGCTGATTGTATCTGCCAGCTTGCTTTCTATGCAAGATCATGAACAATGAGAATTAGGGAGTTTGCCCTTTCCTCACTGAAGGGCAATCTCAGAATTCGTATATTTAATTAGCAAGGGGTATGGCAGTGCAGGAGGGCTTGCTTGCTGGTTTGTGTCCAGTGCCATGCTTGAACCTATAACATTGATTGTCTTTATTTACTTTGTTTAAATTTTATATATGTTTAGAGCAATTTTCATTTTAATTTTGTAATGGATTTACTAAACTATATAACCATATGGATCAGGGTTGATAGAATGGTTAGGGTGTTTGCCTCACAGACACAAAGTGCAGGGTTTGAGAGCCACATTTGAAGGGGAAATTGGCTAGGCTTAAAATGGACTACTAGCGTAGCTAGCCTAGTACTTACCTATGAACCTATATTAAAATGCTACAGTTATAGAGGTTCTTAAACACAGAATGACAAATGTGCATTAAACAAGTCTTAACCAGTGCCACAAAGCTGCTCCCTATCTGTACAATACCAGTGTTCAATTATAGAAAAGCCAAGAAAAGGGGCTGGCCTGGCTAGTCGTTAAATTACAAATTAACATGTGGTCTCTGAAGTTGTGAGAAACTCAGCTCTGTAACAAATTAGTCTTGAGATTATAAATGACCACACTACCGATGTGTTGGGAAGCTTTCTTTGCATTGTCAACAGTTCCCTGAAAATCTTGGACAGTGGCTGACATTTTGAGACCAGTCTAATATATGAATTAACAACAAATTTGACTGGCCTTACATGTTTGATAATGCCATTAAGTGTTGTAGCCAGATGTTCTGAAAGCATGCCTTTTAACCTTTCCATATCATTTCAAAGGAAATTGGGTGCAGGCCTAGATTTAAACCATTCAGCTGTAGAGCTGCTTTTTTGGCCATTTAGGTAAAAAACAAATGAGAATAACATTTCAATTGGAACATCTAATGAAAAGCACAGACTGTGGGAGGAATCAATCACCAATTAGGCAAGCTATCCAATATAGGTCAAAATGCTGCAGAGGACTGTTAGCACATCTTTTTGATGACTAACTGACTGGCCTCCCTTGGCCAAGTTAGACAACCTCCTGGTACAAAATGAGTGGGATGAATAATCTAATGTCACTAACCCTTGAGCTCCCAGAACTTTGTGTAACAAAAGGGCCAATTTATTTGGAGTAACTATATGATGCAAGGGGGGCTTAAACACTACCTCCTCTACAAAAACACAATGGCACAACCTATGCAGCATTACTGTCCATAACAAATTAGTAGGTAAGATGATCTGTCTTGTATAACCTGATGACCCCATTCCTGCTGATTGGTCTTGGATGTACCAATCCCAATCAAGACAGAAAGCTGTGCCACAGAGATGTCTCTAAGGGACAAAGAGATCAGCAACTTACTGACCTGGAAAGATTGCCAATAAAATCAGCACAGCATAGTACCCCAAACAACGTGTGTGTGACAATCACTGAGTATAGAATCCACTCCCTTCACTATGGTACATAATAAGCTCCTGAAAATGTGTTGTCTGGAATTTCTGGATACAGCTTTGTATTTTTCCTGACCTTTCAGTAATGTTCAGATGATCTATCACTTTGAAAAGTCAGGCAAACCCACCACTTTAGCCAGTAAATTAAGAGCTGCTAAACCGATCCAAATTGTTTTCACTGTTTCATTTAATGTGCACTTAAAACACTAAGTGATGGCTGACCAAATCAGTGTACCAAATCTTTTCATGATATGGTAAACCTTTGCATAATATCAAGAAAGATCAAAGAGCTGCCTCATGGGATTTTCTTGCCCAAGAATTGCCGACTTTCATCTTCATCACTCTTCATCAGTTAACCAGAGGTAAGACAGTATAGTGGTAGGCCTCCCTTGTGTATCTGGGATTAAACTGTGGATTCTGGAATTCTAAAGGTGAGAAAGACTACTGTACAAACTATTGTGTTTCCTGGGAATATGTCTGCCAGTAAATGACAGATTGATTTGAAGACTGTGAAAAACTAACAATTTCAACAAGGACAGATCACACTTAGATTTAGACATCTTATTCTTCAGAACATGAACCCATTTCCTGATTGCCCAAATGAAAAATTACAAAACTGGTCACAACCTAA
Organism: Protopterus annectens; assembly: GCF_019279795.1. Classification (NCBI taxonomy): domain Eukaryota; kingdom Metazoa; phylum Chordata; order Ceratodontiformes; family Protopteridae; genus Protopterus; species Protopterus annectens. The sequence continues at coordinate 450,875,151 of NC_056738.1, forward strand.
ATTGGAAACAGATCCATGAATGTAACATCTTTCTTCCACTCTGATGTCAATCATTTCAACCAGGGGGCCACAAACCAGTGAGACATCCAGATAATTGACTGTTGTCTGAAATGGAACTCTCTGCTGCCAGCACTACTGCAAGGCCATGGTTAATTTCTCAAAGGTGGCGACATGCCACCATACAGCTGATAGGCATGACTAAATCAAACTACAGCTAGTCTTTGAAGTCCATGCACAGGAGTGACCAATCCTCTACAGATCAGAAGCAATTGAATGGTAACCTCAGTATCTAGCTTCATCAGCGATATATAATGGACATTCTGGACAGTCCAGACAGCAGCATCCAGCGACACATACTGAACTCTGTTCTCCTCTTTCTTAATGCTGTCATTAACTTGTGAACCTTGAGCAAGAGATAGATGATGAATGAGCATATACTCAGCCGCTTTCTTCTTTAGTACCAAACGCAATGGGAAAAAAATGTAAGAAGCAATCTCTGTTTATCAACCTATCACTGTTGCTTCCTTTCCAACAACTGGCACTAAATTCTTACACAATTTCAAACTGGAGGTGGCATCTGACTGAAAATCCCCAAAAGGCATTAACACCCATAACCAGAATCAGAGCAAGACAGATCTGCCTCTGAAATGCTGGGCTTCATGAATAGTCAGGAAATACATCAGTAAAGGAAAGGCTTGCTGGGGGAGGGGTCCTCGCTAAGATGATCACATAAAATCGATCAAGCTGACAACCCAATTACCCCAGTTGTGAAGTTTAAATGTTCCCAGTTGCTTTTGCCTACGGCAGCCAAAGCTGAAATTAGATCTTTAGCCACTGCTCCATTGTATATTTTTATGAAAAATACCATGCAGTACACTTGATGATAATTCTGTGTTGTCTGATATATGTAGACATTGGTAAAGTTTACAAAGATTTCTTTTTGTAGAAGAGATTTCTATTGCATCCAACAGTTTGATCATGTTTTCACCTCTTTCATGAGATTACTACGTACATTCATCTGTTTCACTCTGAGTTGGCAGACAGATACATGTGTACGTACACGTGTGATAGGAGTGGACGCATGTTGATGTGTAACAGATGGCACCACTGATCCCCACTGGCAGACTGCTGACCAGAGGTTCAATAATGTCACTTTACAAAGCTGTTTAAACACAGAATGCTGCAACAAAAAAATCTACTATTATAGTGTAGACTGGGAATGATTTAATCAAAAATAAATAAATAAAAAATACACAGTGTTTAATGTTGCTTTGTGAAGTACATCCCCTGTGAGGAAGCACCAAGGGCAGTGGACTCCAGGCTCAGAAAGCTGGCTTTGGTACCCTATCTTGCACACTGGGATTGATAGCCTAGTGGCTTAGTGGTAAGATGTCTGGCAGTTCAGTCCAGACTTCCAGACACTGCATGTTGCAGTTTTATATGTTCTCCCTATGTCTGGTTTGGTTTTCTCTAGGAACAATGGTTTCCTCCCTGTACCAAAAACATGCTGATTGCCTAGCTATATTACATTGTCTGCATACATATATGCTGTATCTATCCCTTCCATTGTGTCCTGGATCATGTCTGAAAACAGTATGAAAGGGGCAAGTTGACTTACCCAGGTAATGAATAAATTAAATTTCAAATGAAATTAAACGTGAAGTGTTGTGGTTCATGAAAAGTCCAAAATCATACTCCAGAAGGCATTCCTCTGTCCCAAATCCTCTAAGAATCATATTGTTGTAGCATAATCATTGTCTTCACTACATGTCATGGTCAAACCATACCAAAGCCTGTCAAGTCACAATGTTGTACCAAGAGTAAACAAACCCCATTCAAATCTTCTTCTACTCTAACTCCCTCAGTCTGGATAATTTTACATTTAAAAGCTGATTCTTATCTGCCTCAGCTGTCATTCCTTCATCATGATTAAAACAGAAAGAAAAATACTCTAGCAACATACCCACACTTCCTGATCAGCCTTAAAATGAAAGAAGTACTGCTCTCCCTACCTTGGTTTCCATCCTTAAGCTATGCATTATTTAAGTGCAGACTCCTGCCCATCTCTTCCTTGTTGCCATTTACCTAGCAGCAACAGCTTCTTTATGCCATATCCAAATGCAAATCTAAACCAGCAAACAGCCATCATGTTCCCACTCAGTAGTGAACACCGCCTCCTACCTCCCTTTGATATTGTCAAAGCTCTGTCACAGATATTAGATATGAAATATCTACCTACTGAAAATAGAACTGAACAAACACTAAAGAGATTTACTAAAAGTCTGAAAGCACATTTTCTATAGCAACACACCTGCACTTACTTTCAAGATAAAGGATAAACAATTTATCGCTTAGGCAATTAGAACAAATGGTATCACTGCTGCATTATTCCTCAAGATAAATAAATGCTGTCTCATGCTAAATGTGCATATTCTATATAGTACTTGCATTCTAAAGAATTGTAAGTTACATGCTATTTATTGCTGCTTGATTTACTGACCTGCTGAAGGGTTGGTAAAATAATTGATAGTTTTGATTTACATATGCTGTATATTGATTATCTTTTACTGATGCTGTTGCTGTGATACTGTGATGATTCCCTTTTATTGCTTTCTTTATGCCTGTATCTTATTGCTCCTGGAGCCCGGGCTGTGGCTGAAAAGGGTATCCAGTTTTATTATAAATATATTCATTGACTGATTCTCTTTTGTGCCTTAGCCATGGCTGAAAAGGGTTAAATGACCAAACCTCCTACACACTGCAAATAAATAAGCCCTGCCCCACAATTGTCAATGGGCACTCTATCCCAGCTCACCCAGTACTATTATGTCAAAACAGCAATCCTGCGATATTGCCAGAAACTTGACAAATGTTTAAAACATTAAGCACTTCCTCCAGGCTCATCCAGTAAATGCTCAACTGAAATTCAGTCATCGGTAACAAAGTGATCAGTACCATTGTCTTGCAGAGCCTGGCTGCCAGTTCTATTCTTGGTCGAAGTGCATTCTGTGTGTACTCCGCATGTCCTCCTTGCGTCCATGTTGTTGTTGTTTTCTTTTTTTCCCATGTTTGAAAAACATAGGTGACTGACAGTCCCCATAATTGCCCATAGTTGTACATATTGTGTGTGCGTGTGTGTGTGTGTGTGTGTGTGTGTGTGTGTGTGTGTGTGTGTGTGTGTGTGTGTGTGTGTGTGTTTTATCATATCATGGGTTACCTGGTGCCTATGGAGCACCAGGACATAATGCGGTTCTGTCCACAGCTCTAGGCTGGATTAAGCCAATTATTAAACAATGAATGAAGCTGAAACAGCAGCATAAGCACACTACACTGACACTGTATGATTTGAATGAGTCAGTTAATTGTTGATGTGACAAATGTTCAACTTCCTTTTGCTCCAATTGAGCAACAACATTATTTTATTAAACCAAATCAAAAGAAAATAGGGAAATCCACAGCTATCACCACTTTTCATTAGTTAAAATAAAACAGATCTATCAACAAAAAAAAGAAATTGTGTTATGATTAGCAGTGTTGTTTCATTGTTTACTTAGAGTTGTAGGCAGGTTTTTTTTTTTCTTCTTATAAATTAAGCTGGAAGAATGAAGTTTGGAATAAGGTGAGCACTGTGGTTACATGACAGCTGAGCATCTCCAAGCCTTTGCAGAGATGCTTTTATCCTGCACATAAATATTATACATTAAAGCACCCGCTATAAGATTGTACCAGCCAATCTAGTATCTGAAATGAAAAGTACATTTTCGTAACTTATTTACTGGAAGGTCTGGGGAAGGTAACACATTCATTATAACAGGTTATCAATATGAATACAGCTTGCTGCCTTAAATGAGATCAGCTGTACTTGATTCACACTTCAAAAAATATGTTTATGGTTTTGCCATCCTTGAAAATGACAGGTTCCAAAACAACTCAGTCTGCCAAATGAAATGTGTAAATTTGAAATGCCTTCCATTTTACATCATGTCTTGCTATTGTCAGCAGTTGTAAAATGAAACCAGTTTCCTTTACTGCTAAACTAACCTTATGTACTGATTCATATTTGTAATTTGTTTCACCTTGTTGTTCATATTGAATGTGTGTGTGTGTGTGTGTGTGTGTGTGTGTGTGTGTGTGTGTGTGTGTGTGTGTGTGTGTGTGTGTGGGTGTGTGTGTGGGTGTGTTTGTGTAGGTAGCTAAATATATAAAATGAAGCAAAGTATGTTTACTAGGCATAGTCAAATAAGACACATGCACAAATTATATATTTCAAGATAAAATATGCACTCAAATAAAATGAATTGAATAAGCAATAGTCACAGTAGTATTCAGTGCTTGCAAATTGTGGCAAGAGCTTTTAAATAAGCCTATTTACAGGCATACATGTCTAGGCATCTTATGGATGCTGTGATCACTTGCATTGTATTGTTCCTATGATTTTATGTTCAGCTGAAGTGCATTCACTAGAAACACATCAAACTTTCTACAAAATATTCCCCTGTAATTTTATTATTTTTTATTTATTTATACTAAATTGACTGAGTTAGTCCCACTAGGCTAGAAGCCTCTTTTCAAAAGATATCTGGGGAGCAATTTATACTGTTAGGGGAAATTTGGCCAAGGCATCAGGGAACTTCCCCAATCATTGTTGGGAGTGGGACCCATTTTGAAGGAGCACTTCCTGTTTCTGTTCCAGGTACAGAAGCAGCCCAGAGAAACAGGGTGACAGATGGACAGAGAAGCAGATGATGAAATAAATGAAGGAAAAAGCAAATGCTGAGACCTGAGAAAGTGCAGGATTCTGAGGAAATGTTTCAAAGAAACCTGTTTGATGGAGATGAGTCAGCAAATAATAGCTGTATAATTATAATCCTTCAGTTGGGAGGGTCATGGGATGATTTATTTAAAGAAATGGTGGTGCATAGTGAGCCATAAAATGAAGGAGATGTTCCTTGGGGAACATTATGGAGAAAATACAAAAAGGAGGATGCAGAGATAGCCCTGAAGACTAGTGGTGAGAAGGAAAATAAAACATATGCAGAAAAACTAAAAAAAGACAAAAGTGGAGCAGCAGAAATGAAAGCAAAAGAAAATTAAAAATAGAAGTATGTGATAAAGATTCAAGACAAAGAAATGGACATGTGTGAAGTGTGGGACAATTTAATATCTCCTTTGGGTGTAAAAGCACATGAGATAAGAGCATTTATTTTTATTAACAATGAGCCATTTTGTGATATTATATCTGAGACTGTTCTTTCACTGGAAGATTTTCATTTAACATGGAAACAAAACAGAAATTTCATGTACAATTTTGAACAGAGGTAGAAAGAGATACTTTGAAAGCTCATGTGAAAGTTTTATGTAAAGAAGTACTGGACATTGCAAACGTTTATGACAAAAGGGGCTTGTTGACTGGTGGGTTAAGATTGTAAAATTGTGTTAAAAATAGAAAGAAAAAAATTATATATATACCATACACGATAAATGTGGTGGGGGACAGAGGTATTATAAAATAGTTTGGACAACCCAAACCATGGTTTTTTTTGTTTTGTTTGTTTTTTTGTTGTGGAAAAGGACATTTAAAAAGCAACAGTGACAAAAGAAAATGTTATATTTGATGGGAAATGGGGCATGATGCAAAAAATGTGAACTGAAATGTTATAAATGTAACAATTGGACATTTTGGATGGATTGCAAAAATTAAAATAAAAGTAGCAAAAAAGAGAGAGAAGAAAATCAACAAAGAGAAGAAATGTTAGTAGTAGTAGAAATAGAAGAAATATTAGACAAAAAAACAATAAAAAGGGCGTAGCAGAAGGTTCTGAAATAAGTGATGAAGAATACATAAATTGGATAGTAGCAAAAGAGGAAAATAATTATTTTGCAAAGAGGGTAAAAGATGGATAAATAAAATTTAAAGATATTAGTACAAAAGAAAAAAGAAAGAAAGTGGATGAAAAAGAATACATACAGTGAATGATTGTGGCTTGGTATAATGGTTAAGGTATTTGACTCACAAACACAGGGTACAGTGTTTGAGTCTCACCTTGGAGAAGTAAATTGACTAGGCTTAGAATGGACTATTAACAAAACTAGCCCAGTAATTAGCTATGATCTTATAAAACCATGAATTTAAGGAAAAGCAAAAATAACATTTTAGAGTGTTTTCTGTAAAAGTGAATAGTATTAAGAATATAGTAAGAAGAATACAAATGTTGGAGTAGTGTAATACATGTGATGTAGATGTAATTATATTAGAAGACATACAATTTTTAACAAATGAAGAAATATTATAAACAGAGAAACTACAGTGAGGAAAGATAATCTGGAATTTGGAAAATGAGAGATGTTCTAGAGTAGCTGTATTCTGTAGAAACAGAGTAAAGATATCACATGTAACTTTAGCAAAAATAAGATTAACCATTATGGATTTAAAAGGGAAAGAATGAGTATATAGAATTAGAGCATTATATAGTTATACTAATTGTAAAGAAAGGGAAAGCTTATTTCATCAGATTTTAGCCAATGTATTGATAAATATGAATATTATAATCACAGGAGACATTCATTGTGATTTAAGAGCATGCATAAAAAGAAAGGAAATGATATAAGAAAAATGTTAGAAGCTATAAGATGTAAGTTAAAACTTTGGGACTAAAACTCATGGACTTACAAAAAGGGTATATATATATATATATGTATATATATATATATATATATATATATATATATATATATATAAAACTGAAATAGATTATTTTATAGTATTGATATGTTTAGTTATAGGAGAATGGGAGGTAACTGAAACAGGATTTTCTGATCATCTTGCAATATGGCTAGAGATAAAGAAACACAATGAATATATAAAAATAAGCAAATGAATAAAAAGGCTAAATGAGAAAGCATGGAAGGAAGAAGCAAAGAGATTAGTAATATAGTTATGGAGTGATCATATTACTATGAGAACATTTTATAAAAATTGGTCTGAATAGTGGATATTTAAGAAAAAATATAAAAAAATGATTTTTTTTTACAGTGGCAATATGATGCGAGAAAAGTAGAGAAATTAAAATATAAAAGAACATATAACAATCCACTGGAAGGCTTAGAACATAATGACAGAAAGTACTTTGGCAAAGAAAAATAATTATATGAAAGAAATCAAGAAAAATACAATAGTTATATGTGCAAATATATTTTTACAAGGAAAAAGAGAAGTATTGAGTTACTTAAGCAGATTCATAAAGGAAGATGGTAATGTAATGAAAGAAATAAAAATGTAAAAGGAGAAATAAAATAACAGGAAAAGATTATGAACAGTGTAGTACAACATGTACAGGAAATGTTTAAATAAAAGAAGAAGGTAGTGAAAAAACATGGAACGTGAAAAGGTTAACAGAAAAACAGAACAAACAGTTGGAAAAGAAATTTCTTTAAATGAGCTAGATAAAGTATTAAGACAAATAAATATAGATTTGGCTGCAGGACCAGACGGAATAGGATATGAAATGTATAAAAAGTTAAGGGACTGGCAAAAAAATATATTTTTTAAAGATTTTAAATGAAGATTTTATGAATAAAGAATTATGTAGTGGAATACATAAATTCATATGAAAGACAGAAGATAGAAGACAATTAAAAAAGAGTCTGTTATTATTGAATAATAATGATTATAAGATCTTTATGAAAGTAATACAATGATTTGAAACTAAAATGGTAAATATTATGGAAGATAGCATATATACTATAAAGGGAAAGGTTGTTAAGAATTATTAATAATAATTAGAGAACTTGTGATGATATTATGATCAGAAGCAAAGCTTAAATCATGATAGGAGACCTTAATAATGCATTTGACACAATTGGACATGAAATGTTATGGGTAATAATGAAAAAATATAAGTGAGAAAGTTAGGAAATTATGTCTGTCAGGTTATAGTAATAATAAAGCAAAAATACTTGTAAATGGATGGTTAAGCCAAGAGGATATATATGAAAAGTGAGGAAAGACAGTGATGTCCAATGAGTTGTATACTATTTGCATTAGGTATAAATGTGATACTATGTTAAATAAATTGCAAAATGAAGGAGGTGGGGTATATAATACCTGAAGGGTTAAGAATCCCAGTTCACATATGCAGATGACATTATAATAATTGCACAAAAATGGATAAAAGAAGTAATTTGCACAAATGAGTGCCTAAAGTGGATAGAGATTAATTTAAATAAACAGAAAAGTAAAGTTTTAGGTAATGTAGTAAAGATCAGAGGTACATATTTTATAATGAATGAAATTTCTGTGTTAGATATAACATTTGCGAATAAAGATTTAAGTAGAATTCAATGGGAAAAGCAATAGAAGAAATAAAACAAACCTGTCTTTTCTGGGAAGCATATAAATTATCATTCAAAAAAGGCGTATTTGATAAGATTCAGCACAGATGGGAACAAGAGTATTCTTAACATGGGTATTCATGTTGCCAACAGTATTTGAAAAGGAATAAGGAATTGTTGCAGATTTCTTCATTTATATGGTGCTCTAGATTAAACTGAGTAAAAAGAGGGGTTTTGTATTTAAATAATGAAGAAGGAGGTTTAGGGTTATTAACCCTGTGGCATATGGTGCCTCATTAAATTTGTACAGAGTGTTAAAGTGAATAATGAAAAAGATGTGATTATTAATAAAACTGTATAAATGTAAGTATGATAACTTTTGGGAGTATAGTAAAAAAGAGTAAAAGAGAACAGGAGTGTATAGATGAGGAAATAAAATATTACAAAGAAAAATTATTTTGTGGAAAATAAAAATTGATGATATAGAAAAAGAAAAGTATGGTATAAGAATGTAATGATAAAATATTACTATGAAAAACCACAGGAAAATCTCAAAGATGAAAAATTTAAAGCTATAAAATAAGAAGTAAAAGGTGTAATTAGAATGTCAAGATTTTTTGTGGATACTGGTAATAAATAAATTGCTAATAAAAGGAATTATACCATATAAGAAGTAAAGTGATATAACATGTTAACATTGTCAAGAAGAAGAAACTAAGGAACATGTGTTTTTCAAGTGTAAAAGAGTAAAGAGAAAACTATGTAAAGAAGATTTTTTGAAGATATAAAAGAAGTGGATAAAATTAACATGGATGTGATTAAATATGGATAACAGAATAGAAATAATATGAAAAAGAATAGATAAAAAGTTATTTTAGGTTATATAGGTTATATGTAATGAAAGAATAAATGAAATTATGTTTAATGGTAAATGGAATTTAGCAACAATGTTAAGTAAAATCAGATGCTTATGGAAAAAGCAGTGGGGTCTAGCAGGAATGAAAATTTAGTATGATTTGTGTACTTGCAAATATTTGCAAATATCTACATATTTTGTAAACAATAATTATTTTTATATATTAATAAAGGACCCCTATTCATTAGGAGACTGCTTGTTCTGATTCTGGAACAGTGGTAGCTGGGAGACCAGTGCTCCAAGAGAACCAAGATGGCTGATAGAGATGCAAATGCCAGTGCAGTGTTTGAGGCTTTATAGAATTCTGAGGAGCTGGTTCAGCAAAATGTGTTTGTTTCATCAGAAGCAAATGTTCAAAACAAATGGGTGTTTTATTACAACCATCCAATCAAGAATGTTGTGGAGTAATATTTTGTGTGAATTGTAGAAGAGTGAGAGGGGGAGATGAAAGCATGTTTCATAGGTTAAAATTATGGACAAAATCCAACCAGAAGAATTGGAAGCCATTTTAAAAGAAGATTTCCAGAAAAAGAAATCATATGCCATAACTGTTAGGAAACTGCAGGAAAAATAAAAGAAATGTAAACAAAGGAAAATAAATGTCAACAATCAAAGGAAATCCATGGTAAGAACTCAGAACAATGAAGAAAAAGAAATGGACAGGTGTGATATATGAAATAATTTAATGGTCCCATTGGGAGTGAAGGCTCATGAGGTAACAGCTTTTATTCTTATACATAAAGAGAAATTTTGTGACATTATTTTTGAGACTGGTTCTGATATGGAAAGTTTTTTGGGGGAACATAAAAAGAAAAAAAAACTGTAATCCATAAAACTCATATGTGGTTAAAGTAATTCACAGATAAACAAAAAAGAAAATGCATGTTCAATTTCTAACTGAAGTTGAAAGAGAGACTTTTAAGAGATATTTAATCAAAACTTCTAAGGAAGTTATTAACATTAGCAAAGTGTATGAAAACAGAGGATTATTGACTGGTGGATAGGACTGTTATATTGCACTGAAATGGAGAAAGAAACAATTGTTCATATCTTTAGTATGTAGAAGATAACATTTTGGGGAAAACCTAAAACATGTTTTTTTCCCCTGTGTAAAAGATTATAATTTAATAAGTAACTGTGATAAGGGGAAATGATACATTTCTAGGGAAACAGGTCATAGTGCAAAATGTGTTAAATGAAATGTTATAAATGTATCAAAAGTTGGCATTTATGGATGGATTGTAATCTAGAGAAAAAGGATGAAAAAGAAAAAAAGAAAACTGAGGACAGTATATGAACAGAAAAGAAATGATCCCAATAAAAGATAAAGAAGAAGTAATGAAGCAAGACCAGGGTAAAAATAAAGACAAGGATAAAGAGAAAAATAAAATAGAATGTATAGTAGAAAATGAGGAAGATATACATTTGAAAATAGTGAAAGGTATATAAAGTCTGTTGTAAAAAGAATAAGAGAAAGGAATGTTTAAATGGATAAGTGTAAAAGAGAAGAAGAAAGGGAAATGGATAATGCAAATAAGATAAAACTTCAAATTTACATAATTTCTAGTAAGCTACAATACAGACTTAATGACAATTTTAGACATGTTTCAGTGAATGTAAATAGTATTGCAATATAAGTGGAAGAATAAGCATCATACATTTGTGTAGTCAAGTGTGATGTTAATGTAATAGTATTAGAAGATATAAGATTTTTGACACAAGAAAAGAGACATTACAAATAAAGAAATTTTGGTCGGGAGATACAATATGGAACCTAGGAAAAAATATAGTCTGGTATAGCTGTGCTTTGTAGGAAGTCAGTGAAAATATTGAATATAATATTGGTAATGATGGGAAGATTAATTATTGTAGATCTCAGATGGTATAATCAGGTATCTAGAATTAGATCATTGTACTCCTATGATACAAGTAAAGAAAGAGAAAATGTATTTAATACAATTCTTTATTAAGTAGTAATATAAAAATAACATTAATGGGATATTTAATTCTAATTTGAAAGGGGAAAAAGAAGAGAGGAAATGGTGTTGAGAAATTTTTTGAAGTTATAAAATGTGGCAATTTAAAGATTTGGAATAATAATTTGTGGACATATAGTTAAGGTATTTATAAAATTGAAATAGATTATTGCATTGTATCACAAGGTTTAAATATAGTCAAGGGAGAGACATTTGTAACAGACTTTTAGATCATTCAGTCATATGGATAGAGGTACAGGAAAATGAGTATATCAGACTGGGAAAAGTAAGAAGAATAAATGAGAAATTATGGGATTAAAATGGAAATAAAATAAGTATTCAAGGGTGAAAAGATCACATTTCCACTACAGTGTGTTATAAAAATTCGTCTACGTTGTGGCTAGCTTTTAAGAAATATAAAAGGTGCTGTTTTAGAATGGCATTCAGATGTAAGAAAAGCAGAAAAAATTCTAAAACAATTTGTATAGATGCTTTAAAGGATTTAGAAAGGAATGATAGAGAATACTATGTGATAGAATGGAGAATTTATGAAAATAATTAAAAGAAATATAAAGAATTATTATGTTATTATTTAAGCAAATATATTACAAGGTAAAAGAGATAGATTCGCTTATTTGAGTTGTATAGTTAAAGAGAATACTAGTTTAATGAGAGAAATGAAAGATTACAGAGGAGAAGAAAAAATGTCTCAAGAACAAATTATGAATATTGTAATAAATTATGTTAAGAAAATATTTCGGGATACAAAGAAAGTACAAAAAGAATGGAATGTTAAAAATTATCAGAAAAAGAAAATAATGAAATTGAAAGTGAGATTAGATAAGATATTTGGAAAAGTTAATTTACAGTCAGTTTCAGGAACAGATGGAATAGGATACTAATTTTATAAAAGTTTGGATTGTCAGGAAAAGAAAGCCACTTCTTAAAGGATATGCATGTATGGTTAAATGAAGGTTTTATGTATAAAAATTTCTTGGAAAAAGGAAGATAAAAATAAAACTGAACATTTGAGAGCTATAGTATTGAACAATGTAGATGATAAGATTGTTATAAAAAATCCTGTAGAAAAGAATGGAATGTAAAATGAAATATATAATAGAAAATAGTCTATATAGTTTATAAGGAAAGAATGTCAGGAATTCTTATTAACATAAATGGAAATTGTGGATGATATAAACAGGACTGATGAAATAAGATCATGATAGGAGATTTAGATAAAGCATTTGACACAATACAACATGAACTTTGTGGATAATTATGGAAAAGTATAACATTAGGGAGAAAATTAGGAATGTATGTTGTTCTGCATATGATAAAAATAAAGTAAGAATTTTAGTGACTGGATGGTTAAGTAGAGAAATAGATATAAAGAATGTTGTACTTCAGGGAAATCCTATGAGTAGCATATTATTTGTATTAGTTTCAAATGTATTAGAGATGCAAATATACATATGAAAGGTATTATTTCTATTAATAACAATGGAAGAAAAATTCTACCTATGTATAATCATGCAGATAATATTATATTGAGTAAGAGAAACAAGGTATGGATGAAAGAAGTTATATGTTATGTACATCAGTGTTTAAACATAATAGGCATGACTTAAATAAAGAAAAAAAATAAAGAATTGGGTAATTTAGTAAACTGATGAAAGAAATCATGTGATAGGAATAAGACTTGGAGGTAAAAATGTAAGTGACGAACAATGGAATAGGATAATAGATAAAATAAAGTAGCTTTGTTATTTTTGGAAAACATTCATGCTATTATTTAATAAAAAGGTTTATTTGAATAATTCATTTATAGTGGGAAAGACTGAATATTTAGCAAGTGTCTATATGTTGCCAATAAAAATACTACAATTAAATTTTCTTGTACATGTGGTTTGGGATTAAATCTATTGAAGAGGGAGTCTTATATATATATATATATATATATATATATATATATATATATATATATATATATAGAAAAGGAAGGTGGAAGTTTAGGATTAATAAACTCAGTTGTTTATGCTGTTTGTTTGAATTTGTGTAAAGATTTGTTTGGATAAATTATGAAAATGAAAAGTGCATAGCAAATTTACTAAAATATTAATATAAGCAGCACTGGGATGTGTTAAAAAATTTTAAAGAGGAAAACAATGTATAAAGAAGAAATTACATGTTAGCCAGAAAAATATTGTTTATGGAAAACAAAAATTGATGTAACTGAAAATGAAAAGAAAATGTTATATAATAGTAGTATGTTAATTTTTGAGCTGAGTTAGCAAGTGAAAAGTAAAGGCTATAAAAGTATAATAGCATGGCATAATAAACAAGTAGAATGTCAAGATTTTTATGGAGATTAGTAATTCATAAATTTACCAGTAAAAGGAAATATATCATATAAAATAGTAAAATCCTTTTATTCTGGCATGCTTCTAAGTTTCTAAGAGCGATATTTAAAAATCGTTCCTTTTCTGGGTCTTTGTTCCCCTTTATTTTTTGACTTTATCCAGATTTCTTGTGCTAAAAAGTTGAGAGATGTGATGTATGTCTATATATATATATATATATATATATATATATATATATGTGTGTGTGTGTGTTTTAAACAACTGATATTGTCATAGGTTCATACTAGGCTAACTGCCCTTGCAGGCCATTTTAAGCCAAGCCAATTACCCCATGTGATAATCAAACCCTGCACCTTGTGTTCATAAGGTAAAGACCTTAACCATTATGCCAGCCATGTGTATGTAACATTTTATCTTCACTTTCACATATTTCCTCTTCTTCATGTCTTCCTGTGGTGCTTTAGTTCTGATTACTTCCTTAAACTCTTGTAATTTCCCTCTAGTCAACTTCCAGGTCTTCAGCCTAGTCTCTGTTGTCTAGAATCTTTTCTGTCTACATGCTGCAACTGATTGTGGCCACTAGTTGTTTATGCATTGTGCCTACTTTTTCCCTGCCAATGACTGTAATCTCTGCCTATAGACCAATGTCCTTTTCTAACTAGCAGGAGTTCTACCTGCATGACTTCTTCTTCTTTGTTCATCTTGTCCCACCCATGTAGATCCAGGTAGTCCTCATATCTGCTTCTGTCTGTCCCAATATAACTATTCAGGTCCCTCATTCTCAAGACTGATGCATGTTGTCCTGCTTTATCTAGTTGGCCACATAACTGCTGTCTGAATGCACTATTTCCTTGTTATCACGACTATGCTATGGGGTATAGGTTGAGATTAAAGGCTGCCCCATCTTTACAATTAAGTCTGATTGCATCTGAATCTATCACTTATTCTTAAGACATCCCTCACTGTCTTAAGAAAAATCTTCTTCACCACACTTTGCAAGCAATTTCTAGTCTGTCCTGTGGCTTTGCTGCACTGTCCTTTCATTTTGTTTCCTGTATACTCAGGGTATCCAGCCTTCTCCTTACCATCATGTCATTTATGTCATGTCAATGACCCTATATTGAGTGTAGCAATCATTATTTCATGTTTGGCATGTTGTTTGGTTTCACTAAACAGAACTATCCCGGGTAACCCAAGCTTGGTATCCGGACACCAAACAGCCATTAACTTATTGAATTAGGTATGCTGGGCTTTATGGTGGGTACACAGTAGCCAAAAGAGACACATAGACCTCCCCCATCATTAACATTGGTCCCTTGCGTAGATCATGGTATGCTGGCTTCTCAACCCCCCTTATCACCCATGTGCTAACTGTGAATGACACGCAGACTATAATCATGTTTTCGCTGAAGGTTACTGTGCACCACTGTTAATGCCTGAAGCAGTTGGTCTATATAACTTTTTCTCTGATAGGCAACACCTAGAGTCTGTGCTTCTGCCCACTATCCATTCAATTTTTTCATCAAAGTACAAATTCTTACCATGTGTTTGGGAGAAACCTAACATCAAGAGAACATTCAAATTCTATGCATTGGCCAGAGGTCAGTCTTGAGCCTTGTACCTTGTGCAGGAGAGGCAAAGACCTTAACCATTATCACAGATCCACCAGGAGCCAAGCAACAAACAGATGAAAATGAGATTCAGCCAGCCAGATGAAGGAAAACTGAATTCTTTATTACTCACACAAATGATTTAGCACTTTCATCTGCTGTATAACAAACAGACTCCATCAGAATCTAAGCAACAATAAGTCACATTTGGTTTAAATAACCTTCTTGAAAAAATTACGCTAGCAGTGCTTTCCCCCACCACTCTATACACATGGATAAACCTAATTTTAAAACCATACTAAAAGTGATACACACATATAAAGTGTTCCTACTCAAACCAGGTAAGAACACAATTTTAAAACAGTAGCAGTAGACAAATGTTTATGTAAACCTGGATGTTTTAAAGCATTAAGCTTGCTTTCCCATCTTAATTCATGATATTCAATAATATCTTCCCATGGGCCACCTCTAGCATTTTTTAATACCATATCCGATACATAAAAACAAAATTTACAAGTATAATATTATATAATATGACTATGCAAAGCATTATTAAATTTTTGTTTTTTATGTCTAAATTATGTTCATATATTCTATCTGTCAAGTGTCTCTGTTTTTCCAACATAAAAACATTTGCAGTGTTGACACAAGGTAGAATAAATAACACCCACTGAATTATAATTGGCATGATACTTAGAAATGATTTTACTCTCATTAATAATAACAGAATCACTCTCCAAAATTAACTTACATTGTGTGCAAAACTGACATTTAAATGTTCCCACTTTCTTATTAGTTTTATACACCTGTTTACTCACTGCATGGTCAACAAATTGCTTGAAAGACGTAGCTTTTCTGTAAAGGACCACAGACGCTTCCCCCCAAAACTCCACACATATTATCAAAACACAAAACAAAATCCCAGATTTTCTTGAAAATATAAGTAATTTCATGATAATTCCTGTTAAACTCAGTGATAAATGCCTGTGAATCATTTTTATGTGGTCATTGACTCAAACTGGCATTAACACAACTAGTAACATTTCTTAGTAGTGGTCTAAAATGGCCACTGTTTCTTTTTCTAGTAACATTTTCAAACACTTCATTAATAATATTATAGGGGTAACCCCTAATCTTAAACATCTCACTTAACCTATGGCCTTCCATTAAATATGCATCATATTTATATACCATTTGACTAAGTCTTACATATTGACCTTTTATTATTGTATTTTTCTCATGTTGGGGGTAGCAACTGGAATAATGAAACACTGTTCGAGTATGTGGACTTCCTGTAGATGGTACTCAATAAACCTTTGATGGGTAATATATTTACTAATCAAAACATCCAAATAGCTGATCTCTCTACCATTATGTATGTAAGTGAACTGTAAAAAAGATGTAGTCAATTTTAAATAAAATATAAATTCCGCAATCTCCCTGTCAGTTCCTTTCAAATCAGAAAAATATCATCCAAAAAGCAGATGTAAAAGGAAGGACCAGGGAGAGGAAGTAAATGTGCTGAATAAATATTTCCTTTCCTATTTTAGAAATATAACATTGGCAAAGATGGGGGCACAAGATGTCCCCATAGCCATCCCCTCCTTCTTCAAAAGTATTTACTATCCAGATATAAATAATTATGTTTTGGTATCTTTTCAGCAATTGTTTTGATTTCCAAGACTGTATAAATCTTTTTTATACAACCTATAGTTCTATATCTATCATTAACCAATTGGTAGATATGATTAGAAAAACTCAGCTGGATCTACCCATATACCCCAGTCCTTAAGTGAGTCTACAGTTTCAATATGGTATAATAAATATTCATCTTTCAATTTATGTCTCCCAAATCTCATATGCTTAGTTTTTTTTTTTGGCTCAAAATTTTTATTTAATTTTCCAGTAACAATAAAGAAAAACAAAATAAGTTCCACAATTTAAATGATAAATTATAACAAACTATGTACAAAATTTACAAAGGCCTCAACAGAAAAATAAAGGAATAGCAAAATGAAAATTTTTAAACTTTTAAGTAGGTTATATAATATTCAACAGTTCTTAAATCATGTTTGATTAATTAGAAGAAAGTGTATCCAAATACATTGTCTTAATAACAGTGATGACTTTATCCCAAGGATTATTAGTCCATTTTCTAGGAAACATTCTTAGTTCTTTCACTTTTATTTCCATTAGTGCTACTTCATCCAGAAGAATCATGAAATCTTCAAATTTTGGAATGGATGGTGATTTCCACTTTCTTGTAATGCATTTGTTGGCTACTACCAAAATTGTCCAAAGAAGATATTAATTTTTATTATTCATTGTGGTAGATTCATTTATACAGAAATAAATTAAGGATTTTGATAATACAAAGGTATCAGTGAAAATAGCTTGAAGGAAATTACCAATATCCTCCCAGTATTTTTGAATGAGAGAACATTCATAAAAAATATGAGACCAATTAGCTGTACATTTTAAAGAGCATCTCCAGCATACTACTTATTTGGAGAGATTGAATTTAGCTATTTTACTAGGAGTATAGAAGGCCCTATGTAAGAATTTCCAGGAGAAGATCCTCCACACTTGTAAATTAGAAGTTAATTTTATGGATTGTAGAAGATTAATTTTATTTTCAGGGGATAGGGACAAGGTAAAACCCTTATTGATAAAATTCCAAAATTTTTGATTAGGGGTAGTTTTATAATTAATAATGATTGTATAGAGCTTTGAGTAAATTCTCCATATAGTATTTCATATCTAAGAAGTATGAATTTGGGTGGATACTAAAGGAAGGAATTCGTTATTGTTCTACATAGGTCTTGAGTGAATGAGTTTATACTATTAAGAACTAACCAATCTGAATTTGATAGATTAAAGGTTATAATTAAATTTTCCACATCCAGCGTATCCAGATTCATTGTAAAATGGTACCAGCATGTACATTTTTTCATTTCCCAATTATTAAGGATATCTGCACAAATATTATTAAAGACATTTTTGTAAATTTAAATGGGTATAGCAGTTGTAACCATAATTTGATATCAACGTTATTATTAACAAAACTTCTAAAAGTGTTATAGATAAAGTTTATATAATTTAGGTTTGTATGTTTAACAATATTATATTGTATATTAATATATAGTGTACACCAAAATGAATTATTTAGATCATTCAATTGTAGATTTTTTATTACTTTATTTTCATTTAGAATAATAGTTGTTTGTAAGGATTTCCAAGCTGAGAAAAATTTTGGATCTATCCAATTTAATACTGTTTTTAGATTAGAAGCTTTAATACAGGATTCTAGGTCTGGAAATTTTATTCCTGCAAGCTCCCAGGGTCTAATATGATTTGAGAAAGCTTTTCTTTGGCTACCATAGAAATTTCAAGAGAATTCTGTTTATCTCTCTTAAAATAGGTTTACTGTGTAATATGGGTATAGATAAAGCAATGTAATTTATTTTTGGTAATTGAATCATTTTAATTAATTGTAGTCTATCTTCAAAGTTTAAATGTAATTTATTCCATTTTTCTGTAATTTTTTTAGTATACTTACAATGTTATTATAATTTGTATTCAAAGTTAAAGCTATATTATCACATAGAACAATCCCTAAATATTTTAAAGAAGAAACCTGTTTCCCTACTATTTAATTTATAGTCGTTTTGGTGTTATCATTTGATTTTTGTTATTTAATAGTATGTGATTAGACTTTGAACTACTAATTTTAATCCTGAGATATAATATTTTTTTTAACTATTAAATCTAATTCTTGTAAGGATTCTTCTGAATTTTTTAAAGTAAGTAGTATATCATCAGCAAATAACATTTTCTTAGAATCAAATTGATTATATATATTTAATCCCTTTATTTTGGAATTATATTGAATTGCCAGAGAAAAGGGTTCTGTTGCTAGTGCAAAAAGAATTGGAGACATCGGACAATCCTGCTTGGTTCCTGTAGTAATTTCAATTGATTCTGACATAAATGGTTCTAATTTTACATAGGCTAAGTTATTATTATAAATATTTTTTATGAAAGAAATAAATTGAATAGGGAACTTATACAATTCAAGAATTTTGAAAAGAAAATTCCAATTTAAAGAATCAAAAGCTTTTTCAATATCAAGGGAAATTATAAGTGCTTCTTGATTATCTCTGTTTAAAATATCTATGGTGGTAAGAATTCTTTGAATATTATCTTGGGTATGTTTATTATAAATTAAGCCTGTTTGATCTTCAGTGATTAGGTGTGTTAGTGATTTTTTTAAATCTATTGACTAAGATAGACATTAACATTTTATAATCATTATTAATCAAAGAAATTGGTCTATATGAGCTTCAGTAACAAGAATATTTATTTTCTTTTAGTATGGAAGTAATTAATGAGTATCTCCATGAGGGTGGAATTATACCTTGTAAATACAATTCATTCAAAGCTCTATGTAGGACTGATATAGCTGAAGTTGGCAGAAGCTTGTATATTTCATTAATAATGCCATCTATGCCTGGTGATTTATTGTTTTTGCTTTCTTTTATTTTTTCATTAATTTCCTTAAGGGAAATTTGTTTTTGAATTTCTTTAATTAATTTTTCTGGTAAGTTTTTCAATTTAGAAAAATCCAGGCCATGGTCCAAGATATTTTGTTGAGAATCTTTGTTTTTATTTTGTTCCAAGAAATTATATTTAAAGGCATCAAGAATATCGCTTATGTCAGAGACTTTTTTATTATTTCTCCCTTCATGTATCACACTCACAATGTTATTTACAATAGAATTTCTTTTAACTCTTAGCGTAAGATTATGCATATGTCTTGTGGATACAGAATAAGAATTTAACCTTAGTTTTTCTAGGGCTACATTAGATTTATGGGTTAAGATGTCATTATACTTTTTATTTAAGGATTCAATTTTCTTATTCTTATTGGAGGAAGATCTTGTATTATCATTATTAACTAATGTAATTTGTTTTTGTATGTTAGTTATTTCAGACTCCCATTCCTTTGCTTTGTTATTAAACCAAGAAATAGTTTTACCATATAAATGGGCTTTCAAGGAGTCCTATAGGATTACTACATTTACCTCACTATTTAAGTTTATATCTGGGAAGAATTTTATTTCTGTGTCTAGCCAGGGCTTAAATTGTTTTAGTTTTGTTATATAGGCTGGGATCATTTTAGAAAAGGATAACTTCTTAAAATCTGTTTGTATGTTAAAAATGAGTGCATTATGATCGGATAAAGGGCATGGGATTATTGTAAAGTGTAATAATTTTGTTTTTAAATCCTGGGATACAAAAATGTTATCAATTCTAGTCTGTGTCTTGTGTCTAAAATCTGTGTGAGAAAATTCTAATGAGCTATTATTTTTAAAATGAAATAAATCATATAATTGAAAGTCATATGTCCACTTTTTAAAATATTTTCCTATATTGGTGATACAAAAGGGTCTTTTACTAGAAGTTTCTAAATTATTAAATAAGCAGTTAAAGTCTCCCCCTAGACTCAGACTACCTTTAACATGTGTGATAATAAGTTCTAAGTGTTTCTTTATAGTTTTATTCCAATTCCAGGAAACCAATAAACATTAACTAATTTTTGATGTATTTATCAGCATATTATTCTCCTGTGCCCAAATGGTCAATTTAGTCAAGTTATTTTGCAGGCATGCCCTATCTGTAACACATGTAATAGGCTTACCCAATCTCAGGTCATGTGCACATAGACTTTAGAATACCTCAGATAAAAAATCTTAGGTCTGAAAGGTACAATCTAAACAAGTAAGGGCCTAGGACAGAGAGGTGTGATTCAAGAAATCAAAATACAAAAAAGTGAATGTCAAAACATCAGTCATAAAGGACTGAAATTCAAAAGAATTAAAAATAAAAATAAAACAAAATTAAATTTTTGCCTCCCCTGCACCCACACCCTCAGCTAATTATATATACCAACTCTGAGACTGCACAACTGTGGAGAAAGGACAGATTCCTGCTCCCTGTTGTTCCTCCACCTCCCACAACTTAATTCCTGCAGAAGTAAACAAATGATTATTCAATCATTATTGATAACATAAAAATTTTTGATATTATGATGGTTCAGCTATATAGAATCCTTACATATATACATACACAAGCACGCGCATGCAAACACAGTTTAATTTCGTTAGACCCCTATGTATTTGGATAAGATTCAACTCACCTATGCCTCTGAAAAGAAGAATGAAAGTTTGTGTACATATATACATGTGACTATGAATACAAACACATACATACACTATCAAACACACATACTCTTATACTGTTTGAATGTGTTGCTATCACAAGGTATTTCCTTCTAAATTGATTAAAATCTACTTTCCCTGAAATAATATTGAGTGAATATGAGCAGAGTAGCAACTATCCTGGGTCAGTAGTAGAAATGATACTAAATTTATTTTAATTTCCAGTGAGTACATTCTTTACACTTTCTGCACTTGTTCATTGGTGAGTTGGAAACCACAAGAAATTTGTCAGTTTTCCAAGGTAGTGTTTATATAACATAAAATATTATATTGTTTTACTGAGGCAGCTGGATCAATGTGTTTACTGAAGGGAGAATGCATTCACCCATCTGGCAAAACATTTCATGATTATGGAACAATGAATCTTCATCTGGAACAATTTGCACAAAGTTTTCCTTTGTGTATGCTATTCAATTGCTCATTTAATTAAAAAATGATCAGAAAATTACGTGCGTTAACATTACCATTAAAATGTGTTGTTTTAAGCAATCTGCATAAATAATCCCTGCACATCAAAAGGCTAGGACTGCACCTTTGCTTACTCTATCATATATCTGTGGCAGTTTCACAATCCAGCACTGATGTGTTCCACAATTCTCTGAAAGAAGAAAAATATATCTTACTTTAAGGTAACCCATCCAAGTTCTGGTCAGAGTTGTATGCAATAGCTTCTCTCCAGGTGTCAGCTAAATTCCTGAATCCACCCCTTCAAATGATATCTAGCCAGGCTTTGAGAGAAGCAGATTCATGCTGACTGGATACAACTGTGGCCTTCTTAATAAAAATAGGACTTCAGTCCTCTGAGCTGATGTTCCTACATATTTATGTCATAGGATGTTTCAAATGTGATACTTAGGAGTCCATTTCTGGATTTGCTCCCTTGCTGTTCTACTTAGGAATCCTCAGGTAATTCCATGGTTAGAATTGGCAATTTGTTGTCAGGCTAACCTATGCCTTCCATACAAAGACACAGTTGTACTAATGAAAAAATATGCCTTTCTTGTTTTGTCAGTGACACGCTTGTACTAATGGAAAAACATGCCTGTCTTGGTTTGTCAGTGACACAGTTGTACGATTGGAAAAATGTTCCTGTCTTGGTTTGTCAGTGACACAGTTGTACTAATGGAAAAACATGCCTGTCTTGGTTTGTCAGTGACAGCAGCTAGATCTTATACAGCCTACAACCCTGCTGTCTTCTATCAGCTGGCTCAAGCTGTCCTAAAACCCTTCACTGTGTCACAGTAAATCTGTCTCAGTTACATAGTTTCCAGAATTTTTTACATGATATCCTTTAGGTCTTGGTGATCCTCGTAACAATTCAACACAAAATGTAAGCACAACACAACAATCATTGCAAATAAGCCATTCTTCCATAATGACACATCCTTTATAATTTTTTTCCAAAATAAAAAAGAAAGAAACTATTGTATAATACCAAGTACTTATGGATTAATAGATCACTTAATATCACATTTGCATGGATTATGATCCCATTATCATGGATTTATAACTCATGACAACAAAACTAATATGTAAAGATGAATCTAATTATATTGTTAGAATTAATGCAAAACAATATTGGAAGTATAGTGCAATCCTTTAAATCATTCCATAAACTTCTACAAACGTTAGACTAGCTAGGATCCTGACTTAAAATTCCTTCCTTCTCCAGGAATGAATGTGTTAAAATATTGCTGGAAATGTACTTGGAAAATCAAAATGAGGTAAAGGATCTTGAAAGAAAAGTCAAAATACTTTCATACTGTCTAATGTTAATCTCTCAGAAAAGGATGCCGTAATTATTGTGGGTCTGTGTTTTACTACTATTTTCTATTTTTTTATGTTACACATATACTGTGATGACTGTCTGAGTGGCTTTTGTCAAGGTACTCTGCTTTTGTTCTACTTCCTGTAAACATGCTGACAGACTCGCTACATGAAACTGTCTATGTATATGTCTACATTCATATATACATATGCATCTATATAAATATATATACGGGTCCATATGACTTGGTCGACTGTTCATTTGGTCGACTGTTTATTTGGTCGACAGTTCATTTGATCGACAAGCATTTTAGGTGGGGGGCTTCACCCCCCACACCCCCCTATGTGGGGGGATGTGCCCCCCACACACCCCCTAACTATATATATCAACTCCAGGGTCGCACAACATTGGGGTAGGGGGCAAATGCTTGTCGATCAAATGAACTGTCAACCAAATAAACAGTCGACCAAATGAACAGTCGACCAAGTCATATGGACCCATATATACATATATAGGTGTGTGTGTGTGTGTGTGTGTGTGTGTGTGTGTGTGTGTGTGTGTGTGTGTGTGTGTGTGTGTGTGTATGTGTATAGATAGATAGATAAAGATATATATATATATAGATATATATATATATATATATATATATATATAAATATGTAGCAACATAGCTATACATATAATTATAGATATATATTTACACACACACACACACACACACACACACACACACACACACACACACTATTTACCCTTGCACTTCTGCCTGAAAAGGCTCCATGAAGAGAAGTTAGAAAACAGATAATGTATTTATATTAAA
The DNA here is from genome assembly GCF_019279795.1 of Protopterus annectens. Classification (NCBI taxonomy): domain Eukaryota; kingdom Metazoa; phylum Chordata; order Ceratodontiformes; family Protopteridae; genus Protopterus; species Protopterus annectens. Next base: position 450,899,213 of record NC_056738.1, read on the forward strand.
GGATTCATAAATAGGGCAAGAGAATGCAGTGGAAAATGAGCACACTACTGTATGTGCATTTAAAAGAACAGCAGTCTACATGTCAATATTATGCCCACATTAAATGGAGTTAAGTTAGAGAATGTACACATTGCCTGCATAAGGCAAAGTGGATCAGATGATGTATATACATGTTTGTGTTTGTGTGTAGATAGATAGGTAGATATCCCTTCCCACTCTCTTTCTGGGCTGCCAGGAGCATCTTATACTATAACATCAGCAGTAGCTGGTAGCGTTATGTGATTAGATCCATGTCAGACCCACATCATGCACTGCTAGTTGTTGAATGTGATACTTGTTTTTCTTCTTCCGACTAAGTCAAGTGAATGATTTTTAATGGCTCTCAGGTATGATGACATGGAAAACCCTTTGAAGCATGTCTGCTTTAGTATGTTCAGACAAAAAATGAAATGTACAAACTGAAATAAGTATCAGTTATAGAGTTAATCAGTCAGTTTAATAGGCAGGATAAAGCATTCCAAAACATTCTGATATATATGCATGTGTGTGTCTATAAATATAAATATAAATATATATAGATACAGTATAGACATACACACACAAACACACATATATACACTTACAGCAGAAAAAGAATATTTCAGCAACTATAGAAGACAGAAAGCCTACATTTCTTCCAATAAAGCAGGCTTTACATGGCAGATCATTTTTGCTATGTCTATATCATCAAATAAAATAAATAAATAATATCTTGATTACCTTCATTTTGCACTAGCTAATAATGCTGGTGAAAGGCATATGATTTACTTTTGAACCCTTTTATTGTATGATAAAGAGTAAAACTTTCCCAAAATTCTGCATATGAATCTATGCAGAGATGTTAGATTTGCAGCTGCAATAACCAGATTTTGGAATTTGTTCTCTGTTTCTCTTCAGTGAAATTATGTGACTTCAGGCACTTTGTTCTTCCATTTGTTGTGTATTATTCATATTATTTTAACTCCTAAATAAAATAAATACTAAATACAAATACATCTTTAGTAAAACAATAATTACGTATGACGTCAGATATTAAAAATATCTTTGGGTAATTAGTACTCCCATCAGAATGGTGTTTTATATGAATCAGATTGTTGGCAGTCTGATTTCATACTACATTGTGTCACTTTTCAAATAATGAAAATAAGCCACTTATAAAGCCATGTATTACCTTTTAATAACACCTTAAGGCATTCTAATAATGAGTTAAACACATGCATTCTCTTCCTCATTTAAAGCACTTTGCATGCCATGATCCTCCAAAGGTTTGAAAAGCAGATGCCAGTGCCATATTTGTTTTAGGACTTAATAATTGGAAATCTGAAAGTCGTATTCAGACTAGATTTCACCAATTACATTCTATATTTTTTAACCTACAATATAAATATGTTAATCATTTAGAATGTCTTCACACATCACCAGAAAGTAAAGGAGAAATTACTTTAAAAAGCAGGAAAACATTTCACTTTCTACTAAAAGTCTGCTTCAGTCATCCATGATTCAGCTGAAAACCATTTGAGCATGATTCTACTCCTCAAAGGGAGGGAAAAGAAAACTCATGATCCTAGTATGTTTAGGGTAAAGACAATAACTTTGAAATTAGTAGAACAACCTACAGTGGTTCCATGAAATGTGTGGTACAAGCAAAAGGCACATAACGTGACCAGTTCATACTGACTACAATTTGTTCTAGCAGTCAGGAATGCTTGGGTGTCACAACATGCGACATTGTCATTCCAAACTTCTCAACCTGGCTGATAGCTCTAATGAAATACACCCTTCCCTGTCAGAAAACATCATCAAGAAAAAATGCTTCTGTTTTCCTGCAGCCTATATATTAGCAGAAAATACTTTTTGTGAAACAAAATTTTACTGGGAACCTGATACTCAGTATAAGTCTTTATGAGGAAACCATTGGCAGATGTCTGCAAACAGTCCCTAAATATTCACAGCAACCAAAATCATTTCTGGCCAGAAGAAATATGAAATCAGCTGCACTTACTAAGGTAAACTTAATCGTAAATTTCATTACAATAAACTGAGCTCCTGAGCTGAGAATGTTTGTGACCTACTTGTCTGTAAATCTAGAGGGCATGTATGTACTTTATTTAAAGTTATGAAATCTGAATTATGTCATGCAAGTTTTGAACCATTCAGAAAAGAGTCCAAGATTTAATGAGGCAGAGTAACAGACGTGCTTGCATTTGCTAAGAACTCAGTAAGATAATCTGAGTGTGATTTAACTGCATTAACTAAGTACCTTGCAAAGTAACATAGATTACTTTGTGTGCACATGGATAGGTTGTGTCTTATATGCTTCTGATAACTAAGTAATACGTTTGACATGGTACACAGAGAACTTTAAGCTGCTGCTTTTGACTTATTCTACCATATTAGACTGCACAGAAAAGACCTTCAGGATGTGGGATACCTGAAATTTACTCTTTTACTGAGTGTGTATATATATATATATATATATATATATATATATATATATATATATATATTGTTATATCCCTCCCTAAATTAAACTGATTTAGTGACATCCTTCCATAAATTAACCCATCTAGTTACATATAGCTTTCTCTGTTTGCATCTGAACTAATTTCTCCCAGTCACTGGACAAAAATAGAAGGTCGGCCTCCTTGTTTTCCTTATGCTGCCAGGCCTTACCTGTGCGTATCATCAGGCTGTGTAGAAACAGCCTAATTCTTACAGATAATAATGTCTAATAATTAGTGTTGAGTACACTCTCACAGAGCTACTCATCACACAATTCAGTGATGTCCCGACAAAAGAGTGGCCCTACCACTGGCCCTGTGAATTATAGATGCATCAGCCTGAAGATCCTTATCTGTAAAGCCATGGAACATATCATAATTAACTACATAAACTATGATATCAAAAGCCTTAGTAGGCTTAACCCTCAGTCGTTTGGCTTTGCCAAGTGAAGATCCTGCCTAATGAATCTGGTTCATTTCTGAGAGAGAGAGTTACACAAGTTACTAGCAGCGGTCATGCTGTTCATACAGCACATCCTGCCTGGCTGAGGCATTCAATACTAGATGCCATGCAGGCATTGTAATTAAGCTAAATGTGTTAAAAATAGATCAGTGTGTGGTAAGATGGAGAACAAATGTTAAACTGTGAGTCCCAGAACAGCAAGAGTAAATGACTGAGATATTGGACTTGTATATATCATCACAGATTGTTATTTGACTGAGATATTGGACTTATATATATCGTCACAGATTGCCATTTCTTTGGTCTTTGATTCAAGGTATGGTGATTTTGGAGTTGGTGTATTTACTGTCATTTTGGGAGCGTGGGGAAATTGCCTTTCATCAGGGAGTGCGGGGGGTTTGACCCTGCAAAAAAAAGCACTTTAAATGAGTACATAAATATTTGATATTTACTGTTCTCCTGTATTTTTAGATTTATTTTCATAATTTCAGTCTTAAACATACGAGTCTTAAAATTACATTAGAGAACCATTTCAAACTACATGAAATGGTAAAACACAGAACCAACAAATTGCAAGTACCAAATACGTCATCAGAGGTAACCAGTGGTGACCCCCAGGGCTCAGTACTCCATCCTTTTCAGCATTTTCTTTTTTTAATTTACCAACTGGGAACAAAGGCCTCTGGTAAACAAAGTTTGCAGATAACTGCAAACTAGGAATTAGTGTCAAGTCCCCCGCTGACATACAAATTCTTCAGCCAGAACATATAAAAACAGGACTTCTTCAAAACTGCAGGATGCCAGCAAGCTTCTTGCAGACAGTACCCAATCCATCCATCCAAATGTAGCATGCAGTTACTACAGTTTATACCTGTATGAAGTGCTACAGTGCTCGGGTTTGACCGCAAATGCAATTCTGGCTTTGAAATGCTGCTACTACACTACTGACAGATGAGGCAGTGGAACCCCATCACTCTGCCCTACTCTATTAGTAGTAGGTAAATCCTTCTACTTAGCATATCTAATTGCTAAGAGCTAAAAAAGGCATCATTTCTTTATATTCAGCATTGAGAAGGCCAGTTGTTGATTACTTTGCCTCCTTTGGGCTGTACCTCATTAGATATACCAGACAACTAGAGAGTTTCCTAAATAAGAAGATCGTGGACTTAAAGACCATGAGCTACCAAAAGAGAGACTTGATGCCCAGTCCCTTTATTCAGTATCCTATAGACTCCTGAGGGGAGATCTGTGCCTCATCTTCTGCACCACTAAAGAGGTGAGATGGATCTCCTGCATTTCTTCAAGCCTAACCGTTCCATAAACATCAGAATCTTGGACTTAAAGCTTTACCACCAGATAAATAAAACATGAAAGAGAGTTACATTTATCACACAGTGCCTCTTTCACCTCTAAAATGGGCTTTCCATGCAGGTTAAGTAGTACAATGTACTGTCATCCTTCATATGGAACCTGGATGACTGAATGGTACCCACAAATCTATCCCAGGATTCACTGGCCTAGTCCTCTTGGAGAAAGTGGTGTTGCCTGAGGGTGGGCACTGGCAAGGTGTAAATGGCTCAAGAATCAGTTGCCTTGAAATTTCTATGAATCCTGTGAATTGCATGCTTGACATGAAGCATAATGGAGCCATAGATATTTCTCATGTTATATAAACTACAAAAATGACAATTTAAACTTTATTACATTTAATGTCTCAGCAATATTCCTTTAAAGATTAAAAAAATGGAAGTGCTATATATAAATTTCTCATGATGCCTTGATAAATGCATGTGTTTTGCATGCGCCTTTCTATACACACTGCTGTGAATGTTTTTGTATAGCCATACACCTACAAACAAGTAATAAATGCACCTCAACACTGGAGTTATATTTTAACAATGTGCTTTAATACAGCCATGAAAAGCTTGAGACATATACCCACACTCATGTATGTATACACACACGTATTCCAGCACACTGGAAGAAAGCCACAGTCGAACAGTTTCCTTCATCTCTAATGTTTGTTGTTTAAGACTGAACGAGTCATACTGGAAGCATAACATTTCCTACACAAAATGTTAGTTTTAGAGGTTGCTGACTGTGTCTATCTTTTCACAGCCAAAACTTTATTCAGTTTTATTTGGTATCAGCTTATACTTGCCTGATTATTAAGAGAGCACTCTCACAAAAGTAATACTGTTCAGTGAGTTTATCATCTCTATGTTAGAGAGCTGTTACTTGAACTTTTTCCAAAAACTCTCCCTCAAGCACTGTATCCTATCCTGCAGTGGTTATCTAGCATCTGTAGCTGAGTTTGCCCTTAATCTAACATAAAGGGCAACAGCATTATGTTTAATGCAGAATTCAGCACTTCCAAACAGACATACACTGTACTGGCAGCCTATTGCTAGGGTTGAGTAGCACAATTATCACATATCCACTTAAAAACTGAGCTCACAAAGCCTATCTGTGACTATTATTTATTTATTGACATTTGTTTACTAGAAGAGTCAGACTGGGTAAGGAACCCTATTTCAGTGGAGGCCCAGGGAGAAAAGCTCTGAGGTAACAAATTTAGTGCAATAAATATTTGCAATAACAAATTTCATAATACAGTTACAGTGTATGCATAGCATAACAGTCAGTATACTAAAATTTGTATTGTTATTTACAGATATTAATATACAGCATTGCATTGAGAATTTACAGATAGAAAGGTGTTGTATAAGAGAGGTTTAAGAAGTATATTAGAATGAGGTATTGGAGGGGATAAGCAAGTTAAGTGTAAATAGAAAAGTAGTGATGGAATGTAAATTTGGTTGTACTAAATTACAAGTAGGTGTAGTAGTTTAAGTACTACAATAAGGTGAGGTATTAAAAAGGGATAAGCAGGTTAAGTGATTCAGTGCTTTAAAAGGAGGTTTAAGAAATGTGATGAAAGATATGAGAAGCTATGTCTCAGATAAGAAGCAGGGACAAATCCAAAAGGGAGAGAAGAAAGTCCTGATTCATTAATGCCCACAATAGGTGCACACCATCTGTATTCAGTAACAACCCTATCACATTTTTTGTGCTTTCCAGTCACTCAGATTACACTAAGTGGATATGTAGTCTACACTTTGTGATAACCTTCAATATTTAAGGCTGCAAGAAAATCAGTAGGAAAACTAAAATTAGGAAGGAGAAGGTGTGAGTTTGTGTTGTCCTGATCACTCAAGAAAGTGTACACATAGTGTACACGTACTGTTGGTGTTAATGAATCCCAGGGGAAAGTCTTTTAGTAATTGTTTGAAAAAATGAAGACCTGTGATAGACCTGATTGATGTAAGAATTGTATTCCAAAACACTGACCCCAGCAGCCCTTTGCGGTTTGTTGATGGTAAGCAGTTGCTTGTTATTTGACAGCAGGAGATGGTGTGGTAGATAGAATAGGGGTATGGAGTTAATTGCTGTGCAGGCAAATGGGGTATAGATAATTTTGTGGGTTAAGATGAGCTGGGTACAGATAGATGGTGAGGAGGTTTGAATCACTAAAGAGTGATTTTATTTATTTTTGTCTGTTTGATTTATTTGTTTGTGTTTTGACTGGGTGTCACTCTTGACGTCAGAGCATGTCAGGTGTTTTGCATCTTAATTCCTCTATGACATTTTCAATTCATGAGTGGGAATATTGTGGTAGGATACCACATCACTGTCTACCTCTTTGCACATTTTGTTTCTTATGTCTGCCCTGGTGAACTGAAAATGGGACAAGGAATTTGTTGATATCAGATGTGAGGAAAAAGTGTTCACTTTTGTGAGCAGCAGTCCCTCTCCCTTCCTATGGGTGTCTGCTCATGCCTTGGTCTTGTTTGGTAGTGCAAACTGACCTGGTCCTTGTCCCTCAATGTGGCAATCACTTGGTACTGAAGACATGGGATACAATGCTTGAGAGGGAGAGTTTTAGCAAAACAGATCTACTTTTATTTATTGGTTCTTAACCCAGTCTGTCTGGACCTCCCTTGCGCGACTTGTTTTATGTGTATATGCCCCCTTTCCCATTGACATTTTGCTGAAAAAACACATTAAAATTTGAACCAGAAAAAGCTTTGACTGGTTTATTTTATCTTAGTGAAACCAGCAATAAAGTGTTTTTTTTTTGATAGAGGAAACCACCTGCATCCTAATCCCCGGGTGAAATTGATTAAGATATAATATGATCCTAGATGTAAACAACATTCTTACATTTTCAATCACACAGAAAGATGCATTCTGTACAGCATAGCAGAGCAAACTTTGATATACCAATGTAAAACACTGGGTGATCATAGAATACCTCTGAGATGATTTAGGAATCCCCCATCTAGAATGTCTGCTTAATTTATATGTGCAGTTATTAAACACACAAAAACAAAACACCTAAGCAAGAGAATAGAAACCCTAACAACCATCCAGAACAGAAATGTACCTCCCACATAAAACTGTTTAAAATACTACTTTTATCTTTCTACTTATCTATCTATCCATCTGTACTTCCTTCTTTCCTTCCTTCCTTCCTTCCTTTGTTGACTGGGTCAATCCTGCTGAGCTAATGGCATCTTTTTGGGGCAAATTCAAGGCTGTATTTCTGCAAGTAGGGGAAATTTGTCTCCTGCATCAAGAGACTTCTCCTACTCTTTTAGACAGGTGTCCTGGGATCTTTTATATTCACCTGAACTACGACTTACTTACGCAGATAGGACCTCAGTTTTATGTCTCATCATAGGAAGACACTCAAGTGCAGCACACCCCTAATGCTCCACTGCAGTGTCAACAATCCCATCACCTAGTGTGGGATTAGAACCCACAGCCTTCTTGTCTTTGAGCACCAAAGCAAAGTTTGCTACCTGTTGTGCCAATGACACTGCTACCACAATACAACAAAAGACAACCAAAACAAACAAACCCTCACTGTTAAAATTAATAAAGTAGTACTTTTTACATATGAGGGTTTTTAACTACATCTCCCCATGTGGGGCCCCAAATGCCCAGAGCACATATATACTATCTCTGCAGTCATACAACCACAAAGAAAGGAAAATACCCTACTTTGTGCTGTAGCTAACTTATTGCACTTCCACTGTAGCATCATTCAGAATAATTCAGTACTCATGATACTCACCATGATGAACTGCAACTAGGACCACAAGTGTGTAACCCAGAGATATGTGCTTGTATGTGTATATATCTATTTAAGTGTGTGTGTCTGTGTGTGTGTCACTCTCTCTCTCTCTCTCTTTATATATATATATATATATCCATGGTCACACAATTGCCATCCCTAAAGTTTGAATCACATGTGGGCTGGCACACAAAAGGGAATGCACTGGCAGTGATAACCTATGAGAAAATCAGGAAGAGAGTTTAACATCAAAGAACAGAAGTCCACAGGTGCAAAGTAAACAAAATGGAAGGAAAATGTGCATTCTATTTACTGCATAAAGAGATAAGCTAATTAGGTTTGTGTGCCTATTATCATGCACTAAAAGGAATGCTGACCAGCATCTGTTTGCTTGGCTATGTTTTTCATGTCTTTTTCTGCTGCATACTGTGCTTGTGATATTTTTTATTTATTTGGATCACAATGACTCAGTGAGAGAATACAATGCAAAACACATCTTAAAGTGCATTTTTTCCCTCTAAGAACAGTCTCCGAGCTAGTATATATAAGTATATGAAGGGGTTTACATCCTGCAAAGCATTGTATTTGCGTATACTGTACCTAATGTGTTTGTTTGACTTTAATATTCAGGCAGATACTGCTGTTGAGTTTAGATATAACCATTTTAGTGGCACTATATTGTAGTGAACCCGAATATCTGAACTGGTACTATCAAACTAGATTGCAGTGAGGACTTCAGCTATGAAAGATGGTGTAGACCTCCGTTGTACTTGTCATTAAACAATGTGGTTGGCAACCTATATGCAAACTTATAATATATAAATTAATAAATGTTAAAGGTGTTACAAAGTGAATACTCCAGCTTGGCTGGATCTTTCTTGCAGATTTTATTAAATTGTTTAACTGTGTGACCTTTTTACCTTATGGTTTGCATGTTATATGGGATACTTTGCAGGAACCCTAATGTTCATGGACATCAGGCTTGGCTTTAAGCTCAGTGTTTTTAAGTATAACCAAACAATACATTTATACAGCATTAGCAAGGTCTGAAGAAGACTGAAACATGGCATGTCTACAGCTAGTGTGGTTAGGATTTATTGGCTTGAATTTTCCCATAAAGACTTACAAAGTAAACAAGTCATGGGCATTCAGAAGCCTTATAGCTGAAATATTGATATGTCATTTGCATATATCCCATGAACTGTATTACACAGTGAAGACTGTGGCTTGCCTGGATCATTCTTGCAGTTTTAACTGTATAAATGGAAAAATTTAGGTTGGCTGACCATGATATAATGAAAGAAGGCTTTGAGACAGAATTACACAGCAGTCAAGATGAAGGGGTCGAAGATCTGAAGGGAAAATAAGACTTGCCATCAGCCAGGCACCAAATTTTGCCTTTTTCTGTTAATAATGACACTACACAATGTACTCCCATACCAATATGGTTGCTGTACAGATCTTATTCCTGGTATCCAAGATGCGAGAACACCTTAAACATGGTCTGTTAGCTAAGAGAATCACTTTTATTTTTGCCACGTGATCTGTCTCATTTGATTCTGGTCTATTTTCTTTCTTTCTTACTTCCTTGTTTAGACGATGTCTGTTATGTCACTTAACTCATTTTGCAGTGAACATCTCCCTAAATAATGTTGCATCTGCTGAGTGTTCTATCTTCTCATTTTAAGCAAATGACTAAAGAAAGAAAGAAAATATTCTGAGCAGCTTCACTACTGATCAATGTTAGGAGAATCAATTGCATATGATAGGAATATGCATTATGGCTACCACATTTAAGGAATAGAAATGTGTCATTGTTTACTCAAAAGCTTGGCAACTATTATGTGATAAGGTCATGAACATCAGTTTTCAAATGTGGTTTTTAACCTAATCCCTGAAAAATCTCTCATTTAGACTTCTAAGTTATTTAATTACATTTGCAGAAAGACCAAACAGTGCAGAACTTAAATAACAAAATTTATCTAAATGCCTATGACATTTATGGCATTTATGCTTTTGCCCCAAAAAATCATTAATCATCCATACTTTGTCATATACTTCCCATATGTGATTGAATAATTCCTGACCAGTACTGTATCCTTGTAGCATATTTCTTAATAGCTTTAGTAAAGTTTGCTGTTATAAATGTAATACCATTATTCTTGCATTTGGTATTTTGTTCAACAAAAAGTTTAATAGTGAGGAACATATTCTGAAACATCAGGGGTAAATCCCAAAAGTTCTGTAGCTATATGTTTGACAAATGATCCTAGTCTTGTCTGCATAGCTTAGCTACTATACAATCATTTGTAATAAAAATGTTTGTCTCCAAGTGTTAAAATAGCCATTCTGGTGCCTTGATAACAAAGACAAATTTGCATATAGTATGTCAATTGTAAGTACGGTATTTCTTGAGAGGTTTACTTAGTGTTAGAACAACAGTGAATGACCTGAATTCATCGAGTGACAGGCTTTGAGGCAGGGAAGTAACATTGCTCCCACATGTGTTGTATGATACTTTTGCAGAGGCAGAGAATATAGATGTGGTGAAAAGGGTGTGCTTGGTGTTCTCAGCAGATAATTATAAGGAGACCACCTGTACAAGGGAAGTATCGATTAGAATCTGATTAAAACATTTTCAATTTTTTTAATTTTTTACTGAGGAAATATAGAAGGAGATATACACAGTGGTGTTTGGTAGGGATGGAGGAGGTACCGGTTATGGTTGAGGGGGAAATGTACAAATTCTTTCCAGAAGTCAGTAGAGGTCATGAGTCACAGAAAATAATAATGTTTTATTTCTGGTTCTTCAGCTTGTTAGTTGATTAACTATTGTACTTTGGATATTTGCATATAGAAATGTTGTATGAATGGAAGAGATAGATGTCTTTTTGTATCCAAATAATGTTTTGGTTAAATTTCTTAAGATTATGAGCGTTTCTTCTGTTTTTGAACTGGGATTTTTTTCCCATTCCTGCCAGGTAGACTCTCTGATTTTAAATAGTACTTTAACTTCTTTTTTTATCCAGTGGTAGATTTCTGCAGTCTAGAAATAATAGGGATGAGTTATTCTGGTAGGTTTAGCTATTACTTAATCTGTGAAGTTGATATGCAATTGTGCAGGTGGAACAAAAGTCACTTGATGAAGATTCCAAATTGAGTATTTATCAGAATTAGATTAGCAGCTTTCAGGCACTGTGTTAGGAAGAACAGTGAAACAGTCTTCATTTGTTACAAGATCTGTAGCTACAGATTCCATTACAGAAACTATCAACAGTTTGCTTACGGAAGTGTTACCTTATATTTCTGATGATGTTACTGAGAGTGGATTGTAGTTAATTGCAGACTGTAACTACTCCACACACTATGGCACATTCATCAAGAAATCTCCTAAATATAGCGACCGGACATGGTATTGATATATATTCAGTGCAATAATTTCTTTGGATTCTAATATCTATTAGTTCCATGATTCAGTAATTTACAGTAATGATAATTTCAGAAATAAAATAATTGCATCATGTATGTAGTGTACAGTCTGTAAAGGGAATATGCATTTAAGAAGTTAAAATGGACTTACATGTGTGAGTCATGTGAGTAGGATCGTGTCACTTGTGAGTAAATATTGAATGAAACAGCATATTTCTGTCTGTGTCTTGTGTATCCATAGGACTTTACCTCAGTCTGATATACTAAGTGCTACCATAATGTTCTATATGTACAGTACTTTAATCTGAATCCAGGACACTTTCCCGGTTGATAATGATTTGATTCCTGGAAAAGTAAAGTCATTTATCCAGATGGTTTTGACTATGCCAGAGATGACAACAGCTAATCACTGCAGGCTGTTTGTGCCACAGTACTTCATCAAATTAAAGGAAACTTTTATTAAATCCATAGCTTACATACCAGATTAAAACATGAGGGTATTCAGGGAAAACATTGCTGTAGGACTAGTACTACTTCACTAGTTAACTCTAGTAACACTACAGAGATTATAAGCAGTTCAGAGTCATTAGGAATTCATCTGTAGTGTCTGAATCAAACACTTAATGCAGTCTTTCCCAGGATTGTGCAGTGCAATATACATCTCTGAATACAAATACCCTTATACAAATACCATTATAGTGTTTATATTCCCCTAAGAACTAATCAGCTGAGATGACACATTAGGCAAGTAACAAATATAGGAAAAATGCTCCAGGCTGTTCCCATCATAATATATTTTACCCTTAACTCACATGGAATGCATGTTGTGAGATAAAAAAAATAACTTTATGGACTTGGATCAGTTATCACACCATAAAAATAGGCCTGTGAGCTGATTATTTAATTAGCCAAATCATTCTTTTAGCAATTATAAATGAGAATTAATATATCAAAAAGATCACTTTAAAATAAGAAGAAATCAAAAAGTGAACTTACCACCATTTATATGAGAGTGGTAAGTTAGAAAAAATATGAAGTCCACAGTACCCTCATTTCTAGACTGTAACATGTAAAATGAGTCTCTTAGCAATATTTTCTTATCATTAAAAGTTAAAAAATACTCTGACAAAATTTATTGTCTCGCTGCTGTAGCAACAGTAGTTGAAAGCAAACTCCGCTGATATACTATGTCAGTAGCAGATATGGGAATGTGTGTATCTGTATTGTATTAGGCAAACGTTTCCACTCCATCATTTTAGCATAAGAATGTGTCTACAGTAAGGTATGCTATTATAAACTGAACTTTTTCAAAAAGATAAGTAAAGCTTTTTTTATTTAAATTAGGCTGGTGTATAATAATCATAAATACCAGCTAATCAGAGTTGAAGTCTGAGTTACTAATCCCTGCTATTGGCTAACTAACAGTAGATTAATAATTAATCCTATAAAACTAGCATTATGCCATTTGCTAAAGTATCCATCTGAAAGGTTGGGACCCAGTTCTGAAATAAGAAGACTGAATGGCTGAAAGAACAAAATAATATATACTAAGTCTGAGATACAATTTCTTCGAATATTCCCTTTTGTCAAAGGTATAGCGATCTTGCAGTTGGTATACATACGTTCAGGGGTGTGGGGGCAACCCAGAAAAAAAAGTGTAAATGAGAAGAGCAGTTTTCAAAATTTGCTCTTCTCCTGTGTTTTTTTGTTTGTTTTTTGTGTTGTTACTCGGCATTTTGAGTGACATTTCCATAGGGAACTGTTTGCTACTACTCAAAAGCTGGTCAGTTTCCTGGCCAATAGTAAGGGCTAACTCAAATATCCAGATCCTAAATATACACAGCAAAAATATCCAGAGTCCTCCTTGACACTGCATTAACAATCTCACAGCTTACATACAACACAGATGACAACATTTTTACAACTGAAACTTTTACACAAATTTTCACACATATCCTCAACTACAAGGCAGTCCACAGATAGAAATGTCCTTATCCCAAAAACTGAATATACCCTACCTTTATTAGCACTTCACTCTAGCATTGTCTCTCAAAAAATGCACACATTAGAAAAAATCTGCCATTTTGTACTTCTGGACAACAATCATACCCACTACTGTGACTTCTTAAAGAGATTTCATTGACTAACAGTTACCATCTGAACCATTATGCTACTCAGCACTCAAGTCTTCAAAATTATCATCCTGGTTAAATGTTCCTCACTAAAATCAACCTTATGGATAAGAGAAACAACATAGTCATTAAAATCAGAATGATGACATTACTGTGAAGGGATCGTGTTCTGCCACTTCATAGGGGGAAATAGCCCTTTCTAAACATTGGCCAGCAACATGGACTGGGCAGTTTGTAGAACTAAAAATAAATACCAGAGCAGATAAAAAGTATTTAACAGAAGTAGTGCCTCAAGTTAACAAACTCTTCAAAGGTTAAATAAGACATAAAAGAAGAAGACATATATACTTGGAAAAACTGCCTATTAATTCAATTAACATACAGGAGCACTTTCCAAAAGGGAGCTTGATTGTGCCACTGTTACTCCTGCTTATCTTTCTATTAGACTTAATAGTTTAGGTACTAAACCCTGTATAGGTTGCAAGGTCTATAAGTTTGTAGGTACGGAGACTTTTTGATTTTTCCCTGTGGGGACATTTAATATACATGGCAGTTTTTCATGTTGTTCTTCAGTGGTGATTTATGCAATAGTATATTCTTGTAATATATTCTACGTAAGAAAAATTGTAAATGGTAAAAATTAGATTTATGGAACATCTGAAAGATGTTAAAAATTAAAACATGGAAAATTCTGTATCAGAACATTTATGGAAATGCTATCAAGGAAATGTTTCTTGTTTAAGATTTTTGTAATGAGGCAGGTTGCTCATAAATTAGGCAATATAGGAACATATATTAATAATTCATAATTCAAAATTAGGCTATATAGAAACATATAAATCTTTATAATTAGATAACATGGAAGAGATGTATATTCTGCAGTTTACTATATTAGCAACCTAATAGCTTTAACACTGAGCTCGCCTGGAAATTGTTCCTATAGGATAATTAAATAATTAGAGGGAATTTTCCAAGTATATATTTATTCTTTTATCTCTTATTTAACCTTTGAAGAGTTTGTTAACTCGAGGTGCTAGTTCTATTAAAGCCTTTTTATCTACTGTGAGTTTTTTTGTATTATTAATGATAGTTTATATAAGTAGTTTGTAGTACTAGCTTCTGGGCTGCAACCCACCCCCCCCCATTGAATCTGTAGCTTAAATATTTTTATTATTATTGTTATTACTGCTGTAATTATTATTTACTCTTATTCACTTAAAATAATAAAACAATGGTCATCTTATAAATAGTAAGTACACTGAGTTTCCTGAAATTATCAGGGACAAGACACATTAGGAACACTTTAGAAAAGACTGACATTTTCTCCCCAAATCACCAGGTGGGTTTGGGAGTGAAAGTGAAAGAGTATGTGTCAAAATCAGAAAGAGATGAGAGGTAGGGGGTTGCTGTGATATCTACTCCATGGTTTTAATAGAAGAGAACTGCAATAAATTCCTGGCCATTATTTACATATGTGTTCAATAATTTGTTCACAAGCAGATATGTAAGGGGGTCTATATCAGAACATCGAAGTATTAAAACTTCAAATGTTCTGATATCAAACACTATTCAGCAAATGCTAAGAATAGCGAAGCTGCAGAACAGCAAATTCTTTCCTCAGGAAAGAATTCAGTTGGCTCTTTCAGTGACTTTGCTATTCTTAGCGCTGTGGTGGAAAGTTACGGGTTGGGTTCAGGTAAGTGTGCGATTGTTTGTATGTTAGGGTTAGGGGTGGGTTAGGCGTGTGTGCGATAGTGACAGACTTTAGAGTTAGGGGCAGTTTAAGTGAGTTAGGGTTAGGACGTGGGATAGGTGAGTGTGCGATAGTGACAGACCTTAGGGTTAGGGTTTGGGTTAAGGTAAGTGTGTAGATAGTAGTGTATATTTAGTTTAGTGTAGCTTTAGATGTAGGAATTTAAGTGTATGTGTGTGGTTGCTGTTTGTTTGATGTGCTTGTGTTGTGTGTATGTGTTTCGGAGCAGCAAATTTTTTCCATGGGAAGAAATTTGCTGTTCTGAATGTTCGATATTTTCATGTTTAGATGTTTTGGGGCCGATGAAATAGCTTCACTATTTTCATCTTTCGATAATGTGATATCAATGCATGTAAGGTGCACATAGGTGTATAAGGTGGTTATGATTGTAAGAACGTGTGTGTGTGTGTGTGTGTGTGTGTGTGTGTGTGTGTGTGTGTATGTGCATTTGGAGATTAAAAAATTAAAGCTGACCAACAACTTTGGTGAATGGCAGTTAAATCGTCACAATGATTAAGCAAAACTACACTACCACAGACATCGTAACACACCTGGAAGACAATTAATTAAATTAATAAGCTTCATTTAATTAATTGTCCTCTGGGTGTTTTAGGACATATGTGGCAGTAAGGTTTAAAAAAATATTGTGCCAGTTATTTTTATTTTATTACAACTTTATATCTTAGTTTCACATAGTAAATAAATGTAGATTTAATTGCTAAGTATTGGTGATGTTGGTGAATACGTATAAAGAACCCTGCTGTCATTTGCTGAAATTACAGTCATTATTTCGGGTTTGTAAAATTAATGTATATTTATGTGATGTTGGGTGGATTATTTTACTGTGTATGTATTTTTTACCACAATTAAAAATCATATGTGTAAGAAGCCAATACAGGGGCTGTAATTGATGAATATGAGATTGTCTATGGTGAAAAGGGCTGGATGTTTGAGGGAAGGATTGCAATGTATCTGAAAGAGCAAGTTGGCCATATTTTTTTCACTTTCCATCACAAACATCAGCAGTGTACACAAAAGTGACTGCAGCAGTTATGTGCAGGATGTGTGTAATAGCAACACATCCTTGGCACAGTGGTGCAACCAAGTGACACTGGAGTCTGAAAGTACTTGGTTTTGTGGATGAGTGTTTGGCTGTGATTCCTTAGGTGTAAAGTCCACATGTACTGCTTGTTTCTGTGTAGGTTTTATCCAGATGGTCTTGTTTCCATCCCAGACCCTCAGGTGTATAATATATGCCTATACCTTTTCATGCTTTTACCTTTATCATAATCCAATACCAGAGGTGTGCACAAAAGGAAACTACCTTTTTTGGAGAATATGAAGGCAGGCACTATTCCCTTATAGGATTTATATATCCTTGCAAATGTATTATGTTAAATTATTGGGTACTATTATTGTGTTTGCTTTGAACATTAAGCTACAGACATCTTATTTTCGTTGAAAGACAAAACAAAGCCATTGTTTTTTTTTTTATTCTTGATTTTTGTTCAGGCCATCATGGGATCAAAATATTGTAAAATAAAAAAGCTCTTAAGATGCACCTCAGAGTATATAAAACCCTATGGCTTCTGGGTGCCTAGCCCCTTGATGTAGTTCACTTGCTTCCTCCAAACTTATTACATTCTTAGCCAGTTAGGGTAAATCAGATGGAAGAAAAAGCTTAAAAGTAAGAGAAACTGTAAAAGGCAAAAAAAGAAGTAATCTGTGTAGATGGTATGGGACCAGGAAAGGGGAACAGGAAAAGAGCACTGGAGAGATTTAACGAGTAGACCAGTATACATTGGGAGGGGACTCATAGAATCTTTTGTCTAGGGCTCGGTTTATATCTAAGGCTGGCTTTGTTGATGTAGTTAGATATCTGAGGTATATATAGCTCATTTTGACTATAATAAGTGAGCTCTGAGGTGGTCTGTGGATGAAATTGTTTGACCCATCTGTTGTTTGATCTCAAGTAACAGTGAATGATCTGTCATAACAGAGCTTCAGACATTCGGTCCCCCCCGCCCCCGCCTTGAAGTCACCAGCCACAATTAAATGTGAAATCAACTACCCAGAGAAATATGTTCTCAAATAACGCTGGATGGCTTCAAGGCTAAACTGAAGGAACAGCTACTAAAGAAACTGCCTGTAATTGCTTTTGTAACATTAAATAAGTTGCTATAAGTTTGTAGACTTACTTATATGTAGTACTTGTAAATAATCCAGTTACAGTATCACTCTGCTAAACAAACTTCACCCTGTAAATCCTGAAAATATTATACATATGTCCACATTGCTTGAATTTTTGAGAATATTGCTGTTTCTGTTTCCCCTTTTTATGTGTAGTTACTTTTGAAATGCATTTTAGTTATCGTATGATGTATGATACACTATCACTTTTATTACTGATTTTTTATATTATTATGTACTTAAGTTCTCTGTAACCTGTCACATGAGTTAAAAGAATTGGTTGACCAACCCATTTACATGGTTACCAAATTTCAAACAAATTTTCCTCAAAATTCTCATATTATAAAAGGCACAAAGCTGCCCATGACTGTTTCCAGTAGTACAGTTAAATTGAGGCCACATCACCAACACGGCAATTCAAAAGTTTTGTTTTCTGAATTTATAACTTGACTTACACTGTGATGCTCTTTTTTCTGATTGGCTTTTTCAATTTTCCAGCTACTGAGGAATCATTCCCACTTCCTTCACTTTGCTAAAAAGGTCATCCACATTAGAGTCATGATATTTTACTAAATACTAAAATAATTGTTAAGGCTATTACTATGAACAGCCAAACAGGATATTAAATATATCTCAGCATAAATTCTGGAACAAAATTAGTTATATACCTATAATTTAGTGATGGGTTGAACTCAGTGTTCATTCTGGTGATCCAAGTAGACCATTTCTGTCAACATTCTGGGCCAGAGGAGAAAGCACATCATTGCACGATTGCAAATACGGTGCAAATATTTATAGAGATGCAGCAAGCAAAACAACCTGGTTTTCAGCATGCATGGGGAATTTACTTACACATTTTACACAAGTGTGATTTATAGCACCCTCCAGTTTACATCAGTAATACAGATGAATATTTTGATGCAGTAAGTTAAATGTCATATCATGAAAACTAATTGTTTGACTCCTTCAATACATCTAACAGTATTAGGAACTGCAAATATGATTTTTACAAGACTAGCTTATTTCCTTTGCTGACTCTAAAGATATTATTTGTTTTACCTTTTCTTAAAACCCATTAAAATTGATGTCTATTCTTTTCAGTTTCATCTTGTAACATATCAGTGCTTATGGGAGGATAGGTTGCTTAGATTGTGACCTGACCTGTCCAGTCTGAAGTGCCTGATAATGAGTTATAAACCTCCCTGTGAGAAAAGGCTTGTGAAATCCAGTTTCTCATTCACTGCATAAAATGTAAACTGAATGCAATTATCTGTTAGAAAGCTTCATTATTCATACTTCAACAAGTTCAAAAGAATTCTAAAGTTGGTACTATGTGAATCTCCCCTTTTAAGCAATTATAGATGGGAATAAAACTATTGAGTTGCAGTTTATCAAATCAGTTTCCAATGAGCTTTATCTGGCTAACACAGTTTTTGTATTTGCCAGTGAACTATATTTTACACGACAACTCAAGTGTCATACATACACACTGTCCACTCCCCATAGTGGACGCAGAAACATTAGCCAGTTTAGCTTCTTTTCCCAGTGCTGGATCCTCCAATGCCTTGAGCTGCTAATCAAACTAGGGTTATCTGGGTATAGTCAGGGCCTTATTCCTGTAAGACAGGTAGCTGACATGCAATATTTATTTAATTCAATCATTCCTATTAACTTGATAACTTGTTTCTGAGTCAGAGGGTGACTGGCACCCATGCTTGTAGTTAAAGGGTGCAAAGCAAATAAACTAATTCTAAATAGGATGCCAGTCCACTGGACATGCATATGTACACACACACACGCTTCTGTAGGCAATTTGAAAGAGCTACATAAAGTTCCAGGCATACATAATGTACAGCAAATATTTTGTGAATGTATGTTTCCTTTTTAGTAAAACACTGCTGTTGATATTATCTGCATTAAACTAAGTCATTCAGTACAAATCACATTTGATCTGGCATGAAACGATAAAGGCTCATATTAAAACCATTCCCCTTACTTTAATATCAAAGAGGGATGTAACTTTTTCTGTGTAGATATTTTAAACTAGACAAATGTCCTCTTGTTGAGCCACTGATGGTAGTTCTTAAGATGGGGTTAACATGCATAAATGTTAACATATGCCCAACAATTCAATTTGTTATTTAAGTGATATTTGCAAAGAGATGTGCAAAAACAACATGGCTTGCTTTAACAATTTTCATATATTCAGAAGAACTTTAATCAAACTCTTTTAACCAAAGGTGGCAACTCTTCCTTTTGAGTGTTTTGAACAGACATCATGCTATTTCTGGGAGCCGAGACTGTTTTTTTTCTGTTTAATTTTTGTAGTTAGAAAAAAATCAAGGTTTGCAAGAGCCAACATAATTATAGCCTTCCTAGCATAATCAGGTTTCATTCAGTATATTAAATTGTTATTCCTTTTGATGCTAGCCTTGGAGACTTATCTCTAAGGATGCAGGTGCATTCTTTTTTTTTTTCTAAAATGTGAAAAGGCATTTTTTTCCCATTTATATGCTAGTGGATATTTCCTTTAAATGTGTGCTGTATTTTAGATGTAAATGACTTTCCTCTTATACTGTTTGCATTTTTTTCTTCTATTTTACAATCCTAAGCTCACATTTATCAGCAGACATAGATGAGGCCAAAAATAAATTAATGACTTTACCTGCTCCGTCATTGGAAACACAGCTACCTTCTAAATCACAAAATATTTTCTATAAATTATTTGGAATATAACAGTCATATATAATCAGTGCACCAATATAAATAGGAGATAAAAACATAACCTGTCAGTATCATGATGTAGATTTCCATGTGGAATCCATAATTTCATTTATCAGAAATACCACAGAATTTCCACAGAAATGGTATACATGACTGTGTGATTCCCTGTTTAATTCTTCTGCTACAGACAGTATAGGCCTACTGTTTCATGATATTTTCTTTCCTGTGGCATGCTAAGTCACTTCCCAGCTAGTTTACTAATTGTTTTGCAGACAAAACAAGTGATTTTGTAATGGCTGCCCATTGAATGTTTCTAGAAAGTTCCCTGAGACTGTTAAACTTGGCTAACATGTTGAATCTTATTTCACTTCTCTGATCATATCTCCTGAGTCTACAGAGCAGCACACCAAAACGAGGCTCAGTAAAACAGTGGCAAAATGCTATTCCATCTTCCACTTTGTCACAAGACAGATTTTTACCTTTATTATCCCACTCAGTATGCTAGGCAAAATATATTAAACTGGCAAATGACTTATTTATGAATGAATGTTCCTTTTTATCATTTTTTAAAGTCTTTTTTGGGTTTCTAATACCATGACGGGAATGGACCCCATTCCTACGTCAAAGTACGATTAAAGTTCATGAAATTAGTATTGTTTCAATCTTTGATGCTAGCCAGAAGTGCTCTTCACAGAACCTGCAATGTGCCCAGTAATGACTTCTTCTGCAATTCATACTTATTTATATGAATCGGTAATGTATCTAAGTACAGCTGTAATTTTTTTTTTTTTTAATAAGACCTGTTGCTCCTACTACTATTGGAACTGTCTGGGCATCATACTTCTACATTGCCCTCATTTCTGCCTGCAAATGGTATTTTATGGCTTTGTGTCTGTCTATACGTAAGACACTGTAGTTACTGGGTGTTGTAATTTCAGTGATCAGTGCTACTTTTGTCTTCTTTTCATGGACTGCTATATTTGTTTTTCTCACATCTATTTCTTGAACTGTTGGTAATGGGTGATCCCATGTAATATAAACTTCATCATTTTCTATAATACTTTGTGGCTCATGTTTCCAGTTTTTTTCAGCTACTTCAGTATTATAATGTTTGCACAGTCTCCGGTGCAATGGTCTGGCCACATTATTATGCCTTTCAGTATACAGTCCTTCTGCCATTAGTATGTCACAAATGGCAACAAGGTGTGTGACTGTTTCCAGTTCTGTTTTACAAAACCTACATTTGTCTGTTTCTCCCATATGTTTAATGGACTTTGTAAACCAATGTGTATGTAGTCCACTATCTTGGGCCACCAATATTAACCTTTCATCTTTTGGTTTGAATTTGCCTCTCCTTAACCATTCTTGTGTTTGTTCCAGGAGTTTTCTGTACTTGCAACTGTATTTATATTTTTCCACAATTCTTGCTTTCTCATCTGATCCTTCACCTTATATTCTTTCTTTTGTTTTTTTTTGCACATTCAGTTGCTGCCTGATTTTTTTCCAAATACCTTTATTGAATTATCACTTGTAACATAGGCAAATTTGCATTTTACATCACAAACCATACTGACACACTCCCAGTTGAAAATATTATACATCATTTATAATCTACCCAAGCTCTCTCACTCAAACATTATACAGCTCATTTAAGTCCTGCCGCTGTTTAGACCTCATTCCTCCCTTGTATGTATCGTTCCCACAGTTGCCTGATTTTTATCTACCTCTGGTTTGATTCCATTTCCCACTTGACACCAATATGCTTATGTTAAACTAAGCAGGGAAGTCATCTTAGACTTATTCTCCTCATGTTTCAAAAATTGTACTACATTTGAGTCTTGTGAGGTTAGCAGATATGTATGCAATCCCACAATTGCAGATCTATGTTGTCAATTTTGAGGAGGTCCATACCTCCTTCAAAACAGGTAATATACAGACGTGGTATACACTGCTTTTTATAAATCATTTAATGAGCATGAAGCATCCTTCTTGTTTTCCTGCCTAACCAGTCCAACATCTTTTGGGGCCAGTCAAACAGTAAGTTAGGACAGGAAGAGCAAATTGGTTTATAGCTTGGACTTTGTTCCTAGACGTCAACACTGTTTTCAGTATTAATTTTAGTCTTCTGAAATATTCCTTACTAAGTTTTATTCACATTTCTTCATGTTTTATTGCTGATCCTTTACCAATTCCCAATATTTATACTCTCACTCTTGCTCAAAAATTTTTATCTCACATTTCTTTCCAAATTGATGTGTTCTTGCTGCTCCAGCTTTCCTGCTTTAAATGTTGCTTTTGCACATTTATCAAGACCAAATCACATTTTTATATCATCTGAAAAAGTTTTTACCACATGTATTTGTGCTTTCAGTTCCTCATCTGATGGACTATCCAGTTTTTAATAATCTACAAAAAGAAGATGAGGTCTTTACACTTTATTGTTTTCTGAGAGCCAAATTGTAGCATGACATAATCTGTTAAGTAGACAACTTAATGGGTTAAGGATGAGAGAAAAGAGCAGTGGTGACAGAGAGTGACCCTGGAATATCCCCCCTTTGAATATTTTAACCCTATAATAATAATTTGTCCTTTATCAGGACTTAACTGCAAATCAAGCCACATTTCTCTTAGATCATTTTCTTCTAAACTGAGGGCTTATTCTTGTTGTCTATTTCATGGGGGCATTCTATAGAAAGTTCCACAGCATCTTCCTGTGTTACATTCTCTTCAGTTTCATCCTGTGTCATCCATTGCTCTTTCAAATGGGAACTCCCTGGCCTATCACTCCACAACATTGACCATCAGAGTTGCCACAGTTACCTGTTCCTTCCTTTGCTGTGCAACTCCAACTAAACTTTTGTACTTGTTTCCTGTGGAAGCCTCCAAAGTATCATCATATGGCAACTGATCAGATCTTTCCAGCTCTACCAGTTTCTCCTTAATTTAGGGGTCCATTGCTCTATCCTGCTGCAATGTTATCAAAGTTAGATTTTCTATGCTAAATCCTTCACTTCACATTTAACCCATAACCTCACTTTCTAGTTCTTTAACTTTTCCATTACTAATCCTCTTTTCTACTTTTCCTCTTTGTTTTCTTATTTTTGGTATTGTAAAATGTTCCACATCAGATGCCTTTCCCTGTAGTTCTCTTCAAATATCTTTGGGGCTGCTTTTTTGTATTGATTAATTTGACTTTCTGCTTTGCATAAATATTGCACCATATCATATCTCTGTTTCTTTCCTATGTCCATATTTGTTTTTTATACCTTGAAAATATCTAGATTTTGTTCTTTATATTTTCACACTGTAAAGTCACTTCTTTTTCCAAACAGCCTAAGGTTTCTTGGTCTGTATAATGTTTTTCATAAAGCTGCTGTATTAATGAACACACATTTTATTTGAAGCTTCTGACAGTTTTTCTTGTGCAAGTATTGTTCTTTCCTCTAATTTCTCTCTCAGTCTTTTTATATATATATTCTGTCTGGAAATTCTAGGCCTCTTGCATAATAGTAGCAATGCATAATTTCTTTCTTATCCTCAGTAGTCCACTCTATCATCTTTATGGCTCTTTCTTTGCCCTATTATTTTTTGCGGACTACTACTTCCTTCTACAACAGGGGGTCTATCCTCCCCCAGGCTTGGCCTATCCCCATTATAGGAATGTTTCCATGTCTTGAGGATTCTACACTGTCATTTTTTCCAGTCCTGGTACCACTGCGCCTACCAGGATTGGGCACTTTTTTAACCTGGGTCTTTTATTTTTAACCTAGTGTTATCTTAGTGAGATTTTGTGAAAAACAGAGTCCACATTCTGAAGGTACTCAGCCAGACTTGAAGATGAATTCATTTCCAGCAGTACTACTCTCTTTTGTTTGTTGATTTATCATCTCTTCATTCAGATCCCATGAATGCTCTGTATAATGTCGGTAATGATCAATCAGTTATTTTGGGGTGGGGATATTTCAGACATTGTGATTTGTGTGGCCAGTTGAGATGAGAGCAATGATGTGGTGAGATAGGCATTATTACAATTTTACAATAATGCTGTCGGTGACCAACCATATATTTTGAGCAATATTTCTGGCTTTGTGATTTGTGTGGCCAGTTGAAATGAGAGGAATGGAGTGACAAGATAAATGTCATTACTATTTTTACAATTATGCTGGCAATGATTAATCAGGTAGTTTGACAATATTAATTTGGCTTTGTGATTTATGTGGAGTAACTGGAAATGGATTACTTTAATGTGTGGCAACTTGTTTGTGTGGACAGTGGCGGTGAAATAATATTATATGGTCATCAGTTATTAGGGCTGTAATTGGTGGGTGGGGGTCGGGGTTGGCAGGATAAAAGTAACTGACCCTCCTTTCAGTTTAAACAGTTACTGCCTGGCATAGCAGCATTAACGTGTGCTTGTGAGAAGCAAGATGATCTGCGTCACTGGACACCTGATATGCAGAGGAGGTGTAATAGCTGTGACTGTCTTCTGTGGTGGAAAATGAGCAGCTACCTTTTGCTGTTTGCTTATTATTTTGTTTTGCAGGACCAGTGTGATTATTTGAAGTACCATGCAGTGTTTTAATATGTGGCAGCTGTTGGTTTGGAAGAGAGGTGAAACACATTACATAGCCATCCTCTTTTGTCACAATCAGATGAATGAATTGTAGGTAGAAGTGGCTACCAGCTGCTTGGTGGGGGGTTGTCTGGATAAAAAGTAGCTAAAGCTGTTATCATTTGCTCAGTTTAACAGTCATCTCTCAAATAAAAAAAGGGATAAATGCATCACAGAATACCCAGACCTTCAGGACACTTGAGGGGTGGGGCCCCCCACATACACCAGTGCTGTATAAGTAGATTTTGACATGGACTTAGTAATCGCTTCTGTCTTGAACCCCACCTAATCTAAAATCTACCCTGCTCATAGATTGACAGAGAAGGTCTCTGAACTTGTGGAGACTGGAGAGATGTTATTATTTCTTTAACATTCTTTCTAATCCTTTGAGGTCACTGTATCTTGTGTTGCGCCAGGGTCACTTTGGTCATTAATTGTTAAACTTTCCTCAAAAACTTCAGAGATTGTATATGAACAAAGTACTGTCTCTAGAAGTAACACGTTAGAAATATTGTAATCATTTATTTTATTTTCCTTCACAATCAAGCATCCAATGCATATACAGATGGCTGTCTTTCAGGGGAGAATAAATAAGTGTGCTGTTTATAAATACATACATCCATCCACGACCCCTTTTCCCATTTTTGCACATGGGGTCAGGGTGTCACTTCAACCATGACAATCATCTACAGCCGAGCTTTACACCAGCAGGTGGCTATACCTGCTGTGGTAGCTCTTCCACACTACACACTGTTTATAAATGTGTTATGTTTTATTTGTTTTGTTTCTCAATTTTGTCCCAGTCTGACATCAGAAGAGAATACTAGGGGTGGCTGTCTTTTATGGATAGAGGATGAGGCATAGCTTTCAACCTCTTAGAGCAAGAAATCTGGGCAAAGAATAAAATAATTGGGGGACAACGGCCGAAAAATAGGGACATATTTTAAATATTACTGTTATAAACCTAGAATGTCTCTAGAATAACAGGAGTTATGTTAGCATGCATTTTCTGAAGAATATAAAGACTGAAACTCAAATGTATGTCATTATTTAGTGACTTAAGTCCTCAGAGATTTTCCAGAAAACCACAAAGTGTTTGAGGAGCATAGGCAAAAATCTGCACTTCTGTGAAAATCCATGCAATTAGGAAGTATGGGATGAGGAGACATGGTTTATATAAATATGACAGCAGCAACAGGTTGAACTGTGACTATTGGCATTTATGAATTAATTTTAATTCCAATTTAACAGAAGAGGAGGCTAAACAGAAAGTGACTTCCTATGTTGAGGTGAGGAATAGGGGGCAGGTTCTATTCCCATCTATGTTACGTGCATCCTCACAAGTATTTGTCTTCTCAGTTTATTGTAAACTGGTGTGTGGTAAGCTTTGAGTGTTAAAACTTGGATGCCACTTATTTTGTCCTTAAAATGAAATAATACTATTGAATTTGTTTTTCATATGCATGATCCTTGTTCAAAGGCATCAGTGGATCAAAAGGTTGGAAAAAAGCTTTAAAATGCTCCTCGTATCATCTGTAAGCCCATGGCTCCTGGGTATCTAGTAGCAGCTTTCTGAGCACCTGCTTAATTTAGTTATATCATCTGTAAGCCCATGGCTCCTGGGTATCTAGTAGCAGCTTTCTGAGCACCTGCTTAATTTAGTTATATCATCGGTAAGCCCATGGCTCCTGGGTATCTAGTAGCAGCTTTCTGAGCACCAGCTTAATTTAGTTATATCATCTGTAAGCCCATGGCTCCTGGGAATCTAGTAGCAGCTTTCTGAGCACCAGCTTAATTTAGTTATATCATCTGTAAGCCCATGGCTCCTGGGTATCTAGTAGCTTTCTGAGCACCAGCTTAATTTAGTTATATCATCGGTAAGCCCATGGCTCCTGGGTATCTAGTAGCTTTCTGAGCACCAGCTTAATTTAGTTATATCATCTGTAAGCCCATGGCTCCTGGGTATCTAGTAGCTTTCTGAGCACCTGCTTAATTTAGTTATATCATCTGTAAGCCCATGGCTCCTGGGTATCTAGTAGCTTTCTGAGCACCTGCTTAATTTAGTTATATCATCTGTAAGCCCATGGCTCCTGGGTATCTAGTAGCAGCTTTCTGAGCACCAGCTTAATTTAGTTATATCATCTGTAAGCCCATGGCTCCTGGGTATCTAGTAGCAGCTTTCTGAGCACCAGCTTAATTTAGTTATATCATCTGTAAGCCCATGGCTCCTGGGTATCTAGTAGCTTTCTGAGCACCTGCTTAATTTAGTTATATCATCTGTAAGCCCATGGCTCCTGGGTATCTAGTAGCAGCTTTCTGAGCACCAGCTTAATTTAGTTACATCATCTGCAAGCCCATGGCTCCTGGGTATCTAGTAGCAGCTTTCTGAGCACCAGCTTAATTTAGTTATATCATCGGTAAGCCCATGGCTCCTGGGTATCTAGTAGCAGCTTTCTGAGCACCAGCTTAATTTAGTTATATCATCTGTAAGCCCATGGCTCCTGGGTATCTAGTAGCTTTCTGAGCACCTGCTTAATTTAGTTATATCATCTGTAAGCCCATGGCTCCTGGGTATCTAGCAGCTTTCTGAGCACCTGCTTAATTTAGTTATATCATCTGTAAGCCCATGGCTCCTGGGTATCTAGTAGCTTTCTGAGCACCTGCTTAATTTAGTTATATCATCTGTAAGCCCATGGCTCCTGGGTATCTAGTAGCTTTCTGAGCACCAGCTTAATTTAGTTATATCATCTGTAAGCCCATGGCTCCTGGGTATCTAGTAGCAGCTTTCTGAGCACCAGCTTAATTTAGTTATATCATCTGTAAGCCCATGGCTCCTGGGTATCTAGTAGCTTTCTGAGCACCAGCTTAATTTAGTTATATCATCTGTAAGCCCATGGCTCCTGGGTATCTAGTAGCAGCTTTCTGAGCACCAGCTTAATTTAGTTATATCATCTGTAAGCCCATGGCTCCTGGGTATCTAGTAGCTTTCTGACCACCTGCTTAATTTAGTTATATCATCGGTAAGCCCATGGCTCCTGGGTATCTAGTAGCAGCTTTCTGAGCACCAGCTTAATTTAGTTATATCATCTGTAAGCCCATGGCTCCTGGGTATCTAGTAGCTTTCTGAGCACCTGCTTAATTTAGTTATATCATCTGTAAGCCCATGGCTCCTGGGTATCTAGCAGCTTTCTGAGCACCTGCTTAATTTAGTTATATCATCGGTAAGCCCATGGCTCCTGAGTATCTAGCAGCTTTCTGAGCACCTGCTTAATTTAGTTATATCATCTGTAAGCCCATGGCTCCCGGGTATCTAGTAGCTTTCTGACCACCTGCTTAATTTAGTTATGACTGGATAGTATTGGTCAGTTATGATGTAATGACAGGGCTGCAGGAAAAAGCAGAATGGAAGAGCATGACTGCATTTATTTCCTTAATCGTGGTTTTCATTCAGGCTATAGTTGGATGAAAAAGTTATTTAGAATACTCTAAAATGTATCTCAGATGATCTAGGAGCCTCGTCGCTTCTGGAGCTTAGTGGCCCACAGACCCTCAGTTTATTGTATTTATTTCCATTGCAGTTATTACAGTATTGGTTACTAAGGCTGTCCTGAAAGGATGCATGAAAAAACAAAGCTGAACAGTACAAGCAAAATTTCATTTTTTGATCATGGATTTTGTTCAGGCAATCACTGGATGAAAAATGTTGCCTAAAAACTTAAAAATGCACCTCAGAGCATCTCAAAAACCCATGGTTTCTGGGGGTCTTGCACCATGCTGTTTGCACATTTTTAGGATTCTGTATTGTTTCAACCCCAAGTCCTCTAAGCCTACATGGAAGTAAACTGTTACCAGATTTTTAATTGTTGCAGTGTCTATGCATTTAAAAAAATTGCTGGTTTCAGTCAATACCATGTGATATTGATGAGTCAGTTTAACTTGTCCCAGTCCCCTTCAATAACCACATGACAACAAATGGCGTTTGATGACCTTTGTTAAACTTCCATAAACATAACATTATTAACCAATATTTTAATTTATTAATTACACCATAAATATCCATATAACTGTTAACTAGGGCAGCGTGACCTCACTCACCCTGACCAAATAAGCATCGTCCTTACCTCCACCTGCTTATTTTTACTT
Source organism: Protopterus annectens (assembly GCF_019279795.1). Taxonomy (NCBI): domain Eukaryota; kingdom Metazoa; phylum Chordata; order Ceratodontiformes; family Protopteridae; genus Protopterus; species Protopterus annectens. Next base: position 450,928,339 of record NC_056738.1, read on the forward strand.
ATCAAGCAGTGTCCCATCACTCACTTTTATTCCCCACTTATTGAATTAAACATCCAAACCCCCTTTTACGAGGGCAGCATGACCTCGCTTACCATAACCCAATTAGCAGTGCCCTTACCCCCACTCACTTACTTTTATGTATCAACCATCGTCCAAACGCTCACTTTCATTTTCCCAACTCATTGAAATGAACCTCCGACACCAGAGGGGGAACAGAAGAGGGACAAGCCTGCCCCTCTTCTTTGCCTACCCAGACTTCCCCTTCAATAAACACACCACACCAAATTATGTTTGATGACCTTTATTAAACTTCCATAAACGTAACTTTATTGACCAATATTTTACTTTATTAATTACAGCATAAACATCCATATAACTGTTAACTAGGGCAGTGTGACCTCGCGCACGCTGACCAAATAAGCGTCGTCCTTACCTCTGCCTGCTTATTTTTACTTATTAAGCAGTGTCCCATCACTCACTTTCATTCTCCACTTATTGAATTAAACATCCAAACCCCCTTTTACTAGGGTACCATGACCTCAGTCTCCCTAACTGAATAAGAAGTCAGCAAACCAACTTCTTAATGACTTCAATACATCCATAAAGCAAATATCCACCAGATTGTAACTTAATGAACCTCCATTTACCAATGCCAACCCTCACAACAAAAACTTATCTTGTCAATAGCCATAGTCTGTTGGTCTTCACTCTATCAAACCTTCAAACATATGAACCACCATCCAAGATTTAGTAAAGTGGCATAACCTGTCACCTGTGCAGCTATACTAATCGAAGCTAAATCCACCCTGACCAACTGAACTGCCTTACCTTGTTCCCAAGCCTAGATACAGTTTAACAAAATCTTGTAATTCTCTACCATACACCTTCCTATCAAAAGCTGTTCTGGAATCCTGTACCACATCTGATCATTCCAAACCAACCTGATACCACACCTGACTGCCCTATTGTCCAAATGAAAATTAACCATTTTCCTCACAGCTTCTCCTACTAAACCTTTGATGCCAGACAAAACAAAAATAACTCCATGCATCCCAAATCTATGATAAGTTCTGATACCCTTGATAAACATAAGCATGGGCCTGGGAGATGAACCATTTACAGGTTACCTGTTTGCATTAGAGACATAGGTGCCAAACCAGGGATGAATTTGCAGTTTCCCATTCAATTGTCCAAGTTGCACTTGAATTGGGTTAGGGAGGAACTCTGCTTCAGATGGATTGGGAGCCTGTTCCACAGGCAGGGTAGTCTCTGGGATACATAACTATCTCTCCAGCAGGTCCTGTTTATATCACAGGCAAGGTTTAAGTCTTTAGAACAGGTAATTCTGATACTGTTTGTTTTGTGGATATGCAGGAGGTCCATCAGAGTGAGGTCTGACAGTGCCCTGTATGCCAGGCATATATCACTCCTCAAAAGCCTGTAGGAGACAGAATACAGGGATAGGGCCTTGAAGAAGTCTGCATAGGACATATTACTTATGTCCTGTATTCTTTTAGTGAGGAATCTCTGTGGAAGTCCCAGATGGACTCAAGTAGGAACAGGAATATTTGACAAAAGGTAATATCTGGTCCTTCAAAGTTAGCCTGTCAAAAATACAGTGCCTGAATTATGCACCTTTTACATGAAATTCCAGTTTATTACCTTGGTAGATGATATTTGTGGGCAGCATTAAAGGAGAAGAATCCCATAGAGTGGCTTGTATAGCAGCAATCTTCAAAATGTTGAGTTTAAACCAATTAACACTCTTCCAGTTGTGGATGATTAGTTGCTTTCTTCAACACTGTGATCACTAGATACATACTTATGGGAGATGCATTGGTAACGTACATGTTGTCAGCATAATAATGATAATACAAACTATGTGCCCCTGAAGGGCACCTCACATTCACAGGAGTAAACAAGTCTGACAGATGGCACAGATGATTAAGGCTATGAAGTGTTCACAAACTACTTTTTGTGGTCCAGGGTGTGATATCCTTAGCCTTAATTTGCTAACTGAGTAATGTTCATGGAGATCAGTGCTCTACCCTAGTTAGCCAATAAAATCAAATACAAATACCAATAAAGAAATCAAGTCACCAAAATACTGTCAATGTATACTGAGACTGGCAGGACACAAACCACTCTAGGACCACAGCTCTGATACTGCAACAATGTAAGAAATGACCCAGTAAGATCCCATGATCCAGTATGTCAAATACTGTTGAGAGAAACAAGATCCAAATGGAATAATAATAATGTTGCCCCCTTTATATCAGGAGACCATTAAAGAACTAGTCATGTCTCCCTCAGTACTGTAACAAATGTGAAAACAAAACTGGAATGCAACTTTAGTGTCATCCTTTCAAAGATATGAGTCCGAATGTGCATATTATCAACTTCTCTAAGAACTTATCATTTACTGGAGTGTTAGACACATACATACATACATACATACATACAAATGTTTCAGGTAAAGGCATTAATGCACTTCTAGCTTGCCAGTATACCAAAGCACTTGTTCCCACAATAAATGCCAAGATTGTTCTTAAAAATATCTAAACTACTACTTGCTTTATTGTAATTTGGTAGTCTGTTCCATGCATCAGCTACTCTGTCAGAGAAGCAATTAGTACACTTCTCATTCCTATAGAATCTTCTACATAGGTTGTCTGATTATTCTCTAGTACTTTCTGATAACCACAAACATTCCCAGAGGTAGTTGTCTCTAAATGCCCCATATACCTGAATAAGATCTCATTTTAAATATCTGTAAGAGACACTGTACACGTTCAGATATTTTAGTATTTCATAATAACTTTGGTTTTCACATCCATGGATGCCCTTGGTATATTTCCACTGTACTCTTTCCAGTTTATTCATGCTTGTTTTCCTATAGGGTTTCCATATTGTTATCCCATACTCAAGTTTAGGTCTAATGTATCTAACAAACAATGACTTCATTATGTCTGATTTCCTAAACTTTATAAATGTTTTTATGCAACCTATAGTTCTATAACTATCATTAGCCAATTGGTTGATATGATTAGAAAAAGTCAAAGCTGAATCTACTCATATACCCAGGTCCTTAAATGAGTCTACAGTTTCAATCACTGTGTGCTGTATTACATATTCACCTTTCAGTTTATGTCTCCCAAATCTCATATTGTTAGTTTTAGATGTATTTATCAACATATTATTCTCCTGTGCCCAAATGGTCAATTTAGTCAAATTCTTTTGCAGACATGCCTTATCTGTAACACTTATAATCAGTTTACCCAATTTCAGGTCATCAGCATATAGACTGTAGAACACCTCAGATGAAAAAGTAAGGTCTGAAAGATACAATCTAAACAGAGCCCTGTGGGACACTTTGACTGTACCCAAGGATTCCACATGTCTGTAAAGGTCCAGGTCATCAGGATCAAGGAAGGAATGGAGTGAGCAAGGCCTTCTTTATATTCTACCCCTAAAAGAGACTGTGATGATCTGGTAAATGATACGGCTTAGTGCAGCCAGGCAGGACAAAACCAATATGGCAGGGCAAGTTTTGAGGGCAGTGTTCAAAATATAGGAATTTATATGAAGGTGGAATCTAGAGAGATGAAATGATATAAACAACTTACATGAAATCAAAAATAACAACAACTGTATTTATTTATTTATTTATTTGACATTTCCAGGTTGATCTGGCTGAGCAAGTCCCATTTTCAGCAGAGACCCGAGGAGAAAAGCTCCAGGTTAATACAATGCAATGTAGAAATAGTTTATACAAATATTTCAGAAAACAAAATAAGATTGATAATATACAAAGATTAGCATCAGATTAATACATTGTAGTGTAGAGATAGATCATATAAATATTATAGAATACAATTAAGTTGTGATACAGAAAACAAAAATAGGCTGCTATACAATATATAGTGAAATTCATCAGAGTAGCAAATATTGGGTTTCTGGGTATTAACCTACTACACATACAAGTTAAGGTTTTTATTTTATACTGAAACAAGTTGTTATGAAGGAGCTGTGTGAAATCTTTTCATGTTAGGTTTTAGAGAAGTGCAATTAGAGAGGAGCTAGATGTTATAGTTAGAGAGTAAGGGAAAGGAAATAAATAAAAAGTGTAATGTTGTTAGTGGGAGGTTCAAAAGAAGGGAGAGAAACACTGTGTCTAGGTTGTAGTATAAGTAGGAGAAATCATATGGGATAGCAAAGAAACTAGAGAGAGAGAGTAAGGGTAGTAGAATTAGAGAGAGAAGGGTAATAGAGAGAACAGGTCAGATGAGTAAGTAGAGGAAAAGAAGGGTATATGGGGGGCTGAGAAATGGATCGGAGGAGGGTTGAGAAATAGATCAGAGGGGGAATGGGGATAAGTTACATAAGGTTATGACAGAGGCAGGATCTACACTTTAGCAGATGGTCTTTTAGAGTTTTTGTGACGCACTATAAGTCTGATGTTGAGGGGCAGTTTGTTCTAAGTAGTTGCGAATGAGTGGCTGTAAAGAAGTTTTCCTATGGATATGTTAGGTTTATGTATTTGGAGGAGGAAGTAATCTGAGCTACGTAGTGTACAATTAGGGACATGGGGAGAGATGAGGGAGGGGAAAGCAGGGCAGTTGTGGGGTTGGTGTAGTATGCTGTTGGTGAAGTAAAGTTGAAGGAGCAAGAGTTGATGATGAAATTCCAGAAAGTGCAGGTTTTTTAGACCTAGGCAGTGGTGAGACTGGTATGATAGGTTAGTTACGAATTTAGCTACTTTACTGTAGGTAAGTTCGAGTTTAGACAGAAGGTTGGTTTGAAGGTGAGTGAAAATGAGGCTAGCATAAAGAAGTGAAGGAGTGAGTAGGCTTGAGCTAGTGTAACTTTGGAATCATTAGTCAAAAATGTTTGTTCCTGTAAAGAAGGCCAAGATCTTGGTGAATCTTCTTAATGCAGTTATGTTATGTGGAGATTGAATTTAAGCTGATCATCTATTTTCACCCCCAATATTTTAGTGTGAGGTTCTATTTCAGTCAGTGTGTTATTTGGTGAGGTGATTGAAAAAGAGGACTGGAGGCGTTGGAGTGTCTTAGGGAGGTAGAGGAGGAGTTTAGTTTTGTTTGGGTTTAAGAGAAGTTGATTGGAAGTGAGACATTTTTCTACATAGTGTGGACATTCTTAAGGTGCGAGTGAGAATGTGAGGTAAATTATCAGGAGAGGAGATAATTGTAGAGTCATCTGCATACTGAATGAGAAAGGAGTGTAGACAGGCTTGGTGAAGATTGTTAGTAAAAATATTGAAATGAGGGGTCCAAGGATGGAGCCCTGGGGTACCCCTGTCTGGACTGGAAGGAAAGGGGAGGATGTGGAGAGCCATTTCATTGCCTGATGTCAGTTAGAGAGGTAGGTCAAAAACCAGGAGATGGTAGAGTTGAAGAGATTGAGGTTAGCTAATTTGGATAGAAGTAGGTTATGAGAAACTGTGTCAAAGGCTTTAAAAAGATCGAGAAAATAGTCTAGAGACTAGTTTATTGTTGTCATGAGTAGCAGAGATAGTATGAGTAAAAGAAATTAGTGCAGTGGAAGTGCTGTGGTTAGGGCAGAAACCATGCTGGGTAGGGGTAATGAGGTTTTCTTGTAGTATATGTTGGAGTAGTTGTGTGTGGATACATTTCTCAAGAATATTTGAAAGTGGAGACAAGACAGCAGTAGGTCTGAAGCTAGAGGTTTGACAGAGTTGCAGCCTTTATGTAGAGGAATGACATATATTTTTTACATGTATCTGCGACTATGCTTTCTTGAATAGACCTATTTATTAATATGGAGATGGGGTAAGCTATGGAATTTGTTGGAGATGGGGTAAGCTATGGAATTTGCTGCAAGTTTAAGGTAGAGTGGGGGTTGTTTATCAGTGTATTTTCTTTAGCTAAGTACTGTGCAAAAACAAAGAACAAACAAAAAAACTTGTATTCTTGAAGAAATCAGTAGAACACCAATACAATAAAAATGAGTGCTTTCATCTTCTTAATAATCACAAAATAGGACTGACAGACTTCAACAAACTTAAAATCTTTAGCATACAATTCTGCCTTAAATATTATTCGTACCACCTTACTCATGATAACAACAGCAACACTTGAAATATGAAAATGTTTCCATAACAATTCCAGAATCCTGAAAATCTTAAAATAAATGTTTGAATTACAAAATACAAATATTGAAATGCAAATAATAGTCATCACAATTCATTAACACTTTAAACTTTTTTTATTCTTTTTCTATATCACAAATTTGTAGTTCATGCTGGTGTTTCGTCCCTGACTCCTGTACACATCCAGTAACACTTGCCATTTATATTTGGCCTAATTTGACCACCACTCCAAATACAAACATTTTGTAATTACTACAAAGGACAGAATGCCTGTGTGGTGCATTTAAAACATTCTTCTTTTACAAGAAATGGGTATGGTCATACATCCTCTTTTTCAGTTTTCTGACAATCTTACCAAGATAAAACTTACCGCATGTTAAACATGTAGCCATGTAAACCATATAACCCATTTGCCCATGGGATATATATATATACAAATCAATCCTTAAGGGTCAAGCTTGTTTTAAGCTCTGTGTTTCAGGAGTATGGCTAAACAATCCATGTGTGATGTACTGACAAGATCAGGAAAAGGGTGAAACATGGAACATCTATAGTCAGCTGGGTTTGGCTTTACTGGCCTGAATGTACCGATAAATAAAAAAAAATAAAATAAAAAGTCTTGAGCATTTAACAGTGGTAGCTCCTTAAGGGGTCATTTGCATATATCCCATGGGCCTCCACTACAGGATGTTCAACCTATTAAACACTGAAGATTCTAGCTTGGTTTGTAGAGTGGTAAAACTATACATGTCTTGGTATCCACTGGTATAGAAAGGCCATGCATTTCTCCAGATCCAGTTTGTGCAATATACCTATATAATGGACTCAATTTCAAAAAGAGTTGCTCTCAGTGTAAGTCAGCACTTGCACTGACAGTAGGTCTTTTGGAATCTGGCCTTGGTGTAAGCCTGTTTATAGATAGGCCTTACAACAAAGTAAGTCACTTTCACTGAAAGCAAGTCTTTCAGAATCAGGGCAGACTTACACTGAGACCACTTTTTTGCAATCGGGCCCAGTATGTTGGTCAAAGACAGGAGATGCTAGCCCTTCATCTGATGTCATGTTTCCTTGTGTTTACATGATTTTTATTTGCAACCTGCCACTATGGCATGCTTCTAGGTGGCTAGCAACAGCACTTATGTATAACAACTGTTGCTGCGCTAAAGGCAATGAAAATCTGAATGTTTTGGCATGGTTTGTACCTGCCTACTCATACAATTGAATGCATGACTTTATATCTGCTGACTGCCACCCTGACCCATTTCTAATGCTCCATATTTTCACCTTATTACGTACACATCAGACAGCGGTTTTCATTTATATGTCATTATATTCTCATTTCCATATCTTTTTTCTTGCACTTTTATAGAATTGCGTAATATGAATCACTTACTTGCTGTGTATTTGTACTTTTGTCACAAGAATGCACTGCATACTAGGCAAGTTGACAATGAATTTATACCAACGTCCATTTTATAGTTTATGTTATGAACATCGTAGAGTTATTCCTCCTTCAGCTTTCCACAATTCCTGAATCGCTTGACATGATCTGTTTTCTAACTGATATGTTAGTTTTGTGTTTTCTGCATAATAAGGAACTTGTTAAATTAAACATCTTCTACTTCACAAAAAAATGTACTTAATATGTGAGGTTAAAAGTCTGTTTTTTTCTGCATGCGTCTTTCAAGGCATTCACCCAATTCCCTACAGAGTGAACAGAAATGCTTTTGCTTATTGCTGTTTGCACCATTTAATGACTACTGGAATGGAATTTACTGAGATTGAAGGACAAGAAAAAAAAATCACACTTACCTGTTACATGCTAGTATGGTACTTACTGATAAGAGGAACACACAGAGGAGACCTTACTGACCCCACTCCCATGCTTGCAGATACGAAACAGCAATTTGTTGGATACTGCAATGCAGCACTCATTCAGTAAATGCTGAAGTAATAGCAGTGGTGATTGTATCACAGCACCTGCTCTGACAGCTGACCCCAGGTGGTCACATCTAGGTTTATCTCTTGCTGTCTGGCTGGTAATCCAAAGTCATTTGACAAAGCATTTAACCAGACATATGGAAATTAGATTTAACTTATTAAGTAATGTTTTCATGACTGGGATCATATTACGCAGCAGAGAATAAAACTCTAAATACTACAAGAGGAAATAACTTATTTTACTTGAATTAGCTAACATTAGCGAAAATTCCTCAAAGCCACAGTGTAAGATATAACCATCCACTCAGACACTGCAGTCAGATTGCAGTTGCTTATTATTTATCGTTGGCTAAATCCACAAAGAAGCTGACATACTCATAATGCTGCTTGTTCTGTTTTTTTTTTTTCTTTGTTCTTGCCAAAATGTTCCAGTACCAGATGAGTCAACAGTGGTCAAGCTCTGCCTGCATTTACAAGTAGAGAACTTAAAACAATATAAAAACACTTAGGGGTCATCTTTATTTTGATAGTTATTTTTTGCTCTCAGCACTGCAGCTTGACCATCAAATGCTTGGTGCCCCTCCTATTTGTCCAGTTTGCAGTCTTGGCACTATCTCCCTGGAGAGGATGGCTAGTCCGCAGGATAGTCTGGTAGGACAGGAGAAAAGAGTGAGTGAATGTGACTATGAGAAGCAGAGATAAACAAGGCCATCTCCTGTTTTATGGCATCTTGGCATGCACTAATTAAACCTTGGTGTTCTGATTTAAGTAATGTAGGACTGTGTACATTAGCATCATGAGACTAACACCTCCATATATGTGGTGGTACACCCTTTAATGTACACCCATCTACCTTGGTAGTCTCCTCCTCACCATGGCTCTCATATACCTAGCACAGAACATAGCCAGGGTTGTGCCCCCAGCACATCCCTGCTCCCCCCACCCTGGATAAGGAGTCCTCCATTAACTGCTTCTCCCAACCATCCTAGCAGTCTCCTCCAGTTCTTGCCTACTGTTCAGTCTAGAGCCACATGGGCCATACTTAGGGCTTCATTCTTCTATAAGACATCACATGGCATTTGGTTGAAACTTCTATTGCATTCAAAATTGGGAGGTGGGCAAGTTGGAGATGCTGAGAACACATAGTAGATACAGTGACAGTAGTAAAGGTTGCAAGAGGACAGAAGAAGATTAAGTTGTGTAATGGAAAATTACATGATGGAGTCATTCTGAAAGACTTTGCAGCATGTCTGTTTATGGAGAAACCCTTTTAATTCCTTATGGAGGTTTGTGGTAGCTGGAATGGATTTTATGTTTCCTGGAATAAATTGCCATATTTGGGAGTGAAGAGGGAGAAATAATCCTGTATGCACTTTAGGATGGTGGCTGGTGATTGTAAGTGGGTGGTAGAATTGGGCAGAGACCTAACAATTTATTAAGGGAGAGACCTCCCTAATATCCTTTGTGAGAAATACGAGTTTTGATAAAAAGTGAGTTTGAAGAAGAGCATGCCTAGTAGAAGGATAATTTGTTCTGATATAGGATGCCATTTAGCTTTTGTCAGAGTTTAGTAATGGTGTTCTGTTTGAATCTAATAATTCCCATTGTGAGGTTACCACATATTTTGGTCATGCATATGTTAGACAGATGTTTTAGTGATGAGAGATTGTGTTTCTTGCACAGTGAGTTGAACCAGAAGTGTAGTCCCTCTGGCCTGGGGGAGAGGCATTGGATGGAATTTTTTTCTAAAAGCACTAATATATCTTTGGTAGTAATCCTTTTGAAGTATAAAGGAGGTGACCCAACTGTGTGTAAGGGAAGAGAGCTGATGTTTAATAACATCCCTAATGAAGGGAGAGAAGTAAATTGTTTTAGAAAGTCTGAAAATTAGATATGTCATTTGTTTTTTTTTTTAATGGAATCCTTATTAAACCAAAATAGAAAGAGAAAAAGAGAAAGCATTTTATTAGTAGCCATTATAAGGAGTTTTCATAAGCTCCTTACTACAGTTTAAACAGCATTCCAAGAGTTGTATTCTGCTTTTAGTTTTTATCCCTAATTTTTGGAGAAGGCCTTTTTATCAGTTTTAACTTCAGGCTGAAGGGGTGCCAGCTCAGAGGATTGCCCATGCTGTCAGATGACCTACTACAGCTCTGGTGGCAGGGTTTAAGAGATAAAGGATGAAATAATATTAAAGGTTATATTTATCAGAAGTTGTTTTCCTTCATGTAGTGTGTATAAAATATTCCTGCCTAACAACAACAAAGCTAGACTAAGGACTAAAGCAATTTTCATACATTAAGATGCTTTGTCACAAAAAATAGATGGGCATCATATCAGGGAGTGTAAGGGTAAGGGTTGCTTCAGCAATGGATAAAGGAAAAGAGCTTGACTCTGGTATAAGCTTAGAAGATCTGGTAAAGATACCAGCTCTGTCTTTACATTGAAGGAACAGCAGTGCTTATATCTGAACTGGACAGGAGAAGAGCTTGACTGTGGTATAAGCCTGGAAGTAGATCTGGTAAAGCTACAAGATCTATCTTAATGTTGAAGGAACAGCAGTGCTTATATCTGAATTGGACAGGTACATCTCAGTATGCCTTTAAACTAGAATAAAAGGGAACAAAAATAAATACTGAAGTAGAAGAGACAGGATTGGTAGTCTAGAAGCAGATAGATGCAGATGACTGTAGAAGAACAAACAAGGATGAATCAGTGTGTGTTTGGCTAATCTTGCACTACAGTGCAAAGATGCTTGGTAGGAAGATGGGGAACTGTAATCACTGATGCAGAAGGAGAAGATGGACACTGCTGGTACCACAGAAATGTGACGCTGATGAGAGGGGTGGAACATGAAGTGCCTGGGTATAGATTGGTATGGTATCTATGATAAGTGATATATCAGGTCAAATAGTGATATACATTAAGGAGAGCATCTGATGAGAGGTCAGAGATATGAAGGAACACCAAACTAATGATGAAACATAAGTCAGGAAGTGTCCAAACCTAGGTTGTTAAGTATCCTTCCAATTAAGACAGAGAAAGGTAGTGGAGATGGTGGTCTGATACAGTGTATTATCACGCTGACACTTCAAGCAAAGAAGATGAAAAGACTGGAGAAGACCATAAAGGTATGGACAGGAGAGAAGATAATACTCATGGGGGATCTAAACTTTCAAAGAGTAGACTGGGAGATTCTGATCTTAAGATAAGAGACAAAGCAGGAGCTGGTTAAGGCCTTGGCTTCATTCAGTTGGTACAGCAGGATACCAGAACTGAAAAAAAATGCTGGCTGGGGCCAAACTAGTAAAGAATGGGTCATGGATGTTTAGGTTAATGCACCATTAGCCACCAGAGATCATGTGACTGTGTAAGCTAAAGTAGAGGGAAGGGTAAGATTACAAAGGCAATAATAACAGCGTGGGATTCTAGAAAGGGGAGTTATCAACATCTAACAGAGCATCAAAAGTTCCTTAAATTGAGAAGTGAAAATATAGCAAGAGACAGCGGAGAATTATAAATACAAAAATGGTAGTTCGTGTTCCTAGGAAGTAACAAAATTGAAGGATGATAGATGAGTCATCAATGTCTGAAGGCAAAATCTGCTTCTGTGTTGCCACTGATTGGTGTTTAACACGTAAACAAGAGGATGTACAGTCTATCTTCAGGTGCAGAAGTGCTGCGTGTACCCTAAGTGGCATGCTCTGTATTTAGTTAAATATTGTCTCATCTTGTCGGGGCCTGTGCTTAACAGATGGATATCTTATTACAAGGCATGATGCATTCTTATACTGCTCAAAGACTAGTACCAGCCAAACAATGCTAGATATGACCAAGCCATAGTTATGACCTTATATAACATACTACATGAAAAATATATTTATTAGCATTATGTATGATGTGCTGGAAGTTACCAGTGAGACTGTCACCTATATACCTGGCTCCACACCAGAAATCACAAGGTGTTCATTGTATCTATATGAAGAGCACTGGACTCTGGGCCTCAGATGGAGCAATGAGTGTGCCTGTTTCTCACAGATATACATATAGTTTCATGTAGGTAGGGGTTACAGAACAGCATTGTGCACATCATCAGCTCAACTTTTTTTGTTAATAGTTTAATCTAGACCCTTTGTAAGACATGACATATATGTACCAATTAAAATTAACAACAAATAAATATGTTGCATATGTATTTATTTATTTATTTTGTGTTAACTGGGTAAGTGAAATGGTCCAATGACTTTTTCCAGCATAATCTGAGTCCAGAGGGCAAATGCATTAACAGATATTGAATGCAAATTTACAGTCTGTACAGTGCACGCAGATACATATAAGGGAATATATGTTGAGTAAACTAATCTAAAAAATGTACATAAAATTACACTCTTGAATTAGTAGCAGGAATATTCATATTCAGTGATTTACTGCTAAATATCGTAGTGCAAGAATTCTGGACAAAGCCAACAATAATGGAAAGAAAAGCTGTCTAAAATTAAGGACAGATTGTAAATATTGATCTTATAAACTTAGTTGATAGAATAAAAAAAAAAACAAAAAAAAAAACACACTGTGAGAGGAAAACTAAAGCACCGGACAGCCGAGAACTATTAATGAAATAGTGATTTATTCAACAAGTAATCCAACGTTGGATTACTTGTTGAATAAATCACTATTTCATTAATAGTTCTCGGCTGTCCTATGCTTTAGTTTTCCTCTCACAGTGTGTTTTTTTTTTTTTTGGTTATTAGTTGATTTTCGCACTGTTCCTCGTTTTGTGGTTATTAGTTGTTAGAATAACAGACTTTGCTTTAGCATGCATTTTTTAAAGGAAATAATGTCTGAAAATCAAATGGTTATTATTTAGTGTTAGCAGTCATGATGTTCCCACTCTGGGCCAGTAATCAATGAGCCTTAATCCTCACCACTGCCACTGGAGAAGGAACTTCACTTGGAACAAAAATGGATACACCCAGTATTTCCAGATGCAGCTGTCTGCATCAAGCACAATTTCACTTAAGAGCACACAGGGAGCACACTCAGTCTGAGATCTGGATTTTATTTCCCTGCAGGTCCCCAGTAAGACTCCCCACTGGCACAGCAATAGAGTTGGGATCTCAGCTCAGTGTCCAAGCCAAGTTCTTCACCACTCTCTCTGTGAAACCAGTGCCTCATGTCCCTGCTCCAAATAGCTGACACACACACACACACACACACACACACACACACACACACACACACACACACACACACACACACACACATGTTGAGATTTGATTTTTCCACACACACAAACACACGCACGTGCACACACACACACACACACACACACACATCTGGGAAAGGCTGATGCATATTTACTAGCTATGCCTCCTTTTGCCCAGACTATAAGGTAGTTGCACTGCCACCAGACACCCCAAAGCCAGCTACTCTAATGCACTTGCGAGGGTACCCAATTATACAGAGTGAAATTAATATTAATACAAATGGTAATGTTGACCAAACAGTCAGACTTACAGGAATGACCAGTGTCACCAATAGATATAAATACTGTCAAAGATTAAAATATACTCTAAAGGACCAGCCACAATGAAAAGTTTAAATATATTTAATAATAAATAAAAGTACATGAAAATACTAAATATCTATTTACAATAAACACCAGAGTTTCATCCATGAGAAATATTAAAAATAACACAAGTTTACAGGTTCACAGTTACAGAAAAATACTTAACTAATTTCACTATATTTTCCTGACTGAGCTAAAGAAGTATTATTCCCTGGTTACTTACTAGAGCAAGACAAGATGAAGTAGGTAAGAGATCCTTCTTTGTCAGGTTACAAAAACAGTGCTCTGAGACTTCAGTCTCACCTAGTATTAAACATTGTTTTTAATAATGGACTACAGAATGACATCACATACATCTGGTCATCTGACTTCTGGTTCCCATGCTTCCCCCTTGGCCAAAAGCTGTCAGGATTTATCATATATGTGTCAATAATACAAAAACAGATAGCCTTGCTAAGATCTGCTGCCGCTCCTGGAAGCCATAAAACAATTTCAAACCGCCACTCTTCCAGAGTAGCAATTAGTTCATCCCAGTGGCAGTGCAGGAAGCTTCCTAGTACAGACTTTTTGTCTCTGGCTGCATTCAGAACTGTAAGGTACAAGCTTTATGGCCTAAATTAAGTCATTTAATTTCTTACTATTTTTCATGTAGATTGAGATTAACCTCTTCTCTTCCAGTATCCTTTGATAAAACATATACATTTAACAGTTAAGATAATGCATGTACATTTCTTCCTCTGTCCAGCAGGACACACTGTTGATACATTTTAGCATAAGCAACTTTACAAATACATTTTCAACACAAGCATCTCTACAAATCAGTTTCATCATCACAGCAGTTCATAGTGATTTGCAAGAAAACTAATTTTATGAGGAACAGACCAGAAATATGAGAAAAAATTAAGACACTTTGAAATAATAGAAAGTTGAGAGGTGTGTGACAATATTCCAAAATTACTTAATGTATAATAGCAAAACAGATTAACAAAAGTCTTTGAAGCATTGCATGTAGATTCTTTTGTAAGGTATTTTTTCAGTATTCTATACAAATGGCATGTTCACTTCTAGTATGTTATCATAAGAAATTCTAACAGTGCTTCTTAGATGACACTCATTTAAAATATAATTATTAACCAGCTACACCTTCTTGCTACTTTCAACCATAAGAACATGAAGTGTTCTCTTGAGCTTCCTCTTAAATATCAAACTAGGCTGTCACTGTGACAGTGTATTATTAAATTAGTCAAATAGCAGAGGCTTTGTGTTCATGGGAATATGTTAAGGAATTTGCAGCTAGTTCTGTTAACTTAAGTTGATTAACTTTTTTATGATAAAGTTTTTTGTAAATGTATCCCAAAATGACAGAATAAGGTAAACAAAACCTTCAGGCTATTCTGGTAAAAGAAATTAAATGGCAGACTACGTAAGAAGAAATAGATAGCATTAGTGCTAGATTTTAGACATTTCACAATAAAGGACAGTTTTAGTACATATCTCATGACGTACATGGCAAACTTATCAGTATCCTTATGTAAGTGGACACAACTTTCAATGACCAGTTTGCTTCCAGTATGAAGTGGCAAACTGTATTAAAAAAACTAAGTAAGGTATTAGCTGTTAACAAACTAGGTCCATTATTAGCCTCAGGTTATTTCAGTATAAATAATAAATATGGTTGTCTTGGTTCCTCTCAGTCTGAGGAAAAAGCAATGACTGAATATGACCAGATTTTATTACAAGGGCATTTTTGAAAAGATTATATTACCTATTGGCACTAGTTGTGTTATACATATTTCATGGAACAGACTTCCTGCATCACTGTACCTTGGAAGGTTTACAGACTTCCTGCATCACTGTACCGTGGAAGGTTTACAGACTTCCTGCATCACTGTACCTTGGAAGGTATACAGACATCCTACATCACTGCCACTTGGAAGCAAGTAAGAGTACTCCAGTACAGACAGGTGATAACAACCAGCTTCTTTTCATTTACACGCCAAAGGTTTGGGAAAAATACTTAAAAAATGTTTGCTCATAATTTACTATTATATATATATATATATATATATATATATATATATATATATATATATATATATTTATATATATATATATATATGTATATTTATTTATTTATTTAACATTTGTTGACTGTGAAAGTCCAAATAGGACAGAGCCTATTTTCAGCGAAGACCTGGGGAGAAATGCTCCTGATGGATGGGATATATCCCCTAGGATACTGGTCAGCATGGGTTTATCATCTAGATATATATTCTTAGTAATCTGGATAAGTTTTTCACCAATGTAATGAGAGTCACTGATGTAGGTATTCCTCTGAATACTATATTTTTGGATATTTCAAAGGTCTTTGATACCACACTTCATGATATCAACCCTGGCAGATAGGCACACACACACACACACACACACACACACACACACACACACACACACACACACACACACACACACACACACAGACACGCACACCATCATCCTAGTCCACGTGTACTTCTACAGATATGGACAGACATTGCCACACATATGCACACACCACCCCCACCTCTCCACTGAATATCACTGAACTTACCTGGATCGCAGCCTCTCCCACCAACCTGAATGCCCGACTGCTACATTTTGGACTGTCGGCTGTGCTTTATTGCATAGCTGAGCAATTTTCTGAATTACTCGACAGTGTAAATGTCATTTCCAGGGATGAACTCATAGCTAATTTGCATTAACTCATACCTTAGATTCCTCATTATTCTGTAATATGACCACAGGAACAGTCCACAACAATGATATTTCTGGCCATGGAAAATCAGTGTGGTGAACCAGTCTCTGAAGTGGAAATGGTTATTCAGAAGGAATGGCTGCACTTGGTAAGGCTTACTACCTGCAGTAAGCCTTTTCTGAATTGCAGTGAATGTATACTACTTCTCACAAAACTTGACCATTAATACATTTCTTAAATTTTTATATTCACATTTATTGCCATGTAATGAAATAAGGAACTTTTCAACAAAATTGATTGTGTTGTCATTAAAGGTAGTTCCTCTTGTCTCAATCTTTTTTGTAATATTAATATTTACATACGTCTTTAAGTCTTTTTATATGCACAATCACTTGTAGCGTTTTGGCTTTGCATTATTTATTTCTTTATTTGTGTTTATATATAGGTGGTCATTAAGTTAATTGTACGCTGCTTCATTAATCCTCCAGCATGTTGGGAAAATTATGCTGATATTCATTTCATTGGAAAATTCTCAAAGGTGGTGCAACTTTCATTAGTTGTAGCAAGATGGTATCTTAGTGACAAGATCTCCACCTTATATTGTAGGATCTGTGGTTAAATACTTACCTCCTGTCATTGTGTGCGTGTGTGCGTGTGTGCGTGTGTGCGTGTGTGTGTGTGTGTGTGTGTGTGTGGGTGGGTGTGTATGTATAGCTTTACGTATTCTTCCCATGCTTGTTTGGGTTTTCTTTGATGACTACCTTTTCCTCTCATCTCCTACAAACATGTTAATCGTCTGGCCAATCTTACTTGCATTCATATATGCTGCATTTATATTTGCCCTTGTGGCCTAGAAGAACATGATTGAAAAGGGCTCTAGAAAGATCAGTTTACTTCCCCGGCCAAAGGTCTTTAGTGATAATGTTCCAAGAAAGACCAGTTTATTTACGCAGATAAATAGTTAATTAAAAATATTCTACTCACACAAGTACCTAGTGTACTGCTTTCATCTGCGTTTTGTTTTCTTCCTGAATGCTGCCACACAATGTTCTTTCCACCTTTATTTGTTTATCATTTTGGCTGCTTTTTAGACATCGATGGCTCTTAAGCACATCATCTTGGCTCATTAATCTTTCTAGTGCATTTTAGCAATGTACATTGCATATAGCAAAACATTAATAAAAATATGAATAACCGACATAATGTGAACTTCATCTTTTATTTAGCAGTAGCTGTTGCTCAGTTTGAATACATGGCATACAGATCTGCAAGTGCATTATTATTTTATGTAATATTTTATATACATTAGAAGACAGCATTTGCGTACATCAAAGCATGAGGAAGGATATGCTTGGAAATGGTGCAAATTGATAACGATATACGTTTTTAAGGAGTAAAATTACATAAATGAAAGTGATATGTCCTGTCTTAAGAATGGATTTGTAGCTCTTCAGAAGAGTTTATTATGGCAATCACAGTGTGTATCATGTGATTCAGCAAGTACTCACTGCAACTATTAAACTCATTTTATTTCTGTAAACTATATGGAGTATACTAACTACTAATATCTATGTGTATGCTTATGTTTGACTGTTTGTGTATGGCTGTATGTATATGTTTGACTGTGTTTGTGTATGGCTGTATGTGTAAGTTTGATTATGCGTGTGTGCATGTCTCAATGTGAGTGTGTCTGTGGAAGCAATAGTACATAAACCTCAGAAAGAATGATTTGTATCACAGTTAACAGCAAAAATAAAAATGCATTGAACAATAAAGTAACACGCAATGAGTGACCCTACTAGCACAGAGGCATGAAGCCCTCACTATAGCCCAAGTGACTCAGGTTTCATTAGCATCTTGGGCATCTAACATAGCTGGCAGAAAGGAAAGGCACTGATTGAGACTGAGGCTTTGAATGATGCGCCAGGCTGGGCTTGTGAGATGGTCATGGAGTTGGTGTAGTTACCTTACAGCATAGAGTGGGCATGTCTTCAGAGGCTACTCTCCATTGCCTGACCCAGTCTACTGAACAGAGTCAGCACACAGAAGATAAAGCCTTAGGAGAAAAAGCTCTGTTGTGCATAACATTTTAAATGATGTTCCTGTCTTCTAGCTCTGCACTACCTCACATGGGTCTCCACTTTCCGTCCCATCCCCATCGCTGCCACATTGGTATGAGGTATCCACCTTCTCTCTTTTCCTATTGCCCTTCAATCCACAATGTGGCCCCACTGGGGGTGGGGAGTTCCAAGTCTGGAGCAATTGGAGCCGAAGCTTACAACTGTTGGACAGTGGGGAGGGGAAACTAAGGATACAAAAAAGCAGCATGATAGCAGGATGAGTAAACATAATGTTCATAAACAAGGTGTGTTAGTATCTCAGAAAATACCATACTTCCTTTGTATTATCTTAATAGTATCACTGATTTGACTGAAACTTCACACACAAGAAGAGCCCAAACAAAATAATTTGACACCAAACATAAGTGAGCATGTTAGCATAACTCTTCAGTCAGACAGCAAAGAAAATTTTAATTGAAACACTTATTTAACATTTAAATACTGATACAGTACATATCATTTATCACAAGTCACAGCTACTAGTTTAACATTCATTACTGCTGTTTGCTGTATCATTTTCATTAAAGGAGACCCACACCCACAGACTCAAAAAACATGTTTATTTCATCATTGTTTGGTGTTTCCTACATTTTAACACCACGCTGGGACTATTTACAGGTTTTGAAATATTTTTATATGTAATTTATGAGTCTGACAATATGGGGTCTAGCATCTTGTACTGATCCTGATTGTTTAGTCTGCCTCTTGGCATCCTACAATGCAGTGCTTGTCTGTAAAAAAAAATTACATCACACAGGCATCTTTCTTCCTAAAGCTCCTGTCACTGCATTGATTTTGCATGCATACACTGCAGTCTTTCAGTCAGTTAGTTTTAAGTAACATTTCATGCCATTCAGTGACTACTTAAAATGCAAATGTCATAGAACAGAATTTCAAAGTGCTTTTTACTGCTGCTTCTTTTTGGAATGGTTAAATCGCAGTCTTCTCTGAAGCCTGAATTGTACTACTTCAAGTCAAAGTACTAAGGGTAATTTGAGCTGTTACCTGCTGTGACTGACATCTCACAGCAAGAGACTTGACTCGTATACTGTTTCCTTGTTCTAGCCTTTACTTTCTGTATGAATAGAGGAAGCACCAGGAAGCTGAGACATCACAGCATGGGTGGGTTTTTAGGACGGTTGTGGTGATGTCAATTTGGGGAGGGAATAGGTCAGAAAACTACCTGTATCCATTGGTCTTGATGACATCAATGAATTGGAGACTGCAGCAAGCTTTCCCAGGGAGGGATAAAAAATTTTTGAAAGTGAAACTGCCACAGTAAGGTAAGGTACTGTTCTATTGGAGAGAAACAGTCAATTTAAAATATTTTACATGTTGTATTGTTGTTTATTCATAGTAGGGACTGTAAATAGGGAGAAAAAGCATTTAATAATAGAATCCCATTGTGGTCCTTTAACCAGACTACTTCAGTAACTTAACTGAGCATACTATTTAAAATGCATTATTATGTACTTAGATGTACCGTAAGCATAATAGTTTAAAATATTGCTGTGGTAAGTGTTCAGTGTGATATTGTCACATGTCATTTCTGATAAAAATTTCATTTAACATAACATCACTATTAATATTTCTCAAATCTCTGTGAGGTTGTATTAAATCAGATGAAAGCAGTTGGGTTATGAATCTGGAATACTGAATATAATTTTCTCCTTTATTTATTATTTAGCCATTAATATTATGTTCATAGGTTTACAAGTTCATAGGTAGGTACTAGGCTATCTGCCCGAAGGCATTTTTAAGCCTAGCCAGAATGTGTTGGCTTTCGCCGCCCCCTTAGATTAGTTCCCTGTGCCTCTGTCAAGCAGAGCCACTGAAGTGATCCCCTAAACTTCTGTTTCCCATCCACTCGTCAAGGTTTCTCTTGAAGATTGTTAGCAAGGAGCTCTGCCTAATGTAGATTGGAATCTTGTTCCAAAGCATGGGAAGTCTCTGGGACAGGAATGTATCCCTCCAGCACGTCCTATTTATTGTTGTGGTGAGGTTTATATCCCTAGATCGTGTGGTTCGAGGAGATATGGTTTTCTTTAGGTGGAGCATGTCCATCAATTCTGGGTTGGACATGGCCTTGTATGTCAGGCAGAGATCACCTCTGAGTAAGCAGTATGCAACCGAGTACAGCTGGAGTTTCTTCAGTCGAACTGCATAGGGCATCTGTTTGAGGCCAGTGATCCTCTTGGTGAGGTACTTCTGTGGTCTTTCCAGCTGTTGCAGGTGTCTTGTAAGGTACATCCCAAATGGCGCGATGTACTCTGTGATGGGTCTGATGAGTGATGAGTAGAGGGGCACAATGGCCTCTTTTATTCTGGATGCAAACCCTTTTGTGATTAGGTGGGCCACATAGAAGGATTTTCTAACCAGTTTGGCAATGTGATTATCAAAGGAGAGATTACTATCCACTTGGGTCCCCAGATCCCTTATTACGTCTTCTGTATTTAGGGGACTACCACCTATGTGGTAGTTTGTGGGCACTTTGTTTTTTCCAAAGGGGATGACTATGCACTTTTTGGCATTTAGCTTTGTATTTGGTATTTAGTTATGTTTTTCATTTGTTATGTTTTTGGTATTCAGTTATGTTTTTCATATTTTACAGTTTTGTAATGGTTAAACAGGATTGTCCTATACCGTCCTCTCCAATTCTGCTAATTTAAATGTGTGCTGTATAATATCTGTGAATACATAAAGGTGGGAAATACATTTTGTGCCATCAGACACAGTGCTAAGCTTGAGGTCAGTTTATGAACTGTGCATCTCCATTTGTTGTTTGCAGTGGGTTAAGACCATTTTTTCTGAACCACACATGCTTAAATCACATTATTTTTAGCCCAGCATTTCAGAAAATCCGATCAGTAATTTATAATTTTCTTCACAATGATCAATGGAAAGTACTTGCATTTTGCAAAATGTTATTTACCTTATTTCTTCTGTGTGCAACTATAGAATTGATTATATAATTAGCAGGGAATGTGACTGTGCACAAGTTAGGGAGTGGGCAGGGAGTTTTAGGGTTGGGGTTGATTGGGTGATTTACATTTATGGAGGGATATGGAATTTCTAGAGTTAAGGTTAGGAAGAGAGGATTCAGGTTAGGATTACAGACCAGATGGTAGTTTTAGGGTTAGTGTTCGGACTCATGTAAGGATATGTAATTTACCAGGGTCGAGTCCTGGGAGAGCTATGCAATTCAGTAGGATCAGGTTAGTGGAAAGTCAGTCACTTGCCATTTAGAAGAAATAGCAGGGAGCAAGTATGTCAGAAGCTAATCCCATCTAAGCAACATATCCTTGGTGAATTTGTTCTACACTCATTTGTATGATTTCCTGCAGAAGTAATATGGTATATCTGGGCTAATAGAGACCAGACCAAACTATATTGCAAAAAGGTATTAGCAATATGAATGTAACATAGCTAGGAATGACATTTTTCTTCATTTGATACAGTATATAACAAGAATTTGAATGGGTGATTCTTTACAATGCTTGAATGGGTATAGTTTTGCATCAAGAAATGCAATGCAGAAAGTAACAAAAATTGAGCAAGAACATGTTATTAAATTGTGTATTTACTATTTGCACAAACTAATTCAGTTTCTTTTTTGGCATAACGTTATTTCTAAAAGAATAAAATCCATGGGTGCATTTATAGTTCAATAACAAGGCAAGTTATTTATTAAGTTAACATTTACAAAAAAATAAGTTGTTTTTCTTCCATTCCTCAATTCCTCCTCTCCCTGCCATACAGCTCTGGGTATTAAAATGTTTTTTTTCAGTTTATAATTTATAATCACCTTCATGAGTCTGAATCAGAGTGTACAACATAAGCTGCCAATAAGATACCTTATGAAAGGAAATCTATCCCTTTCTCTGTGGCAGTCTGAATGTTGTTGCTTAATATTTTAATTTCTTTTTATAAATAACTATAAGTAATTTAGTTGCACACATTGGTTGAATATGCAGATCATCTAGTAAGTATTTAGTAGAGCAATCCATAGGTAAATATAAGAAGTGTATGCATATCACACACATTATGACTGATTATTCAAAGCTATACTGAGGTTCTATCTGAACATAATTCAGTAACAATACAGGGTGATTTGTCAAGACATTATTTCCTGATTTCAAATTCACTGAACCAAAGACAAAATAAAATGCACTGCTAACAGATAAAATCAAGAAAACGTGCAAATAATTGTGTGTGATGGTCTTAATCACCCCATAATGTTTGGGAAACGTTCCTCCTGATAATTAAAGTATAATGTTCAGATTACCACTTCCACTGAAGAAAGAGCACATTATACTCTAAATCATTTTGGTGCTTTTGCTGTTGTGCTGCCTAATTGTGAAGCCCTGCATTTGACAGGCTCATCTTAATTGTGTGACATCTGTCGCTTTACCATTATAGGCATTGGAAACATTGATTCACAAGCGGTGTGTTTATTCTTTTAACCCTGTGTAAGTTAAGCATATTATTTTATAAATAACCAGGTGTAATCAGTGCATTTGTAGTGTCATGCAAAGACTGTCAGGATACATCTTTTGTCAAGTGCTTTAGGGGTACTATTATTTATTTTCCGTTAGTATTTGTCAATTATTTGTATTTACTTTGAAATGTTGGATTTATTATAACTACAATATTATTGAAGCACACAATTTTAATGCACAACGTATCCAAGAGGCTCAACATGCAAAGACATTTGTAACTCAATCCAATTTACTTTAAACAACAGCTATTTGAATGTGTTAATTTCTAAGTAAGTCAGTCAATATCTACATAGTAATGCCCTTATACTATAGATGAAAATGGCCTACATGAACCTGGGACAATATGGTATATTCATCAAGTTTCACTGCACCAGAAGCAAAGGTCAGAGCATCAATTTTGCTTTGTGTGGTGCATACACATAAATTATTACAATGAACTCAGTGAAATTCATAAATATGGGGCAAGGATCTCCAGTGTGACAGTGCTGACTTCAATGCCACACAACACTAAGATGAAGTGAAAATCACTTTATATTCAGTACCAAAATTCGAAATTACATTTTTGACTTGATTAAATCTTAAACAGCAGTTTAAAGCAGTAAGTTATTCTCCTTCTGACAATTCATAAAGGAAGGAAATTATATACAAATCAATCTACTGATATTGAAGCAACATGTCTTATTGCAACCCCAGAATCTGTTTGAGCTACATGTATTGCGCAGAACAAGGGGGGGGGTCACCTCTGTCTCATCAAGTGGGGGGATGAGACTGTACTTGTGGCAGTATGATAACTCAAATATCCATCTTTACCACTGCATAGGCAAAACAGCCTGTTGTGCAGAGCTGAAGTCACAGTTTTGACTAATCATTCTGCAGACTGCTGCAAAACATCAGGTTAGTTTGATTTCTAACAAAGGAGACATCATCTACTATGTTTATATCTGACTTCAATAATATCCCTGCTTTTCCTCTTCTCCAACTGACACGTCCTGCCTCTTCTTAATAGAAAATAGGAGTTATACCAGTCTGCAGAGGGGGGAGGGTACTAACCTGATAAAGTGAAGGACATAAGACAGAAAACTGAAAATAAGCCAAAAACAAAAGATACTCTTTGCACGAAGATTATTCGTATGCCACACGGTAAGTAAAATGTTTAGAAGTACAGTATGAGTACCGCAGAAACTACTTTATAAGGCATAGCAGGTTCTTTAATATTTCTCAGGAGGACTAGTGTTTTTCTTCATTCCTGTCATGATTTATTTTTTTCATGTTTTCCTTCAGTCGATGTCTGCTCATGAAACTTCTTTGGTAATCTGTAAGACTGAATTTGGCTGCAGAAATGGTGTGTACAGCACAACTCTATCATTTAAGCCTCATGATTTTAATTCAGACTCCTTTAATCTGGTGAGAAATGTTTCACATATATCGTACAGTGCCTTTATTTGGCTGCATTGCACATTTTAAAATCAGTGTGATTTAGGATATAAAAGAGCACGGAGTGAATATAGTGACTTGCACATAAATCAGCCTGCAGATATAGTAAACATCTATTCCTAGTGCCACACACAAACATTCCTCGTGTGAACTACTTTTACTGGTCTTGAGTTGTACTTCTCCAGAGCAGGGCAGTAAACTAAAACAGGCCAGTCTACCTCCACTAACAATATACTGATATTACAACTACATTGTTCATTTACATTCATTATTTGTTCCTATACGTTCACAACTAATACAATTAGACATTCACTCTTTTTATTTACTTTAGCGGAACTGAATCCTTTCATTTCTCTATAAATTGAACTTTTGCCATTTGATATGACAATGGTGTAAAAGGAATGCTTTTATCCAACCATGCAGGACTGAAAATTGAACTGATTCTCTGTTAATGCAAGCAGAAGCTACAAAAGAAAAAGCTAGAAAATAACTTTCTAAATTGTTTCATAAATTCGAACACAAATGTCCCAAATGTGTTTCTATTTTTTCGAACATTAATCAGTAATTACTCCCACACCAGTGAAGTAGCCAGTTCAGTTTTATGGTATTTATGCTGCTACATTCCACTGAATTTATGTTCAATAATGCGCTTGATTGTGAAAAGATGGTGGAAAAATATAGATAGGAGTTATGAAAACGAAATCATTTACAGCAAGGAGAAATTGAAATGCTACATAAATGAGAACACAGTGGGAAAAGAATGGAATAATAAAAATCAATGGCATGTGAAGAAAACAGACCAACGCTACAAGATTAATCACAGTAAGGGTCCCTACTCTCAATTCTTAGTAAATCATCCTGTTTGGATGCCAAATAGAAACAAGACTTGCATTATTTTGTGCTAATCAAAACAGTGGAAGTGATGTTGCATGTTAAACAAATTGACCTACTTACCTTCAGGTCCATGATGCAGCCTCCCATTTCTATCTAGGAACTGCTGTGCCTGTTGTACAAGTCCAAAAGCAGGCTTTCATTGTCACAATTATTTATATTGCTTATCACTTAGTTTATGAAGTGCATGTTTGCATTATTTATGAAATGTATTTTTATCTGTCTAGATTGTTTCTCAGAATCGTTCATGGTGTCATTCTGCACTGAATCTGAGATTTCTTGCTACTGTCAAACTCATAATAAGCATAGAAGATAGATTTAAGTAATGTAAAATGGTTTACTTATAACAAATGAAAAGAGTTCAAACATAAACAAGAAGCAAATTGCATCACTAAAAAGAAAACAAAATATTTGCAGCCTTTTCTCAGAAAGATTTTTCAGAGCAAAAACAAATATAGTAGTACCCAGTAGGCAGCTTCCCTTGGCAAAGCTAAGAAACATTTCCTCAGTTCTTCAGGTCCATATATCCTTTGGCTAGCCACTCACCAATATATTATAGAATTCCTCCAGCAACCTACAGAACTCATCTGCCTTTCCAGTACAAGTAGGATAACATGCAATTCATGCAGATTGCAGTTCCTTTCTAAGGAGAATAAGTTTCTCTTCCACACAAAATATCTGTGAACCCTCCCTGAGTTCCTTCCAGGATTAGCGATAAACAAATCGAACGCCATTAGTAAGGGGGTAATCTTAATAAACAGACTGAAGCAGCTGTCCCTCATTAGCTTTAACACATATTTCCTGCTTTACGGTTGTGCATTTTCCTTCTATCACAGTTCCTCTAGTGGACATCATTGGCTCAGCAATGACATGTCTTTCATCTCCTATGCTCCTCCAGTGACATGCCTTTCATCTCCCATGCTCCGCCAAGGACATGCCTTTCATTTCCCATACTTCTCCAATGACATGCCTTTCACTTCCTATGCTCCTCCTCATATTAAGCACCACCCTAGGAGTCATTGTATTACATGATTCCCCTGTACCTCCTCCAGTATAGAACCATTGATGTTCTTCGTGTTTCACTGTAGCAGTCATCACACTTGGGTTATCTGCCTGCAGGTAGCCCTCAGTCGGCCCGAATACCAAAGTCTTGGGATTTCTGCGTCGGATGCTGTTGCCTCTTCCATGACATCAGGTTGTCAGGGTTATAAAACATGCAGCTGATGCCATTGCATCAGCTTTTCTTGCAGTGCAGGAGCCCGAAGCAGAAGCAGTTCACAAGTGCCGGTCGGCCGCTTCCTGACATTTTTGTTGTTCGAGTTTCAAACCCGAAGTCTTCTAAAGCTAAGTACCCTATTGAGTATCCTTTTTTCTTGCTCTAACCGATGTCAGAAAAAGTTAAAAGTTGTCTTGCCTGTGGAAAACAAATACCTCAGAGATTTTCATTCTTACTGTGTCACCTGTTTAGGCCCAGACCAAGACGTTCCTCACTGTCAGTTTTGTACCTTGTTTAACACCCAAACTATTTGTCATCAGGCTATTTTTGTCACTAAATTCTTTTGCTCTCATTCTCCGTATTCCGAAATGGCTTCGATAAGCCATCCGACTACTGATCTGAAAAAACATGAGGATAAAGACAGAAACAGACCGCATAGGTCCAAAACTGCCGATGACGCTTCCATTAATCTAGTTGCCAGTCCACCAGTACTCAGTGAGGTACTATCGCAGCCCCTGATACTCACTTCTACAGATTCGCAGGCCTCTGCTGAGACCCATTCGAAGTCCAGTATACCGCGAGATGCTTCTTCATCTATGGAACCTGCGAATGTCTCTACCTTGGATGGGTGCGGAGCTGCTGTGCAGGCACTGGCTTCTGAGGGTGTATTCCGACCTTCCAATGGTCTACTTTGTTTCTGACTAAAACTACTGAGTTTCTCAGGCCCAGAGTTCACACTACGCCTAGAAAACCGATGACCAAACTGCATGCTATAGCTCCCCATGCCACAGAAACAAATGCTTAGAATGGCTGAAGACCTTATAACTTTAATTAGGGGAAGCCAGCCTTCCCCCCTCTAAAAGACAAAGGATTGATTTTCCTTCTGATTCTACAGACCATGAGTCCAATGACTCTGATCCCTCTGATTACCAGGACATTCCCTTATCTACTTATGAGGATTCAGATGCAGAGGACTCCATTCCCTCGGACTCCCCTCCAGAGGACTTTTCTTTTGGTGAAACCTTGCATACCTTAAGACAGCATTTCCGCTGGGAATGCCAGAACTACCCATAATCCAAAAAGAGACTCAAAGAATTTTTAGACTTGCCTCAGCACAGGCCTCCAGCTATATCCTCTGTCCTGGATATTGTAGATGATGTTTTCATGGAATCCAGTCTTACTCCTGATACTTTACCACCAGCTCCTAGAAAGCCTGACAGGTACTACAGAGTACCTGACTCTCACAAATTTCTCTTTAAAAACCCCACTGCAGATCCAGAGACCATTTCATAGGGACCTAAGGGTATTAAGGCTACTACAGCCAAAACCCCCCACCTCTTCGGAGAGGGATTCTAGAGCTTTAGACAGATGGGGTAAGAAGGTATATACCTCTGCATCTCTTGCCATAAGGGCTTTAAATCGCCAGTTTCACATGTTGAAGTACCAGCAGCATATTATGGAACTAATTAAATGTTGCTTCCAGATTGTGCAGAAAATAAAGATTTACAAGAGTTCATGCATTCTACAAACCAAGTTGGTAAACATACTTTGCAGTGTGATATTGATGTCTTAAAAGCATCTTGCAGGGCTGCTGTCACTGTGTCTGTTCTGAGAAGCCATGCCTGGCTGAAGGAACAAATCTTGCCAAACCATGTCAAAGAAAAATTAGTAGATGCTCCATTACACCAGGAATGTTTGTTTGGCACAAAAGCAGAAGAAGTTCTTAAAAAGATGGAGGAAAAAGCTAAATCTATGCAAACTGTTAAAGATTTCTTGCAGGTACAGCCACCTATATTCAGTAGGCATTGGCCTTCTAAAAACTGGTCCTTTCCAGTCCCTCCCAGGCCTTCTCAGTCCAAACCCAGGGGCAACACAACACCAAGACTACAGTCTCAGGGTATGCAGAGATCTAAGCAATGGAGTGTTCCCACCTCAAAAACAGGGAGTGGTAAGCCACCCCCTTATGAAAAAGTTCACAATGGCTTGTCCATCACCCTTACCAGCCATGCCCAAGTAATTGCACCCCTAGGAAGGAACACCCCCCCCCCCCGCATGCAAAAAACTGGATGGCCATTACCCAGGACCGATGAGTCCTAAATATTTTATCCCAGGGATACAGATTCTACTTCCACTCACTGCCAACCCCGAGTAGGTTGCCAGACCTTCCTCCAAACCAGTGGACAGAGGCTTAAAAGCAAGTACATTCTCTTCTCAGTATCAGGGCTATTCAACCTGTTCCAATAGAGCAAAGGGGACAGGGTTTCTACTCCAGACTGTTCCTGGTGCCCAGAAACGAAAGCTCATGGTGCCCTATCCTGGATCTGTCCATTCTCAACACCTTCCTGATGGTCCCAAAATTAAAAATGCTTACACTACAACAGCTGCTTCCTATGCTAGCCAAGGACTCCTGGCTAGTCACCCTAGACTTAAAAGAAGCTTATCTGCACATCCCCATAAGGGAATCTTGCAGGAAATATCAATGTTTCAGGGCAGGTTCTATGCGCTATCAGTTCTCTGCACTTCCCTTTGGCTCATCTACTGCGCCCATGGTGTTCACAAAGTACCTGGCTCCTGCCATTGCATACTGCAGGCAGAGAAATATTCAGATTTACCCATATTTGGATGACTGCCTGATTCAGGTGGACAGTCAGGAATTGCTACTTCAGCACCTGTCATTTGTAAAGAGACTTCTAACCTCTCTGGGGTGCACCATGAATGAAAAGAAATCACATCTGGTGCACAGCCAAAAGATTGTATTCCTGGGAGCAAGCTTGAACACAACTTCCCAGATGGCATTCCTCACTCCAGGAAAGCAGGATCATTTGACAAATTACTTCAAACTTATGGCCAGCAAAACCCAGCAATCTGCAAGAAAAATACTGCATGCTAGGGTTCATGGCCTCATGCATTCTACTAATTCCAAATGCAAGACTGCATATGAGGAAACTTAAATGGTACTTAAAAAGTCTCTGGTGTCAACATTCTCAGGACTTGGAAACACTGATTCCTATCATTCCTTGTCTAATGTTAGAGTTCCTTTGTTGGGCAGAGGCTTGCAACTACAACAAGGGACGTCCTTTCACTCAACCCCTCACTGCCCAAACCCTGACAACTGATGCATCAGACTATGCATGGGGGGCTCACATTGCAGGCGAATGCATTCAAGGCAAATGGAGCCCAGGACAAATTCACCTGCATACCAATCAAAAAGAAATGTTAGCTGTACAGACTGCTCTGACAGCCTTCAAATACCTTATCCTTCCAGGACAACTCTTGATAAAGACAGATAACACCATAGTTATGTGGTACATAAACAAGCAGGGGGGGACTCATTCCTACCCACTCTACAGGTTAGCCATGGTGCTGTGGAACACAGCCTTGAGCAACCAAGTGCACCTGCAAGCTCAATTCCTGGCAGGCAAACAAAATTCACTGGCAGATGACCTAAGCAGAAATCTACTGGACCCACACGAGTGGAAACTGGAACCCAACTCATTCAAACTTCTAATCAACAGGTGGAGGACACCAAAGGTGAACCTCTTTGCCCCCCCAAAACCATCCATTGAATAAATCTTGCACCAGAAATCCCCACAGCCAAGAATGGCGAGTGGATGCCCTATCTTTTATATGTGAAAACCTCTCAATTTATGCCTTTCCCCCTTTGCCCCTCCTCTCAAAAGTACTACTCAAAATCAAGCAGGACAGACCAAGGACAATCCTTATTCCACCAGACTGGCCACGCCAGCACTGATACCCACTCCTACGCAGTCTGACAGCAGTGCCACCCTGGCACCTACACCAGACCCCCTCCCTGCCATCCCAGCAGAAGGGACAAATTTTGTATCCTCAGCTGCAAACACTGAACCTTGCAGCCTGGCTTATTCCCTGAACACACCACCAGCAACCCTCAGCAAACAGGTGCTGGATGTCATCCTTGAGGCCAGAAGGCCTAGTACTAGGAAATCCTATTCAGAAAAGTGGAAAAGATACTGTTCTTGGAGCCAGTCTCTAGGAAAGGACACAGCCATGCCCTCCTTACCTCAAATCCTTGATTACCTAGCAGAGCTGCTCCACAAAGGCCTATCCTTCTCATCAGTTAAAATTCATGCCTCGGCCATCTCAGCTCATTACAATACTGAGCCACCTCTCTTTTCTTACTCGCTGATCAAACAGTTCCTGAGAGGAGGTAACAATTTAAGACCCCCAGAGGAGAGCTCCCACTCCTGCCTGGGACCTTAACTTTGTACTAGAGAAGCTCACACTTCCCCCTTTTGAACCTGCTGCCACAGCAGAGTTAAAATTCCTCTCTTGGAAACAGCCTTACTTCTAGCCATCACTTCAGCAAGAAGAGTATCTGAGCTACAGGCACTAATGGCTGTAGAACCCTTCATTATTTTCCATGCTGACAGAGTTTCCCTCAGGACTAACCCATAATTTATGCTCAAGGTCGTATCCAGTGTGGCTTTAAACCAATCCATCCATTTACCAACCTTTTTCACTAATCCTCAGAATAAAGGGGAAAGGATCCTGCACTCCTTGGACATGCACAGACAGCTCAGGTTCTACCTTGACAGGACCAAGCCTTTCAGAAAATCTGACCAGCTGCTAGTCAGCTTTGCTACAGAGGCAGAGGGCCAGGCCATTTCAAAGCAAACCATTTCCAAATGGATAGCACACTGCATCCATTTCTGCTACAAACACCTTGGTAAACTTACCCCACAGAGGATCAGAACTCATTCCACTAGGGCTACCTCAACTTCTACAGCATTTCTCAGGGGAGTCCCTACCAGGGACATCCTGGAAGCTGCAATCTGGAGTCCTGTACACACTTTCACCAAGCATTACCACTTACCTGTCTTTTCCAAATCCAGAGCTGGATTTGCCACAGCAGTCTTACAAGGCCTGCTAACCAGCCCTAATACTTCTTGACTGCCTCCACCCTTACTCAGCTTTGGGAATCAACCCAAGTGTGATGACTGCAACAGTGAAACACGAAGAACATAGTACAGTTGTGTACACTTGCTATAAATGTAGATGTTCAAGTGTATTCACTGTTGCAATCCTGGTTACCCTCCCTGCAGTCCCCTGACTTTTCTAGACTTTCTACCTATCCTCTTTTTGGCCATATCTTATGGCTATGTTATTTACTTTTTACTGGAGGTGTTCCACACCATGTAATTGCTTACTATTTTGGGGGCTCCTGACATCTGGGTCAAGAAAAACTGATGCAATGGCATCGGCTGCATGTTTTATACCCCTGACGACTTGACGTCATGGAAGAGGCGACAGCATCCGATGCAGAAATCCCAAGACTCTGGTATTTGGGCTGACTGAGAGCTACCTTCAGGCAGATAACCCAAGTGTGATGCCTGCAACAGTTAATGCACTTGAACATTTACAGTTATGGTAAGTGTACACAACTGTACTACTCTTGTGACCTCAAATGGAGTGTAGGCCTATGACATCCTATTTGTATTCATAAGATGGTAACTTAGGGTGTACAAAATTTTAAACTGAAACAGTTGTAGAGATAAGGCCCACTTGACTTGCTTGGAATTACTATCTCTTTGCCTGTGCAGCCATAGTAAAAACATGTGGTCTGTAACTAGCAGGAACTGTCTGCCCAATAGATGATACTTAAGAGAGAAAATAATTCAATTAATGGCTAAGCATTCTCTTCTAATCACTGAATATCTCCGTTTAAGATTACTCTGTTTTTTATACAACATATAAGGTACTCTTCATCATCATTTAAGTTTTGTGCAAGTATTGCTCCCTCTATCAGAGGCATTCACAAATAGTGCTTAGAAATCTCTGGGGATATTAGGATAATAAGAACACTTCAGACCACATCATTTCTTTCAACTTATAGGATGTCACATCCATCATTTAACATTTAACATGAGCCTACTGTTAGTCAGGTCAGTCAGGAGACATTGTATTAAAGCAGATTTAGGCTTGAATTTGCGGTAGTAACTGGCTAACCCTAATACAGCTTGAAATTGTTTTTGGTAGTAATTATCAGCCAGTTTCATTATGGCTTCTACCTTCTCTGTATGTGCTAGTTTAAAAAACAGCTGCTATTTAAAACAGAAAATAATCAATCAAAAACATGATAATTTAATGAGGCAAAGGAAGAGCTGTTAAAGCAGGTTTTAAAGGTATAGTTACATTCAAACCAGGTAGCCTATGTGCCTGTAAGGCTATCCATTTCATTGCTGCCAGTTCAGTTTTGTTGACGATATCCCTGCCCTTAACATCACCTTTAATAATTTCAATAATAGTGAAATTGAATGAGTGTCCACTATTAAACTTAACATGTTTATAAAGGGCATTTAAGGAGTTCTTTCTCGGACCGACCTTTAGTCGTGTGCATTGCTATATTTTTTCAGGAATAATATTTAAAATACTATTCAGTTTTCATATGTTACTGCAAAATCTTATGGGCTAATCATGTTTTGGGGCGAGTACAATGGAGCTAATCCATTCATACCATGATTCCTCAAAATGTAAACAATTCCTGTATTTCCCTTTACCTGTTGTGCGTTGTGTATCTGGTATCAAATATGGCTTCAAATTTACATTTTCACCAAGGACAGTCTCAGTGTGTTGCTGGATTAAGTTAATTTGACAGGTAATTCTGAAGGAAGACCCCTATTTTAGAGGATACATTCTTTTACTTCACGTCCCTGGGCCACTAACAGTCTCCTTTATCTTAACAGCAAGATGACATGCTGTAGAAAGTTTCACATCTTCAGCAAACAGCCTCACTACAGATACTGCTGATATTTATTTGGTACTACTTTTCAGGCTTCACTTTGTAATTCGCTTTTCCTACTGTCTCTATAACATTAAAATTTCCACTAACAAAAAATTTGGTTTTGGCAGTGGGTTCTAATGCAAGTACTTTGACCCTGTTTGAAACTCTCTAAGGTGAACATTTCTATTGTACGTTTTCTGTAGAGTCTCTTGTGATCTCTTAATATTCTCACTATCTATAGGCATTATGGTTCTTAGCTTATCCCACAATTCCATGCAATATCCTGTCACACTGTTGGAAAGAGTATTTTCCTTGCCCTGAGTTTCTTTTTACCATATCTAGTAAGCATCAGGGGTGTCTCCACAGAGTAGTTCAAATGTACTGAAACCATTTGAAGTTTGGAGTAATTCTCTTCCCACAAAGGTAGAAAGAAGGGAAACAGCTAGTACCAGTGTTTCCATCTTTTTCTATAGCTTTCAAGGGTATAGACTTTAATGATTTATTAAAGTATTCAACTATTCTATCTGTTTGAGGGTGGTGTTAACTGCTTCAACTTAAAACACTGGCAAAGCTAAAGAACTGTCCCAGAGATAAATGGGATGCTTTGGTCAGTAAAGATTTCTCAAGGAGTTCCTACTATTGAACACCAATTCTCTTGTATAGTTTGCATTCTCGCTCTGCGATGGCACTGCTTCTGGAAACATTGTTGCACAGTCAATGGTGACTCCATTAATGAGGGGTAATCATACTAAACAGAGTCCAAGAGCTGTCTCCTATGAACTTCAATACCTGTTTCCTGCCTGAAGGCTATATATCTGCTGTCTGCAATGCTGTCCCAACTGCACATCCTAGTTTCATCTGGTACATGCCTTTGCAGTTACACACCTAGCCAATAACCAAACAGTGATGAAAGGTGCGAATCAAGCCCTGTGCCTTGTGTTTGTGAGGTAAACACCTTAACCATTATGCCAACCCCCAGCCCTTTATTCCACCATAACCACCTTAGTGTCCAGTGTCAGCCTAGCAGTCACAGTATTATAAAATGTATATGGACAAATGCAGAATATTTCTTTCTCACTTTTGCATATACATACACACACACGTGCGCACACTCACACACGCACATGTGCACACACACACACACACACACACACACACACACACACACACACACACACACACTCTCTCTGTCTCCCACATGCTCAAACACACATTTGTGCAGTATCATATAAGCACTATGGTACTTGTAAAATTAATGAAGTTTAATCTAATAGTTGTTTCTAGTATTTATCCAAAGCCTTGTTCTAAATATTTAGATGTGTGGTAAATATGTTCTTAGTTTTAGTACCTTGCCTCTTGTCTTACCAATCTGCATCTTCTGATTTATTTATTTGGATCTGTTTACCAGGCTAGAGCACTTATACCAGCAGTACAGTGAGTGCTTTACATTTATCTATAGAATTAATGGAACACTTCTCAAACAAAGGTCTCCAGTTCTCTGTTCTCTGATCTCCCTAAACATTGCCAGTTAATGGCCTCCTCCTCCTATGATTTCTTAGTCTGCATGTCTTCCCTTAACTTAGCTCTAGAGGCTGACAGTGTCTGCAGCTATGTGTTAATAAATCACTGGGTTCTTAAAGTTGTTACTGCATAATAATTCATTGCCTTCTTGTATCATCTGGGTATACAGCTGGAGTGGTCAGGTTTTCATTTCTGGACTGTGGCTGCAACAACTATATTGGAAATCCTTTCTGCTAAATAAATGGGTCTGTGGTCCTTGTGCTCTTTGTGTTTGCCTTGGATCCATTGTTTAGGTGTGTGACAAGCCTATACTGCTAAATCACTTTAACTGTTTGAAAACTTTCACAACCTTCTTAAAATCCAACAGTGGTTCATTAGAAATTTGGACGTGGTAGGATCTTCACTTTTCTCTACATGGTGTCATAATTTACTTCTTCAGTAAACTGCTCCATGCCAAATTGGTTGCTCTTCCTCCAAATTTTCAGTTCCAGCTTTTTCAAGGGCCAAAATGCATTTTGATGGTTGAACTCCTCCTTGCAATCTATCTCACTTTTCACTCTCCTTATGTTCAAGACAAAAAAAATTCATTCACAACAATGTGCCAGTGTGAAAATATGTCTCAAATGAAGCCTAGTTTCTAACAATAATGCCCTCACTTTTTCACACCATAAAAAATTGTCTTTTTTTTTTTTTTTTTTTTTTTTTTTGCTGTTGTCTTCCACTAGTTTATTAGGATCTATTGCTCTCTAAACATATAAAGCCAGACCATGGATGTCATGATGACATTTATATGTTCAACGTCCCATTTACGACCTGTACTGAACAATAATCATAAAGTACTTAGGGACTCTAGACAGTTCTTAATAGATCTCTATGACTGTTTACAAGGTCTAGATGGACTAGATGATATTATATTTGTAACCTTCAATATTCAATCTTTATTTACGGTCCTACCTAATGATTTAGGAATTAGGTACATAACTGATTATCTCTCCATACACAGTGATTATTCACCAGTGCAAATAGATTTGGTGACATGTTTCCTGGAATTGATCCTGGAGAATAATTTATTTGTATTTGAGAACAAGTTTTACCAACAACTAGATGGTGTGGCCATGGGGACCCCATGCGCCAATAGCTACGCTAACATGTTTTTGGCGCAATGGGAGTATGAGACATTATTTAAAATAGATGGATTTGAACAACAAGTTGAACTCTACTGACGTTTTGTAGATGACGTCTTTGTTTTGTGGAGAGGAGACATGACAGGATTATCTCAGTTTCATATCACAATGAATCAACTGACTGACTATTTGAAATTTACAATGAATTATTCTAGATCTAGAATAGAGTTTTGGATCTATATATTGAAAGGTTGGATTGTGGTTTGATCAATACGGGCGTTTATTGCAAATCGTGCCATCATAATACATTGTTGAAAAGTGAGAGCATGCATCCACAACATATTTTTAAAAACATTATAAGAGGACAAGGAATGAGGGCATCTAGACTGAACACCACTGAAATAGGTTTTACCACCGAGTTAGTAAATCTAAAAGAAAGATTAGTAGAACGAGGGTATGATATGAAAGAAATCGAATCAAATCGTGTAGATATTGACCTACTCAGATCCAATAGAGCTGCCCCATATTTTGGACCTAAGGTCAACAACATTAAAACCATTTGTGATAGAGTACCAGTTGTTAAGGTCTCATTACCCTACAGTACCGACAGCCAGGCAATAAGGAGCATAATTGCTAAACATTGGCCGATACTTTGCACTGATGAAACAACAGGTAATATAGTGGGTAGCAAACCCCAATTCCTATATAGGAATAAGTTAAATCTTAGGAGAATGCTCTGTTATTCGAAGAAGGAAGGAGAGGATCTAACCTCCAAGTATACTAGACCTTGTAGACATTGTAACTTTTGTAAATACATTGATACCAGCACAGAGTTTGTACATCCTGATCTATACACCACCTTTGACACCAAGGTTGACGCCACTTGTAACACTGTGAATATTGTATATCTAGCGGTATGTCAAGCCTGCAATGCATTTTACGTTGGCAAGACGAACCGCCCATTTAAAGATAGAATACGTGAACACATCTATCACATGAGGAAAGCATCAATGCACAATGCTTTGGCCAAACATGTAGCACAGAGAGGAATTGAACATAACTTTCTATTTAGAGTGTTAGAAAACATCAAACAGAATATACGTGGGGTCAATATCAGGAGTTACACAGAAAGTCAGGAGAGCAAATGGATAATTAGGCTGAGAGATGACAGAGGCTCTGGACTAAGTAAGAGAGCCTCTATCAAGCCCATACTCAATAAACGTAGGAATGTGAAATTCTAGATTTTGGATATATATGAGTATAGCAGTTATATATTTATATCGATATTTAGATATATATATATTTTTTTCTGTATAGCTCTTGACATACGTATATCCCATATGGTTTTAGAGTCTTTACGATTGATATTAAGAAACGAGTATATATACATATATATTAATTATTACAGTTTTTATGTATATGTTATATATATTTTTATGCATATGTATACATCTTCATACATGTATAAATGTATACATATATACATATATGTACTTCAGTATATATGTTACAGAGCATAGGATGTATACATTTTTGCACATATATATATATATATATATATATATATATATATATATATATATATATATATATATATATATATATATACATTTTTATATTGTTTATATGTATTTTTAATGCGTTTAGAGATGCATAACTTTTGTGATGATAGAATACGCTTTGTTTTAGTATTATATTTATATCCTGTATAGTATTAAGTCTCTGATGATGATAACCACAGAGGCTTGACATTTTTAATCAGAGAGATACTTTTAATCAGAGAGCTATATGTATAATAATAGCTCATTAATATGCAAGTATATAAGCTGTTTGATAGGCTAATGTTTATAAATGATGTGTGTATATATATATATATATATATATATATATATATATATATATATATATAGCTTCTATGGACACAGGTTTGTATGATCTGAAGAAGCTCATTTGTATTGAGTGAAAGCGCTTATCAACTGACCTACTGCAGTTTTGTTCTATTAAAGCTTGTTTCTAATTATTGCTGGTGACCTGTTTTGGACTTTTTTGGCAGCTCTGCTTCACTCCAGTTCCTGGCTTTTTATCTTTATACTGGTACATTTATTTGGAGCATTTGGAGTGTTTACACCAGTATTTAGCGAGGAGTTATTTTCGTTATATTTGTAGAAGTACCTGATCCGTACAAACCCCCTTTTTTTGTTTTCATTGCATTGTACATTTATATATGACTGGGTATGATATAAAGTTTTTGGACTAGAAGTCTCTGTGACGTTAGTCAAGAGGGTGACGTGATGATATACCACATGATACCATTTTAATGCACTGAGAAAAAAGGTAGAAAATATATCAGTAGACTGCAGTAGTATTACAAAAGCTTAGTTTATTATCAGATGTGATCTGTGTTTTCTATACTTACTCATGACCATCTATATTAGAAAGATAATTACAATTCATATTGTAAACAACAAAAAGAAAGTCATCATTATTGCAATAAAGCTTAGCACCACAAATGCTGCTTAGGATGTCATTACACTTGGTTCAAACTAATGGCAAAGATATACCCTGGGAATCATTACCATCTACACTAAGTGTGCACTAAGTGTACACCATTCTGGGTGAACAGACAGCACAAGCATAACTCCTACCTCCTTCCTCCTAGTTTTTTTAATTTTCCTACTGATTTTCTTGCAGCTGTAAATATGAAGAAAGCTTCATAAAGGTTACCACAAAGTGTGCACTTAGTGCAATTCTTCTGAGTGACTAGAAAGCACAAAAATGTGCTACGGGTTTTCTTGTATACAGATCATGTACACATAGTGTACACTTACTGTGGCCATTAATGAATTTGGCCCATAGTCTTGTACATTGGCATCCGGTGACTTCCAAACAGGAGGACAGCTGTTTGCAGGAAGCAAATGAATGAAAGAGTGGGGCTAATTGGAATGTGCTGGGCTCTATTATGGCATGTCAATGGCCATTGTCTGTGATCAAACAATAGATGGCACCAGTCACTTTCATCCACCGACAGCCTCAGTACCCACTCATTTTAGCCACTTCATGGGCTATATACACCTCAGATATCTATACACAATCAACAAGGCTAGCCTAAGGTGAAATGGTGTCCTAGACAAAGGACCCCATGAATCCCTGTTGCACACAGTTCCCCTCTGCACCTCAACAGTGCCTTCTCCTATTTCCTCATCATAGCCCCTTACCATCCAGATTTATTACTTTTTTCTTGTTTATTTTCACTGTTTGCCTTCATTTTTGGCTTTTTCATCTGCCTTTTTAAAACACCCTAACCAGCTAAGTCATAAGGATCTACATGGTATGAAGCGCCTGACCTCAAATCATAAGTAAGGAAAGACATTCAGTCTTATTTTTTCTTTTAAGGAAAACTGTGTTGTGTCTAAATCTAAATGTTCAAAGCTAACAAAATAGCAGCTTCCAATAAATGGATTGAGACTGACAGTCTTGTTATATCCATGCTGAACTGGAGGATGCACAAGTGTGGTGTGTGGAATGCTGTAAAGACGGAAACTTCATATGGGGACTTACAAGCGCCTTGGCAGTACACGTGCACATTTTCATATGTGCACTTGCATGTGCATTGCCTTTATAATGCACATGTGCACATTCTCATATGGGCAGTTTCACATGTGTTGCCTTGGCAGTGCAAATGAGCACATTCTCCTATGGGCACTTGCATGCATAGTGCCTTGTCAGCACACATGACCACATTCTCCTATGGGCACTTGCATGTACAGTGTCTTGGCAGTACAAATTGCCTGCCATTGATACTGTGGCAGTGAGAGAGTTATTTTTTGACTTTAAGAATTGTTTGGCAGGATAGCTATATTCTAAAAGAACACTATTGACTAAATAAGGAAATACTGGAATTTATTAAAGATTTTTCTTCAAACTTTCCATCAGAGTTGTAATAGCAGTGAGTTCAGCTGTCAGCCATGCAGATCTTTTTGAGATGGTAACTTGAATTTAACACCACTATCAAGGCACTGCTTAGCCACTCAAAAAGCCAAAGACATTTCTTTTCAGACAGTTTGCTAAATGGAAATCAGCACTTTCCAGTGGTCTACAAAGTATAGGAATTTCAGAGCCAGTTGCATTTTCTTTGGTCTTCCCCTTTGCAGCATCCTTACATCGCCATGTACATGCTTTACCTTCGTGTCACTCTTCTTCTTCAGATATTGGCTTGCTTACTAGTCAGGGACCAGCCCACAGCCAAACCTTTGCAAAAGTGCAGTCTCTGTGGGCACAACTTTTCTTTTATATTATGCCACATTTACTCGCATCCTTTTACTTATTTCTGAACGAGAAGGTATAAGAGCTGGTTCTCACAGTAGCATTTGATGGCATATCTTGTCCATTTCTGGATTTTGTGCTGTTTCCTGTGCTGTAGCCACATTAGTAGACCTCCTGTAGAACTGATAGTCACATTCCCCTTCACTACTTGATTTTGGTTTCTGTTTTATTGTCTGTCATTGCTGCCTGCACAGCACGTCTGCTACTTCTCAGTGGTAATGTATGCAGTCACTGCACTGTCTGCCTCTGTTTGTTTTGTCCAGAATCAGAATTACACTTCCTTTGCCAGATTCCTTTATACCAGTTAGTTTTTTGTTAGTATCTTTGCTTTACCAAGATCTTACCTATGGAGAGGTTGTATCTTTCTACAAAATCTGCATGTAACCTTGGTAACTGCCAGTATCCCATTTCTTGTTTTCTAAAGGTGAGCTTGCATTTCATTTCTACAAGTGAAATTTTGCAAATGTTACAACACTGTTTTCTAGAAATGTTTTTGCTGTTTCTTCCGCATGCTGAAATTGTACCATTTTACACTTTGCTTTAGACAGTGAAATCTCATAATGATAACGAATTACAAAACAAACGACAGATTTCTCACCTATGTTACTATAATTAACTGATATGCTGGAGTCCCTGAAGTTCCTTTATAGTGTATGGTTGTGGGACTGTGCTTGTTTTCATTTTTCTTGGTAACACACGTTGTCTGTAGCAGCCTATAGATGCATATTGTATAATGTCATGTCTGCCTTAGACATCATGACTTCCCATTTATCACTGCCATTTTAAGTGTCAGTGCCCATGTTTATCATAACACAGTGCCATCTCATCGATTCTCTATTGCTATTAGCTTTGAATGATTGTGTGCTATTTCTGTCTGCTGTTGCATATTGACATTTTACTTAGCATGCCTTTGTCATTCATTAATGAGTGTTTTCTTATCTACGGAAAAGTAACGTGTGGTTGTTTTGTTTATCATCACCATTTTTTTCACTGATACTCATCTGTAAGAGGCATTCTATTCCTTTTCCCGCACTAATCCTATTATTGCCGTATATATATGTACCTCTCTTAATTCAGTTTTTAATGGTCCAACTTCAGGCTTGTACTACTTTCACTGTAGCTCTGTTACCTCAGCACTTAGCGCCCTGCATTGTCATTGTTCCAAATGATTTGATTAGTGTTGTCATTTCTGTTTATCGCAGGGTAAACTGCTACTGCTCTGGCTCCATTACTAAGCCTCTACTTTCATTGGCTGTAGCGTGACGCTCAGCTATTTCACAGGCCATTCTACCAACTACTGCCAAAGCTTCTGTTTTGTTATCCCACTGTATTAGCTGCAGTCTTTATCAACTCTCCCTCTAGCTTAACTTCCATACACGTCTGCATTTTTTCGATGGCTGCTCTGAATCTGTCTACGTATGTAACTCAGAAGAAGAAATCGTTTCCTTCCGCTTTTCATTTATTGTTATGATTGTCCCTCTCACTCATTAGTTGTTATTTGGGTAAGTATCTCACCTACTTAACCAGGCCTTTTACGCATTGAAAAACACTGATGTATTCTGAGATGACCAATAGCTGATATATAATCTTAGATAGTTATAACCAGGCCTGTATGTGTGGTCTGCAAGTTGGATTAAAGGAATGAGTCACTGAACTTTATTCATGCTATTCAGGAAATATAAAGAATGTTATATAGTCATATTTAAAAGTGACATACAGGCATTTTTCCAATCAATGGACAGTATAAAATCACAGATGAATGCATTCTAACTCTGCAACAGAGAGTAGCTTACTTGAATTTACCAGTGTGTATTGCTTCATTGCATCGTTTATTGTATAGTGTGT
Source organism: Protopterus annectens (assembly GCF_019279795.1). Lineage (NCBI taxonomy): Eukaryota > Metazoa > Chordata > Ceratodontiformes > Protopteridae > Protopterus > Protopterus annectens. The sequence continues at coordinate 450,970,449 of NC_056738.1, forward strand.
CTGTGGTGGTACTTCGCTGACTTTAGGAGAGAACTGCACACATACTCCAGGGCATATATTTCTATCACTATGGTTTCTTAATTGTTCAAATGCATATAATCTATTACTCTTGTCTGGTAACTCCCTATTCTATATCCTAATTTCTTTTTAACTCCTACATTATATTCTACCAAAGCTGTCCTTAAAATTCTCCACAAAACAATGTTTTTTTCATTTTCGTTGTACAGTTAATGAAACTTTTCTTATAATTTTCTGATAGTAAAATTGATATATGTTTAGAATATGAATATATGGTAATAATGTGCTTCTACTACTTTTCTGTCAGTAATGCTTTAATGAATACACCAGTATAACCAAACAGCTTGTAGTAATTTATATAGAGATTTGGGACACATGAATGTTTGCATGTTGAGAAAGGAACTGTTTTCACAACAGTCAACCTCTGGACTTGGGTAATCATGTAATACAAAACTGCAATAATAATTATTATTTCAATTACAACTTATCCTCACAGCTAATGGAAGTTTTTTTTTTGTTTGTTTGTTTTAATGATAGATGTGCCAACCAGTGATGTCTGTCTTGCTAATGCTAAACTCAGGTGTGTGTGTGTGTGTGCATATGTGTATATATATATATATATATATATATATATATATATATATATATATATATATATATATTTTTTTTTTATTTTTTTTTTTTTTTTTAACTATGGGGTTCTTTTGTACAATACTTATGTGATAGTAGAGTTGTGCTTCAGTGGTTCAACTGGTAACAAGGCTTACAACAAATTTATTTGTAAAGCACTTTGATCGCTAGGGTCTATATTATATTATCGCATCCTTAGAAAAGCGAACGATAAATAATCAACCCCATGTAAGCGAAAGCTTACAACATCAGAACAGTGATTTTTTTTTCCAAGGGAAAAAAATCGCTGTTCCAAAATTAAAAAAAAAAAACTTTAAAACATTACATAATGTGGGGGGGCTTCGCCCCCCCCACACCCTACTTAAATATACCAACTCTGAGATCGCACTACAGTGCCGAAAATGGCAAAGTAACAAAAGCGACCAAGCAAATTCTTTCCTAGGGAAATAATTCGCTGAAAAGCCACTTCACTATTTTGCCTTTTCGCTTTGATCAAGATGCATTCGACAAACTGCGTCTCTGATCTGGTAATAGGAACCCGATTGCTATACTTACATCATAGCCAAATGTCAAAACTGTGATTTATATTATGATTTCCATTGCTGATTTGTCTGTCAGCATACAACCTGCGCAACATGAAATATAATTCGGCCACAAGCCATCTGTTACAGGCTATGAAACTGATTCACATTTTATACAGTTAGCCTAGAGGTGTACAGTATGATTATCAGGAAGAAAGTCTCTGTTTTCTGCTGCAGATCCCCTTATTTATAGCTGTAACTGATACTGTACTTTTATAATTAACACTCAGACCTATAGATATCCACACTATTATTTAACAATTCAAGAACAATACCTACAAGTAATGTATAAACTTGCACAGAATAAACTATAGTATTCTTAAAGATCACCAACATATAGGCATTCTTTTTGTAAAGGCCAACAGATAAGCCTAAACAGGTAAATGCACTACAGTTTTAAGACGTCAGACCTTAACTACTCTGTCAGCATTATTTAAAGCCTGAATTGGCCTAAAACCTTTCCCATCAGGATTAGTGACTCATCTACACATCTGCTCATTATGCAAATGCTGTGATAACATTCCGTTTTATAAACTTTTTGGTTTTGCAATACGGACTTTCAATAGTTAAATTTTAAACTAAACGTGTTCATCCTGACTCCGAAATATCACGATTTCTGTATCCTTTACTGCTAAAAGTTCTTCAGAAGGCCTTCCTTACCTACATTGTGTATATGTGTGTGTGTGTGTGTGTGTGTGTGTGTGTGTGTGTGTGTGTGTGTGTGTGTGTGTGTGCATGCGTGTGTCAGTGTGTCTGTGTTCACATAAGTCTCTGTGTGGTATACAAGCTGTACTTGATCAGTAATTACTAGTTATCAACAGTTATTTACTTATAGAACCATGTACAGCATTGTGTATCTATGCACCTAATATGCTGTCCTTTTATTATGTTCTGTGTGTGTATTTGTCTGTGGTTGAGACTGAAACACGCTGTAGGATCAGTTCATTATCCACATTAACAAATGATAAATAATGAAAGAAAAATATATAATCGGTGTTGCCATGTTCTAGTAGATGTATTAAATATTTAACTGTAATTTGTCAGAGGAAGTTCATGGAAATTGAACAAAAGCGCTTACATATATTTAATTTTTGGTCATGACTGTACTGGATTGAAACGTTTCCTTTTTAAATCCTCCATTTGTTTTTACCAGTTTGCAAATTTGTAGTCTTAAAGATGTATTAGTTTGTTGTAATATTGCCTTTAACAAAAAAATACTACTTAGCACCAACTAAAAAACAACTTTTTTTTACATATCTTCTATGCTATCACTTTAACAGATTCTTGATATGCTTCAGCTTTCAACAACTGCGAATATAGAGGGTTATAATCGTGTCTCTGATCATGAACAGCTTATTATAGATTCGAGATATGGATGCTAAGAAACTCGCCTCAATAACGAAGCTTGAGAGGTGAATGATTGTATCCATGCTGAGAATACATAACAAATGTTATGATCAGCGAGACCCAATCATAATTCTTTACTGTCCACAGAGGTTTATCTGCTCAATGTAATACTAGTTACAGTAATGAAAAAAGTTTAGAAACCCAGCGTGTTTTACCAATTTTCAAAGAAAAATATTTAGTACTGCCGCATTAACAGCAGGAAGAAAGAGTCTCTTTAAAGAATGAATGACTTTAAAAAGCCGTTAGACATCTTGCCCATACCTACAGTTTGTTTATAAGTATGACAAAAGAAAGTATCTAACTTATTTAAAATCTGTTTTACCTTCCGGTACTGTATACTGTCTCCAGCACTTGATCTTAACAGTGCTAAGGTGTTTTTAACAAGCTTTTGCTCAGCACTGCTAAGAGCACGTCTAATGCTAAGGACTTTTTAAAGCTGCTTAACATGTTATCTTTTTCCTGATTTTGGTGAAAAATCATAGCATTCCATGCACTTCAAATGAATTTTTGTCAGGTTGTTCCTTTCTTACTTATATGTACTCATAAATAAAATATGAGATTCATAAATAAATAATAATCTCCATGATTAAATTGTCCATTTCTTACTTATTTTTATGGCAAGCTGGGTCCTGCTACAATACTAATCATCGATTATTTTGGAAATAAAGACCTTTTTCTGAAATAGTAAATACCTAATTCATTGTGTGTGTGTGTGTGTGTGTGTGTGTGTGTGTGTGTGTGTGTGTGTGTGTGTGTGTGTGTGTGTGTGTGTGTGTGTGTGTGTGTGCAAGGCGGGAATGTGTGTGTGTGTGTGCAGTCTACCATAAAAGAATGCATATTAAAAGTAAAGAAAGAAATTATCCAAAGACACTAATAAATGTAGGTTTTTATGACCAACATAATTGTCTACACTGTTTATTTACTTCCTAACTTATGACACAGAAACACTGTTCTATTATTTTATTTCATTTATCTATTTACTTTTGTTGATCTGGAATACCCAGCTGGGAAGATTCCATCTTCAGTAAAGTCATAGGGTAAATAGCTCCATGTGCAAATAAAACATGCAGCTAGTTGTAAATAAACGTTCATGTATGCTGTACATTGTTTCTGTATGCAGATATATTTCCAAAAAAATTGAGCTATGATAATCATATATTTCAACTCTTCAGATTTTTGCAGAATGTCCAGATTTCTACCTCATATTTTTCGTCTGTTCCTCATAAAAGTTTTTTTTTTCTCTGACAAATCACTAAAGGTTATAGTCACTAATAATGACATACATTTGAGTTCCGGATGACTTTTTATCCTTCACAAAATCCATTCTAACATGAATCCTTTCATTCTAGTAATTTTCTAAGTTTATAAGGACAATATTTAAAATTTGTCCCTGTTCTTTGACCTTTGTCCCTCTCCTTATTTTAAGCATTGTCCAGATTGCTTGCACTAAGAGGTCGAAGGGTATAATGAAGATGATGCATTTCATATGTACTTACTATTAAAGAAATACGAGATATAATAGAAATGTAGCAGAGCAGTACAGTTCATATCTACTTACTAGAAGGAAAACTTTGTACTACATAGTAAATATAAAAATTAGATCTAATAGCTGAAGGTTACATCAAAACAAAGGCACACAAGCTTATATTGTCACTGGGCTGTCCCCTTCCCACAAATGACATGCTTAACGACTTTCATGAGTTGCTGTCAGCCTTAGTACAAAATGATAATGTGATCCAGCTTTATTTACAGCAAGTGAAGTCCAACAACATTATGGCACCAAGAGACAACTGGCCAGCATGATCACCTGCTTATCTCCTTCACAAGCATTTGAGTAAGCTTCAACAACATCTCTGTACACAATCTTGGCTTTATGGTAGACTCGCACAGCAAACATATTAAGAGCATCTCGCCAATCATTAACCAACGTAACTCCAGCAGGCAGCATAGTACCACAACACTGCAATGAGAGTGTCAACTGCAACCAAGGGGGTGGAGAAGAAGGGCCTACACTCCCATGTTTCATAACTGCTAGGCCATTCTTCCGCCCCCCACACACAAATGTTAGGGAAGGGTTAAGAGGCAACAGCAACTGTAGTAGCAAAGAGAACTCCCCTGCCTTAGACCTGACCTTGTATAACTGCCCTCTTCTTCTTCACCTTCCTTGTGAGCTCACCCTACTCCCCTACATCCCCCTTCCCTTCTAACCTTACTTCCTCAGCTATATTAAAGCTACAGCTCAGCAACAATTTAGTCTGGCAAGCAAACTCCATTTATAATTGGGCTATCCCTTTCCCACCAATGACATGCTTGACAACTCTCATCACTTGTGCTCAGCTTTATTACAATATGATAACACATGCCAACTTTACTAACAAGTAAAATCCAGCAACATTATCACACCAAGAAACAACTGGTAGCATGTCTGACCACTCGCCTCCAACTTGACCACTTGGGAAAACTTAAAGAATATCTCAATAAAAAACGTGACAGTGTCATAAACAGCTCACCATAAACCTGTTAACAAAATTTTCCTTCATCCCCCTTTTAAACTGTTGCCCCTCCTTCTTTAGACTAATGAATATAATTCAACACTACTTTAGAGAGCCAACTCCTAACTCTTTTAATCACTTCCACAAATATACCTTCCTCAAATAAATGATACGTCCTTCCTATTCTAAAGGAATATGTGGTGTAATTGCCCACTACCACCCCTTGCACTCTCAACACTATTCACACCCAAGACACAAGCTTCTTAGCATCTATCCTCTTCCCATATGAATCCCTGAAAACGAAATCCTCCTGCTGCTTGTCAGATACCTCCCACCAGTTTCCAGCCCAAGCCACCAGGCATAACAAACACTTACAGCACCACATCACCTGCCTGCCAACTCCCTCCTGATTAGTTTTACAATGACTTAACCAAATCAGCATCCCACTCGAGGTAATTTTAAGATCTTTACACTTCAGCTGACCCAGCAACTCACTAACCTGAAACACTCGAATATACATGAAAATTACCAAGATGGCCCCAAAGACATAATTAAACTGAAAACATGCTACCTTGTAAAATCCTGCTAACAATATAGGCAACACATGCCTAATGGTAGTGTTTTGTCCCCTTTTTTCAGGCAAACTCTCTACCATCTCTTCATCAATTCTCTGTCCCACAGTAGTTCGTCACAGCTCACAAATCCAACAGTTTCACCACAGCACTCAAGGCAGCAAGAGGAACCCTAGCTATCCTGACAGCCACCCCAGTTCTCCACCTCTCAACAAAAAACATCAAGATTAATGTGGCCAACCAAGACATATTCACCAGCAAACTACTAAAAAAATGTTTAAAAAACAATGTTTTACACTATGCATTTCTGGTAGCCTTGGACCAGCCAACTTGCCAGGCTCAACCAATCTCCCACATCTTCCCCAACAAAATAGTGTAGCTTATTTTAGCTTCAGGTGCCAGCTGTCAAAACCTGTAAAATGAAAGTGGGACAGGTGATCATAGAGCATTGTAATGGCCAGCGATGTGCTGAGCTGAAACAGAAAGGTTAATAATTAAGCAAACCATAACAGTTTTCCTACATAACACTTGAACCATTTAGCTTTCACTGCCTTCTTATTCAAAACATGTACTACTAGTAAAGTATTTGAAGGAAATAACACCCTCTTGTTCTGAAAGTCCTCACCCCCCCCCCATACTACCAGTGATGCCCAAATCGGCATCAATTCCAAAAGAGTGATGTACGTATGATGGTCATCATCCCACACATCTGACAATGCTTCACAAACTGCCTAACAAAATATTCTCTCATACCCCTAACCCCCCTACCACATTTGTAAACGACTTAATATCTGTCAATGTAACCCAATCCTCTTGTCAAAAAGACACTTCATTAAAATGCTGGAGAAACTCCAGACAGACATGTCTTCTTCCACCTACCTACCCACACCCAATGATGCTTCTGCTTTGCATCCAGCAGCTGATTGGCCACCGCTCTTGTGAAGGTACACCACGGGCCCATTGCTCTGCATGCAAAATTCAATAGCCCCAAAACCTGCATCATTTCCTTAACCCACATCTTTTCCTTTATCACCATTGACTCCACTTCCCCTCTCACTTTCTCCACCTTGTCAAGAAGCAGCTTGAACAAACTGACATCCAGCTCTAAGCCTAGAAAGTTCAGCATTTTAACTGGACTTTACACTTTGTCTTTTGCTAATGACACCCCTAGCTCCCCAAAATCTTCCTCAAACACCCTCATTCCTGATGTCCAATTCTTCACCAGTCAGCAAGAAATCATCCACATAATGCACTGCTCTCATGCTTACTACCTTCTACTGCCACACCCAGTGCAATGCCATGCTGAACTTTTCAAAAGTGGCCAGTTTAACTGCACAACCCATGGGCATGGCCTAGTCAAAGTAAAACCTTCCACTGAGATGCATACGCAAAAGAGGCCAATCTTGCTTTCTAACTGACAATAACCTAAAAGCTGACTCAATGTCCAGTTTAGCCAACCATGAATCCTTGAATGCACTGGTCTCCCTCACTGTCTCATCAAGCGATGACTACTAAACTAATTAATCTAAGTTCCCCTGGTGCCTTCTTGGGCACCATCCCACACAGGAATATGAGATATTCACTAAAGGGGGGAAATCAAAAGGGTCTAATAACCTACCCACAGCCAACTCTTTTTTCAACAAATATTGGACCACGTCCTCTTTCCCCTACTACTGACTTCAAATCTTACAGATGTAAACCAACCCAGTCACTGAAGATTTCATCTCAGAACCACATCAAAACTCTCCCGTGAGCTCTCAAGCCACCTGCTTATAGGGTAGCCCTAAAGCAGGTATCTTAACTGACTTGGATCAGTAGGTGAATTCACTGCCCCCCACCTGATACTAACTCAAAAGGGAGCCCTCCCCTTAGGCCCCTGACCCCTTCTCCCACTTCCCCAAACTCCCCACCTAGACCTGCCCCATAAGCATCCACTGTCATTCTACTCCACAGGTGCTTCCTACATTTGCTCACAGGATGTTGGCTGGCACAATGAGAATACCCATGCAGAAATCAACATGAGGGCCATGAACACTTACCTGCATTAAAGGACTAATATTACTTCACCTTGCTCCCAAATCCTTCCTCCTGGCCTAGCTAGCATGGATCCCATCCATGTCTCAAAATGCCTTTGCTCCCAGAGTAATGACCTGTCCACAGCTTTTAGCATACAAAAGTAGTGATAATACCATAGCCAAGCATTACTACCAGTAAACCTCTGGGCTTCACTGACCATTAAGAAATAAGATAACAGTAATGCCTGTTGAGGCTGTATCTCAGGAATAACAGCCATGAGGTAAACAAATTCCTAAACCTAATTGTCCCAAGTCCACTGCCTATATCTCCCTGAATCTCTCTTCCTCAATGCAGCCAGGGTTGCCATAAGGTCATTGACCCTGAGTGCCTCTGCTTCCCCCATCCTTTGCACACCTTCATCTTCAATGAGATTGAAATCTTAAACAATCTCTTCCAACCAAATGTTTTCGTTTACAACTTGTGAGATATGTGTGGTGTAATAAGGACTGGCATAACAAATGCCTCATTCCATGGGACAGCCTGTAATGACCCTACCAAGCCATCATCTCCTAATTGACTTCCGAATCCTAACCCTCCAGGACCAGATAGCCATATAAAAAACAGACTCCTCCAGGAGCACAAATGCCTGCTATCAAAAATCTCTTATTCCAGCATCTTTAATAAAGGCAATATTTGAAATCCAACTCTATTTTGGAGTATTTGATCCAATAACTTGGGCTTTGTCCATCTGGCATGACTCCTCAACCTGCATCAATACCTAAGGAGGGCAGAACCAAGGAAGTGTATCAACTACTGCATCCATGATCTGCAACATCCTACACCCCTAACATAACCCTTCTGCCCTCACAAACATACCATGCATACTTTTTTTTTTTTAACAAACTCAGCCTGCATCTCACCGTGATGCATTCTCCCTGGCTAAAAACGTGCATGCTACAATGATTTAGCAAGATCCCTTCTCCTTTCAAATAGAAAAATGTAAAGAACATTTATTAAACTCCAGGTACTTATTAAAAGCAAAATCTCAAAATGTTTAGAGCTGCTTTAACCCCTGACCCAATAAACTGAGCCACAAGAGCAACCAGACCACTCAAATTACATTCAAAGTACCTCTGGGCAAAAATACTGACTATCAAAAATGAGTAATCATATCAGTCATCTTGAAAATGTACTGAAGGACACTAATAAAAGAGGCGAGAGAATTGGAAGTCACCTAGTACCACCAAACCCATAGCTATAGGTCCTATTCCACTCCCATCCCTTTCTAACAACCGACCAATAGGTGTGTAAAAAAAATAATGCTCAACTTTCCCATGTGAACTTCACAAGTGAGAAATTACCCCACCCCGACACACACATACATACATACATACACACACACACACACACACACACACACACACACACACACACACACACACACACACACACACTTAAGTCCTGACAAGACAAACTATAAAATCACCAACACTCACCTCTTGTGAAAAAAAATACCTGGGCCTATTACCAAGCCCCAGCTGATCACCTGGACACTTACAGACAGCTTGGCAACACCACTGTAACAACAACAACAACCTATATAGTGTAATCCAACAGTATATTCTTCCTTGATGGCATGCAGGAAATCTGTTTTCCAGTTTAGGCTTGTGTATTAGTGATGACTACAGGTTAGTGACCAACAGTGCACAGTGAAAGCATGAAGGAAGGAACATTTTGTAGTTTTGTTTGCAGTGGGAAAAATTAAAGTTTTGGCCCCGTAAGGATATTTTTGTTTTTTGTCGGGTTTGTTCAAGATAGAAATTACATGGAGGTCAAACATCACCTGGTTATCAGTAATAAATCTATATTTTATTGCAATCCACTATCTGAATTCCTGAAAAATGACACTTGCTAGCACGCAGTATTGTCTTTCAAAATTAATTCTTCATCCTCAAGTTCAGTCAAAAGCCAGAAATGCAGAAAGTTGAAGGGTCTATTTTATACATTCGAACCTTTAAATGTTCGAATCACTAAAGATCTAACGTTAGTGATTGAACATTTAAATGTTCGAATATATTAAAAAAAAAAAAAAAAAAAAAAAACTAAGCAAAAAAAAATGTAAAACTAAAGGGTGTAAGATGGAGACAAGCCCCCCTGCACCCCCCCACACCCCCACTAATTAAATATACCAACTCCAAGATCGTGCTATAGTGTAGGAAATAGGAAATTTTCCATTTTGGCACTGTAGCATATTAAAGTGCGATCTCGGAGTTGGTATATTTAAGTAGCAGGGGGTGTGGGGGTGCAGCCCCCCATGTGTGGGGTGCAGGAAGGCTTGCTCCCCTTGCTTAAACCCTTCAGTTTTACTTTTTTTCTTTTAAATATTAATTTTTAATATATTCGAACATTTAAATGTTCGACCACTAAAGTTCGATCATTAGTGATTCGAACATTTAAGCATTTGAATATATAAAATAGACCCGAGTTGAAGGTATATTGCAGCATAGTATTTAATATCATCAGTAAGTGCTTCATAGGCAACCTCTGGTGTTACATTAGTCTGGCACTTCCATGGTAACCTACCATGTTGGTGGTAAAGACTGTGATTAAATCAAGGTGAAATGCGGATCCTCTTACATCACTGCAGTTCAGGTTGAGATAATATCTTCCCATGTTACTAACTAGCACACATTGTTTAATTACTTAAACAAATATACTGGTTAGTTCCTATTGTTCAATTACTTACACAATATGTACTAACCAGAACATATTGTGTAAGTAATTAACAAGTCACTTGGCATCATATGATAGTCTGCACTATTAATCTAAAGGTGCTCTGATCAATCATATTAAAACCCTTGGACAAAACTAAAATTATCATACCAAATGGAAGCAAATAGCACCCATCTATAGCTATGCTGTGTTTTTGAGATTAGTTTAATATTGTTTAGGCCATTTCCAATCATTACATCTAGGTGACGCTCTTAATTTTATCCTTCCTGCAGTATGTGATCAGAAGTACTTGAGAGTAATACTAGATCAAGGTCTAATCTTCCATTCCCATGACATATGCCAGACTCAGAAAGTACTTATGGAATCAAAACTGATATATATATTTCCTTCTTATTTACTAAAATTCCGGGCTTTATTTTCCCAATAATGTATTCCTTCCTTGACCTGAATATGCCTCTCCAGTTGTCTGTTTTCTATCACCACAAAAGGATGCAAAGCTTCAGGTGGTTCAAAATAAAATACTCCCTCTCTATCTGAGAAGGAATTTATATTCATTCCACAATATCAGATTTAATGATGAAATTAAAGATATGTTCCAAGAAATTAAATGTAGATATCAAATTCAAGGACTGAGGTTTACAAGCTCTAGAAGATAAAATCAGGCTTAAGAAAAAGGGTTTATTTAACCCTGCTCTAAACAAAACACTAACAGTTTTTGAAAATACCTGTCAAAAGATTATTTATCAAAAGAATCAACAACTCCTAAGCAATTTATCTACAAATTAACCCACATTGTTATCTACTGATACAGGATAATAATAAAACCTGACAAAGGAGATGGGATGGTTTTGGTGACCCACAAAGCTTATGTGAGTAAAATATTTGATATATTACAGGATGAGGAAAATATGTTATAGTATCCAAGAATGAAATAGACCTAGCCCACAGAAAAATAAGCAATGGTCTGGAGGATGCTCTAACCCAGGGTTTAATTACACCTGATTGGTACAGTTTTGAATAAGTACCAGTTATACCTGCATTACTTGGTATACCTAAAGTATACAAAAAATATTGTCAGTCCCCCGTATAGATTAATTGTGTCACCTCAGTTTTCAACTAGCAGTGTTCATTGATAATATGCTTAAGGGCATATTACTAGAACACAAGAATATTCTAAATGATTTGCGGGCTTCTATGAGAAAACTAACTCTAAAGTATTGGAAGGATAGAGTTAGTTTCCTCACTATTAATGTTGTGGATCTTTTTCCTAGTATACCACATGATTTAGGTATGGAATTATTCTATACAGCACTACTGGGATTTAAACATTTAGATAACAAAGAGACCCAACTTTTAATGGACCTGATTGAAATAGGTTTATACAACAATGCTGTCTTTTTTGAAGGTGACAGATTAAAGGTGTATCAATGGGCACATCCTGAATCTGGATGATACCTTTATTATTTGGTAGGCAACCAAGGTGGAGTTAGCAAAATGTATTTATTATATATCTACTAGTACTCCCTTTTTGAAATGTGCATGTACTCATTAAAAAGGTGAAGCTAATTGTTTTGATGTTACAATTTCAACTGCCAATAAAACATGTGTTTCCACTATATATCAAAACCCAACTTTTTCATACTCTTACCTTCATTATAAAATGTGTCACCCTCGGTATTACAACAGGAACTTTATTAAATGGCAGTTTGTAGGAGTTAAAAGAATGAGCTCTAGTTACAACTTATTTGAGAAAGAGTTATAAAGGTGAACTAGTATGTTTTTGTAAAGAAGAAACCCACACAATATAATTAATGAGATTAGTAATGAGATTTCTTGGGAATGGGAGAAATATCCCCCTTTTAGGTAGAGAAAAAAACATTATGGTGGGTAATCTGATCCAAAAAACACACGGGAGTTTAAAGATAACAGATATTTTCATAGATATTTTGTTTTAAACAATAGTAGTGATATGAACAGTATTAAAGAAATAGTAAGAAAATTGTATATTTTCAAAACTAATGCTGATATTTTTTTAAGATAGTTGGAGATCAATCTAACTGTGTCTACAAAGTAGATAATAGCATACAAGCCACACTAGAGATGAATAAACAGAGGGATAACCATAATGGAAGGAAACAGGAAACTCATAAATGTGGTTCTTGTAACCAGTGTCCCTACATTTTGGAAGGAGATTTTATTGAACTCAACAACTACTGTTCATCTACAATACCATCAGTGAAGAGGGAACTGTGCAACATCAGGGATGGTATACATGAACATATACTCCAGTTGTCCTTTCTTTTATTTGGAAAAAACAAAAGTGTTTTTTCATAAAAAATGTATGAGAAAATTTAGGACATATAGTGCACTATACAAACACACATTAGTGTGTAAAGAATTAAAAAAATATATTTTGGTATTGTGGAAATTATCAGCTTGGATGAGAGGGCTGGACAATGGGAGACAGTGATCAAGTACATAGAATTAATTTAGCAATTAAAACTGAAGCCATGGGCTCAAGCTCAATGCCAAGAAATGTATTGTTATCCCCTTTGGGAAAAAACATGTATCCATGAATTACCATATAGGTGGCAGTACACTAAACACAGAAAGTGTGATAAGAGACTTAGGGACACAGGTGGACAGTGGTCTCACCTTCGATAACCACATCGCCACAACAGTCAGGAAATCCTTCTATGTGGCACACCTCATCACGAAGGGCTTTTCATCCAGAAAAAAGGAGGTCATTGTCCCACTGTACTCATCCCTCATTAGACCCATTATAGAATACAATGCCCCATTTGGTATGTACCTCTCAAGACATCTGCAACAACTGGAAAGGCCTCAGAAATACCTCACTAAAAGAATCACAGGCCTAAAGCAGATGCTCTACACTGACCACCTTAAAAAACTCCAGCTGTACTCTGTCGCATATCGTCTGCTCAGAGGCGATCTCTGCTTAACATACAAGGCCATGACAAACCCAGAGCTGTTGGACATGCTACACTTAAAGAAATCCCAATCTCTCAGAGCTACACGCTCCAGGGATCTAAACCTTGTCATCACAATAAACAAAACATGCTGGAGGGATAGGTTCCTGACCCAGAGACTCCCCAGACTCTGGAATAGATTGCCCATACATGTCAAGCAGAGTGCCTCTTTGGACCTCTTCAAGAGGAACCTTGACGATTGGATGGAAGAAAGGAAATTCACCCCAGGGATCACGTCAGTTGCCCTGCTAGACAGGGGTCTAGGAAAGTAAATAATGTGGGAAGAAATAGCCAGGGAATTGTTATGGCTAGGCTTGTATAGGCCCTAGGGCTGATAGCCTAGTACCAACCTATGAACCTATGAACCTATGAATGCCACCTTATCATGAGAAATAAGATGTATACATCTCTCAATCTAGTATTAGAGTTCAAAGCAGCATAACTTTGATGACATAAATGTTAATTTATTATTCGTATCTTAGGATGGTTTGTGATGGTTTTATGAGGGTTCTCATATCATGTGCAAAGTGTGTGTTTTGTCCATTACTTTACAAATTCTACACATTTTATATTTTCTTACCTGAGTTTAACATGATTTATTTTATAATACTATCCTAATGTATAATATTATGTTTTTAATAAGGAAATTAGATCTAATATAATGATTTTTAAGTGGACTTGTATTCTTGGTCTCTGTCTTTTTAAAAAATATATTTTATATGAGTCACATAATACATTATATGTGTTCAAAACTTTGTTACTTGGTTCTGATGAAGTCCTTATATTTAGCAAGAACAAAAAGTGTTTAAAATTTTTCAGTAAATTATTTATAGTTATTCTGGTATTAAAACAGGAGTACATGTCTCAGAGCATTTGGTTCAACCTGACATTATCTGACATTGTCATTTAAACCACTAAATGGTAACTACTGTCCCTTACTGAAAAATAAATGCAGACACCATAACAGCATTTAAAGAATCTCAAAAAACATCTGTTTTTGGAAAATGAGTGGTCATGTGTCAGTTTAACTCACTAAATTGAATACTCCCTGTACTTAACAGTACAAACAGTCATTTCCACAAATTTTAATCACCATACACTGCTATTGATCTAACAAATAAGTGTATTGCTTTACTAAACTTTTCTAAACATAGTAATCAATGTATATATGTATTATAATTTCCTGTTCTACTACTGTATTTTTCTTCCTTATTTATCTCTCTTATTGGTTATAACTGCCTCACCTTTTCTATCCTTGACTATTACTACCTCTCTATTTTACTTCTGTCATTACAACTTTTAATTTCTACTTTGTCCTGTCATTACAACTTTTAAGTTCTACTTTGTCTGAAAATGTTTTTGTAATTATTATTGCATTGTCTATTTGTGCTATTATCTATATATGATAGAATATTATAATTATATTGCCATCTAAAAGGGTAATTGCTTCAATCACCATTCTGCTTATTAAATGTAAATTAAAAATTAGCTGTTGTAAGAGCTGAGACTCCATACATTTGTGTAGTATTTTGGCTAAATTTGCCAATGGGGCAATAAGGCTCATGGTCTAAATATGGAGCAAAGATATCCTTAATAAAATGTTTGTTCAGGATAGTTACTGGGATGCAAAAGGAGATACCAAAAGCTTTAGAAACTCCATCGGTATTTTATCTACTGATACAGGTTTTCATTTAAGAAAAGGATTATACACCTGGTTAGTTGAATGGTGGGGCTGAGTTTGAATCTGATATGAAGAGTAGACTAGTCAAGCAACAACTGGGAAGTTTTTCACACCATTAAGGGCAGAAGAAAGTGATAAGTGATTGACAAAAATAGCATGGCAGAAGTAAATAATGTCTTACAAAAAAAGCCATATTTTGAAAATGTCTCCCAAGTATGATGAAAAATAAGACTTTTCAAGCTGGTGACAATGTTTTCAATGATATGTTGAAAATATTTAACTTCATTATATGTATTTAATGATGTACAATAAAATATGCTGAAGAAAAGTATTTTGTTTATCCATTCAAAATCATTGGACATAGCTGAAGTAGTATATGATTTAAAATATATATGAGGCAATATATCGTGGTAAAATATAGCTCATTTACATTTCTTTTTTGTAAACTAATTTCTAAAAATTAATACTTTAAATACTCTTTGGTCACCATAACCACACATGAGCTACTATGTGAACATAAAGTAAAAGCCCTCATTTCTCAGAAAACAAAATGGCCATTGTGTAACTTGAATGTAAAAGAGTCAGAATATTACACTTAAATAAAAACCTGATGTTTATGCAATCTGTTATACAGGTTGTTTTTATCAAATGTAACTATTAAAATTAGTTTATGAAGATTAAAACCATTTTTACTGATGAAAATGGTTATGGAAAGTTATAGAAGAGACATTAAGGGGAATTAATTTCTTTAAAATTAGATTAGACCTATTATCATTACTTAAGCTATTGCATACTAATTGCATGTTGTTTGTTCTCTAATGCATTTTTCAAAGTGGAAAAGTGTCCAAAAAGCCATAACAGTTTAATAAAGCCCACTATTAGAGTGATGATGTCAGCTAAAATTAATAGGACAAAGCCTATGACTATTTATTTGGATGAAAATTTAAAAAAAAAACAGTACATAAAATGAGGTCCTTTATAAAAGTTTCATGGCATTTCTGGAATAAGCTAATGGATGTGAATAAGCAAATTTTTTCTGTGGAAAGAATTGATGCTGTTGATCTTTGTTCTTCCATCCCACAAGAAAATGGAATAGAAAGGTTAAGAAAGCATGAAATAAATTTTGAGTATACTAGTAAAGATATAAAAGCCATGTGTACACTAAAGTAAATGGTATTAATTAGCAACATTTCTTTTTTGTTAATATTTTCATCGGTTACATAGAGTATCAATGGTTGCTTACTTTGGCTAGTGAGGTATTGGCAAAAACAGGAAACTTAATATATAGAATACATTTATGATCAAGATCAAATTTTATGTGAGTGTTATTAATGATGACCTGTTTCTTGTATGAGATATGAGACTTCAGGAATTTGGTGATTTTACTGATTATTTAAATGCATCACAATTTTTCACTTTTACAAGACAATGGTCAACAAATCAGATTAGTTTTTAAATGTATAGATGCTCATTGATCAAAATGATGATGAATTAAATTCAAAAATCCCTAGAAACTCAACATTTTCAAATGGTTATGTACAGTGGCCATCTGAAATATGTAAATAGAGGTATCCCTAAAGGAAAGGTAACTAAGTTATCCGGATTGATGATATCTGATAAAAAATTTTGATGGTGGTCTGAATGAACTAAAAAGTTTATTTCTAAACAAAGGCTATACAGTTTTATTAAGCTCCATTTTTGAAAAACGTTGATGAGAACAGAACAAATAAACTTATTCTGAAGTGTTAGGATATGGAATTAATTTCTTACACGAAGAGTAAGAAGTAGAGTTTTAACAGGGCATGCTCATTTACCTATAACACTGATGTGAGATAAGTTAAAATATTACTAAAACTGGAGGGGAACTTGTACTTTTGAATAAGAGGGGTAGAAATATTAAGTTGCTGTTATTGTAAGTTAACAGCCACAAAAGTAAAGAAACTGATAGATCAAGAAAGTATCAAGAAATTTATTTCTGAGAATTTTGCAAAGTATTATGGTGCATCTAAAAGGGTCATATGGTAATGCTTGGGCTTCATTTCAGAGGATTATTCAAAAAAATGCTTAATTTGATGCCATATGTACATTTGTACTTCTTTTCATATATATAAAACTGTGAAAAAAACAATCTCAGCACATATATGAGCATTGGTATGGTACAAAAACTAAACTTTATGTAAATGTATTATATAGGCATTCAGTGGTTTATTTGAATTAAATATATATATATATATATATATATATATATATATATATATATATATATATTAGTTACTTGATAGATTCAGACAAGATGGTGAAGGAGTTGATATTAATACTGCTTTTGGACAAAGACAGCTATGTTGGTAAATCAGATTCAATGCAGGGTGTGTCACTGAAATAAATTAATGTTTTAATACAAAAGATTTTTAAAAGTAAGATTTTAAGATAAAGTAACATATAAATAATTTTAAGACTATATCACTTTATCTGGGTGGCTGAATGTGGTCATGTGATCATAAGGATTACTTTGAAAAACTAAGTTAATAAATGGAACATTAATTTCTGATTACGTCTTACGGCAGTGAAAAAATCAATAAAACCTTGTTTCCAGTGACTTGTTTTAATATATGTTTTAATGTGAGTGTGTGCGTGTGTCTGTGTGTGTGTGTGTGTGTGTGTGTGTGTGCTGTTTTAATGTGTTAAGAAAGGACCAAAAATGATTAACAATTTACTCACTTTTTAAATCGTAGGGGTGGGTGTTGAAAAGCTTATTTTTGCTTTATGCTCATTGTTCCATAACTTAACTTGCTCTTTTATTTGATTGTAACTGGTGTAATACAATCCAGAAAGGGCCACAAGAGTACACAATTTGTTCATGGTTTAAAATGGGGTATGCAAAAGCCATAGCTTATATCCTGGGTGTAATAGTTTAACAAAGTTGCAAAGCTTCCTAGGATTATGGAAATTGCCATTCTGCAATTCATGGTAATAGCTTTGCTTATCAGTAAATATAGCCACATTGACTTTATTCCTTACATCCCTATATTTCTTAAGATCAGTAAAATGATTTGTTTGCTGATATTTGGATCAAAGATGATATCTCTGAAGGATGTAACATTTTTAATCTGGAAGAACTCCATTGATGGTTCTTCAGTTTGACTTTCATTTTACAGTGAGTGGGCATAACATGCAGAAGACTGAGAAAGTCTGTATTGAAGAAATACACAACATTAAGAAATGATTTGATGTAAAAGGAATTCAGCTATGTAATGTCAGCAATTGTTTAAAGGTTCCTGGCTCAAACTTGGCTGTATTTCTAGGTTAACAAGTTTATCATGACTCCATATCACAAATGTAAGCAGCTGATTATATGCCTAAAACAGTCACAACTACAGAAATATTTGGTGTCTTGCTGTAAAATCAGAGATGACTACTACAATACTCTCTCTCTCACAGATGTAATTTCAGATCTAGTAGAAAGGTTTACTAACAGTGGAAGACTATGATGTAATATACTGAGAGGAGTATGATAATTGTTTGTTTATTTCAAGTTTGCATTTAGGCCCCTAAAACAAGTAATCCAGTCATTAATGTTAAATGCCAGCAATTACAATACTTCTTCAGTGACTGTTACACTGGGAGCTAGTAGAATATAGAAATATACATTAACTGGATTTAAACAGCATTATATTTGATCTGGATTAACAGTTCTCACATTGTGAAATCTGCTTATTAGAGAGATAGCAAGTCAAGGTCAGAATTTCAGGAAACATATGTGTGACACCTCCTTTACTTTTATGCTTCTTGTGTGACCATAAAATAGCATGCTGTAGAGGAGATAGTTCACAGACATCAATCATATTGTAAGCCATTTTCCAGAAATAGTATAGCAAAAGCCTTTAGATGAGACTTACTATGTCTCCTTGAAACCCGGGAAATTTGAAAGCAATTCCATGGTTAAAATTTCCCAAAACTAACAACTAAAATATAGAAACAATCAAAACAAATTGAGTTTTGTCTGGGGAAAACAAATAAAATCTGTTGAAGCCTGTCCAGTTTAGGTGCCAATAGTATGCGTCAGAAAACTCAAAGTATTTTTGCAGGGGGGGGGGGTTTAGCTTATTAGTCTCAATCCAAGGTCATTGCACCTGAAAGAAGATGCAGTCAGCTAAACATGACTTAAATTTAATTTAATTGTCTCTCTGGAAGACTGTAGTGTCAGGCTGGGGTCTAGATCACTTTGTAGAATCTAACCCTATTCGTGGAACTCCTATATATCAAAGCCACCAATCATCAAATGGAGTTTTCAATGAAATTTTTCCTAGGGCAAAACAATAGGCCACTCTAATGACCGTGAACAGAATAGTAAAACTTAACACCTACCCAGGTGGAGGGCTTTGCCCCCACACACACACACACCCCAACAAAATATACCAACTCTGAGATCACACTACATTTGGGAAAAGGGCAAATTCTATATTGTGGCCAACTGTTGGTTTGTCCTAGGAAAAATTTTGATTAAAACTACCTTAGATGATTAATGGTTTCAATTAAAATGTGTTTGATGAACAGAGGTTTGATCATCTGTGATTAAACAAAGTGAAATAGACCCATCAGACTGAGTAAGAAGGTCAAAACAAGATATAACCTCAAAAATTCTATGATTGAGTAATACAAGATGAAATGACTGGCACTGATTTAAATGTACACTTTTAAGCTCCTATCATATATCTTCAGATTTGATGCATGTTAATACTGATATCAGTGAAGCAAGTATTATTGAATCTCTTCATCAATCCCATTTTTTTATATGAGGTCAGGGTGTCATGTCAACAGTAACCATCTCTCTTGATTGAATGCCACTCTCCTACCTTCTTTGATAGCCAAGCTTGATGATCATCGGTCTTCTCTCACACACTTCATCCATCTCTTTGCTGGACATCTTTGCTTCCTCTTGTCTTCTGACTGTCGGTCCCAAATCTTTTCCACCAGATTGTCTCCTACCTTCCTGCACTTGCCTAGACCTCTGTAATCTGCTCTTTGTTGTCCTTCTCTGCAATTAGAACTGCTTACGCTGCTTCTTGATATCCTCATTTCTTCATTTGTCCCACATTATGCATCCTGCAGCCCATCTCAGGCACTTCATCTCCATTACCAATAGCTCCCTAACCGCTCTGCCTTTACTACCCATGTTTCTCTACCATACAGTAATATTGGTCGCACCACTGTTTTGTACACCTTACTTTTCAGCTTCTTTGGCATTCTTTTGTCATACACTACCCAAGACAGTCTGTGTCACTTGGCTGCAGCTCCTCTGATTCCAGCTTTAGCCTTCTCAATCTGACTTCCTTTCTCCTCAAACACTGCTCCAAAGTACTTGAAGCTGTTAACCTGTTCCACTATTTTCCCTTCTGTCTCAGTTCTCAGCTGTTTCTGATTTCCCCCATTTGCTGCCCTTACAACTCTTCTTTGTTCTCAGGTTCATCCCATGGGCCTTCAGTTTTGCATTCCATTCACCCATCCTTTGCTAAAGCTCTTGTTCAGAATCCGCTTGTAATGCCACATCATCTGCATACAGATCAGGCTGCACCAACATGTTTGCTAATGTAGTCTATCATCAGTGTACACAGCAGTGAACTGAGACCTAAACCCTGGTGCATACCCACTCCCAATGAGAACCCCTGTGTGAGTCTGAACATTGTTCATACGTGTGTTATTGGGTTTTTGTGCCCAGCCTGCACTAATTCAATCAATGTTTCTTAGACTTCAGACCATCACAGGACTGCCAAAATCAGTGTTCGTAGGACCTTGCCATATACTTTCTCCAAGTTTAGGAATGCCCAGTTGGACACTTTCCTCATCTCTAGCTTCTTCTCCACTATCTGTAAAACTGTAAATATGTGGTCAGTTATGCTGCATCCTAAACTGAATCTGAACTGCACATCTACCATCTCACTTTCTTCTACTCTGAGTATCTGTATATCAATCACCCTCTCCAGAACTGTCATGCAGTGTGACAGAAGTCTGATACCTCTCACTGCCCACAGTTGTGAATGTCCCCTTTATTCTTGTACACCGGCACTAATATGAATAGTGTTCTTCATTCAGAAGCTGCTGGAAGTGCTCCTTTGATGTTGTATGGACTAGTGAGCAAGTTGTTGCTGGCATCCCTTATGGAAAGTCTTTATCCTTCTCTCTTCGCCTTTCAACCTGATAGACTTTCTTTGTGCCATCTACTAAGTTACTTTCCAGGAGCTGGTAGAGTACTTCTGGTGCCTTGTTCTTCACTATTGCAACTGCTCTCTTACCTCTTTGTTAGCCAGCAAGCATTCCTTCTTGTCCTGGTCCATCTTTTCTATCTTGCACTTTTTCTTGGACTCCTTCCTTCTTTTGATGACTTCCTGGACTTCTCCATTGCACCACCAGCCTTCCTTATGTACCATCCCTGGTTAGCTGCGTATCTGTTCTAGTCCTCACACATGCTGGTTTGAGGCACTGCCATTCTTCTCATCTCCCCGTTTCCTCTTCTTCCTGAAGTGCACGAGCCCTGAGTATTTTCTTGAACTCTTGTGCTTTTTCACCAGCCAATGCTCCATAACCTCACCAGGCACCACTGCTGGCAGCTAGTCTTCATCTGGTACCAACATACAGAACCTGCAAAACTGAAAGTAAGTCAAGCTATCAGCTTACACATTCAATCTGCCCAGAATATGCTTAACAGAATAGGAAAAATTAATTTGCAAACTCTGTAAAACTAATTTCCTTAGCATGGCTTGCACCAAATTAGACAGAGCAGAGTGCCTTGTCAGTACCTGTACTATAGCGCAATTACCACAATGGAAGACTTCTTCCTATTCTTTAACTTTTCTTGGCAAACTAGCAATGACCCCAGATAGCCCTTAGCTCAATTATCTTCCTTCCTGCACTCATTTGATAACTCATCAGGCCATTCCATTGCAAACAAATTCCCTTTAAAATAAGCTGCCATGTCCAGCCCCTGCCTCTTGCCAGAAGAAAATTCTATTAAACTGGTCTAAAAGAATTAGCCTAAATGTAAATATTGTGTATAAAGAGTAGCTATTCTGACCATGTGGTGCTTGCAACCCCCCCCCACCACCCCCCACCAACAAACTGGAAAAAGCTCTGCTGAACATTCTACCTGGGCCTACATGCAAAGTTTATCAAACCTAACAAATCCATTGCACCCCTAACCCAAAAGTTCTTGTTACTTTTAACAAAATCACTTCTGTCTTGCAACTTGACCAATTTACCTACAAGGTGAAACAAACCATGTCCTGCATCCACTGCTTAAACTAAGACATTTAGGACCTTACTTAGACCCCCCATCTTCTTATAAGCCAATGGCAGCCTATCCTCATGACATAACTGCACAAACTACTACACTACCTTCCCAAGCCTCTTCAAGAGCCTCCACAATCAGATAAAAGTCAGAAAAATGATGAACATTCCTCTGAAAAGAGGCTCACCAATGCCAAATCCAATGCTGAGCTATGCTAAACCTCTCAAGTGTAGCCTATGTCACTACACAGCCCAACAGCATTGCCTTGTCAAAATAAAACTTACCCCCAAATGCATGCCTAAACATATTACAATAAAAAGTTTATTACATAATCCAGTGTGACACCTTGGATAAAATGTAAAATTGCTGAAACATTTTTTATGTGTGTGTGTGTGTGTGTGTGTGTGTGTGTGTGTGTGTGTGTGTGTGTGTGTGTGTGTGTGTGTGTGTGTGTGTGTGTGTGTGTGTGTGTGTGTGTGTGTGTGTGTGTGTGTGTGTGTGTGTGTGTGTGTGTGTGTGTGTGTGTGTGTGTGTGTGTGTGTGTGTGTGTGTGTGTGTGTGTGTGTGTGTATAGATATATATATATATATATATATATATATATATATATATATATAGGGGTCTACTACCATAGAACGAAAGTGAAAATCAGCTGACCACTAGTTCGAAACCACACCTTAATGAACATCCACTTATACGAAGCACAGGTGTGCGAATAATGACATGCAGTAACATTTATAGATGTAAACACTACAAGTAACATGTATAACAGAAAATATCACCAATATATATCGCAAATATGGTAACCTCCGCAGCAGGAATCTTAGGGAAAGTGTATAACACTGTCACGTCAAGAAAAGGAAAGCAGCTACTAGTTGTGGAAGGGTTTCTGTACCACCTTGAAATGTGTAGCAAGAGCAGAAAGTACTGGTGCTGTAAGCACACAATTACGGGGAAATGCAAGGGAAGAGCTATAACAAATGCCACTACTATTGGAGAAGAACTGGCTAAGACTGTGGAACATAACCACCCCGGAGACCCTAGCAATATTGAAAGGTATGTTGTTTGCCAAAATGTTAAAGAATGAGCTGCTGTGTCTAGAAATTCTGTTTGCCTTATAGTAGATGATGTGTTAAAATCCACTTCCCTTGACTTTGCACCTGTAATGCCAAGTAGGAAGTCAATGTTGCAGCAAGTGAGACGTGCTCGCCTAAAAAGTAGAGGTAGACAAGCATGTAGGGCTGTAACTTTGTTAGATGTTACTGCTGAAGAGTTCCGTTTAAAAAGCGGCCTATTTCTGCATAAAACGTTAAGCGACTCTGCCACTGACAATATCGTGGTGCTATTTACAACAAAGCAAAATCTCATAGATTTATCCAAAGCTACTATTTGGTTAATGGATGGCACATATTTTGTGAAACATATGCATTGCAGGCAGCTATATACCATACATGCATTTATAAAGTGTGGACCATACAGTAAGTCTGTTCCATTAGTGTATTGTCTTATGGCAAAGAAATCACTAAAATCCTGCAATTACCTTTGGAGTGGATTACTCAGTCTACTAAATGCAGAACAACCTGAGTACCGGGTATCCTATATATTATGTGACTTTGAGATCACCGCACTAAAAAGCATTAAATGTAACCTACAAAATGTAACATCTAAAGGATGCTTTTTTCCACTTCTGCCGTAACCTGTGGAGGAAGATTCAAAGTCTGGGGTTGGGCAGTTTGTCTAATACATGTATTCGCTTTCAACTAGCAGTTACGAGATTGGATGCTCTTGCTTTCATTCAAGAAGATGACGTAGTAACAACATTCCATGACTTAAAAAAGAATTTCCCAGTTGAGGGTGAACATCTACTCCAATATTTCACGGAGTGGTATGTCTTGGGTAAACCACGTAAGTTCGGCACTCGTCATGTCACACAGTTCAGGTTTCCTCCTCTGTTCCCTATACACTTTTGGAACGTTGCAATTCTGAATGAGCTTTGTTTGCCAAGGACAAAAAATAGCGTTGAGGCTTGGCATCACCGTTTTAAGTGCTTACTAGGCAAGCATGTGTCCAATATAGAAAGCGTGATGTCTACAATTGCAAGGGAACAGAACAGAGTGGATGAATTGCATATACATATGGTTTCTGGGTGCCCTCCTTCTCCAAAAAAAGAGCCTTGCTAAGATGGGAATGTCAGTTCCAAACTATTCCGGAACACAGAGATGAGTACACTAATATAGAATTCATAAAGGCTACCTCGCATTTACTGCAGATGTAATTCTCTTCATGTATATAAGTTTGATCAGTTGTACTGGACTGAATTTCATTTCACGTTGAGTACCGTGCAGCACTACAAATCACTTGTCATTTCACTATTATAAATGTACAGCACATAAAATCACTTTGGAGATGTTATAGACAGCTGCTGCTGCTGATCAGAGCTGACCTGTTTTATGTTTTTTCACTCAGGATTTGGGTTATGTCACTCGCCTTGACTATTTTCGGTGTAATGTGATTCCATCAAACGTAGTTTCCTTCAGGTGTGGTTTCAAACTAGTGGGCAGCTGATTTTCACTTTCGTTCTTGTGTACTTTCGTTCTATGGTAGTAGATATATGTGTGTGTGTGTGTGTGTGTGTGTGTGTGTGTGTGTGTGTGTGTGTGTGTGTGTGTGTGTGTGTATATATATATATATATATATATATATATATATGTGTGTGTGTATGTGTCACTTCACCTAAAACCCATTTCACCTAAACTCATTTCACTGAGACCAAATCACCTAAAGTTCATTTCACCGAAAACTCATTTCACATAAAACTCATTTCACTGACAAGTAGTACTCTAATGCAATTGAAGGTATATGTCCTTTTCCCCACTGTAGTGTGATCCTGGTGTTAGAATATATATTAAGGGGGATATGGGGACGTAGCCCCCCACCTAGTTGTCTTTTACCAAATAATGTAAAACAAAACCAGACAACATGAAACCAAAATAAGTGGGGGGCTATGCCCCACATGCCCCCCAATGTGGGGGGGCTGCACCCCCAACACCCCCCTTAATATATATATACTAACTCCAGGATCCCTTTATTTAATTTTCACTCTCTCTCCCTTTTTCCTTTCTCATAACTCAGGCTATTCACCTTTCACTGTTCTACTCTCTTGCTAATTCTTCCTACTTCTCACCTCATGAAACTGAGTGCATAAGTGCCTGCACTCCAAATTATACTTATGTACTACAAAATACCTGTTTTAATTTTATTCAATGCTTTGTTACAATACCTTGCTCAAATGTTATTTTTCTGTCTTCTATATTGCTATGTTTTTAGTAATTTTGAAAACTGTATTGTACTTAACTTTGTTGATATTAGCTTTGTAATAATTGTATATGGAGCTTTTCTCACCGGGCCTCCATTGAAAACAGGATCATTTTGGCCCGATGGACTTTCCTGGTTAACAAACTGCAAATAAATTAAAAAAAAAAAATATATATATATATATATATATATATATATATATATAATGTCTAATTATGTAATTTGATAATATTGCTAATTTCAGATTTATTTCTAAACAAGGAAAAATACTGCTGCCCACATTTATTTAATTATATATCATTATATGAAAATTAACTTTCATAGATTTGTTAAATTATCTAGAATGGTTAACAGAAGGATGAAAAGAGAAAATGTCCATCTACGGAGTCATGGACAACTGTAGCACCCATGTAATTTGTGGATTTCACAAAGTATGATACTACTACTAAATAAATGCCAGTGTCAAAAACTGTGCAAAAAGATTACAATATAACTAGCAGGCAAATCATTTTGCAGTTTTTAAATATAACATTTGTTTGCTTTTCTAATGCCCATATAATATAGAAAAGAATCTATATACTGCAACTGTTTTCTGTGATTTTACTATATTCTTTCAGTCCCCTTATTTGTGGATTTTTCCCAAAAAAGTCAAATATGTTCCCTTTTAAAACTATTATGTTTTCTGATTTTTTTCCTGAAATTTTGGTTCTCCTCAAATACCAGTTATTAACCAAAGCTTAATAACAATTTTTCAAACTGTTAACATCTTTATGCACTCATTTGACATTAAAAACATGTTTTTAGCAAAATATATTTTCGTATTCCATTAGGTTTGTTGTCTACCCTCTGCATGCTAGCAACAAACAGAGCATTATGTATGAGAAGCTTTATGTATTTATTTAATTAATTTAAATCAAAGTCTGCCATAAACAAGCATTGGCCAAAGTCAACAAAATGGGCTCCCTTGTATCTGATCAGCAGTTCTTGCCTTCTGAGATGGGATGCAATTAAAATTTATAGATAAATAACGTGAATTTTATTACTAAACCTGTCATGAGGGAATAATGAAGAGGTTCAGACAGACACTGTTGTCTTCCTAGACTGCACGGTATTTTATTACTCAGCATATCAACATGGCAGATGTCATTAATCAAAGCAAGATCAAAAGGTGATGTTTATGGAATGAATGCAAAAACAGCTTTAAAGAGGTGTTGAAAATCTAGCTGCCAGGTTCCCTTTGTAGTTTCACAATAACCGAGTGCAAAACTAAGGCTAAAAAATACAAAGTTCTGAACTGAGTTGGAAGCCCTTAAATATTTAATAAAGCAGATAGATTTTAGATTTTTACCCTAAATTAAAAACACAGCCATCTCATTACACAAAATTACGAGAAGATTGATTTAAAGAACATATTTACAAAAAAAATCTCAAACTACTACATGCCTTAGAATGACATGCATTGATATTATTTTCTCAGAAGTATTTGGCATGGTTAATTAAAACATGTTGCTAATTTACTGATTGAAGTAATGGGCAATATGATAATAGAAGCCACTTTTAGGTCTAAGGAAGAATGAAAAAACAAATAAAAATAATATTAACAAAACATTTTTCCTTTCTCAAGAGTTTAATGTCTGGTTTCAATCATAATGTTTTTCCTCTCTTAAGAGTTTAATGGCTGTTTTCAATCATAACATATAGTTTTGATCCCATCATTTAAATAAAAAGTAAATAAGTAAATAAATATGAATGCCAATTTCATATATATATCTATATACATACGTGTGTGTTTGTGTGTATACATACATAATATATATAAATGTGTGTGTGTGTGTGTGTGTGTGTGTGTGTGTGTGTGTGTGTGTGTGTGTGTGTATATATATATATATATATATATATATATATATATATATATATATATATATATATATATATATATATATATATATATACATACACACGTATATATCTGTATCTATAAAACATACCTATATATCTATATATCTATATATATGTATATATATATATATATATATATATATATATATATATATATATATATATATATATATATATATATATATATATATATGTATATATGTGTTTATATATATATATATATATATATATATATATATATATATATATATATATATACATATATATGTGTATATATATATATATATATATATATATATATATATATGCACACACACACACACACACACACACACACACACACACACACACACACACACATATATATCTATATATATATATATATATATATATATATATAAACACAATATGTTATTTCAAAAAATATTGCTTATTAAATAAGTATAAACTATAAGCAGATGGATGGTGAAGTATGGGAAGAATATCCTTGTGTATAGCAAGCTCAGAAAACACCAACATCTGGAAAATGGTGGGTCAAAGCACCTAGAAGCTGATTGGATAAGGTTCTGCAAATAAAAAATAGTTTTCTAAGTATAAGCCACCTACTAAACAGCATCAGCTTTTAAGGCTAAAAATAAAAATAAACATTATATGTGTGCCTGCTTGTGCTTATGTGTGTGTTTATCTCTAAACAGGATACATTTGAATGAAAACAGAAAAGAATTTAAGAAAAAAAGGAGCAGAAACTGAATAATTTCATACTTCTAATAACAAGATACTAATAACAGTAGCTGATTTATGACTTGTCCTGTCTACTTTCATTTAACCTTAAATGCCATTTACAGAACTTAAAAATTGTCTGTCATGAATTCAGTTTTGATCCCTTCAAATATTCATGCAGGCATCTTTGTGCCCTTTATCATTTAGATCCATTCCCTAGCTCCAATCTGATGCCAGCAGATGGCAGTTTTTGACAGTGGACAATCTGATGAATTTAGCATCTAACTATAGTGACAAAGTAATTATTCTACTGCCTGTTAGCATTATGAGCAGATACTGTTGTAACATCAGCACCCTAGGATACAGAAACAGTTAGCAATCTACTGGTAGTTAACCTTACATATAGAATGTAAATAAGGAAATGCAAACATGCATGCACAAAAAATAATGGGTTAAAAACACACCATGTGATAAATGGAACTTCAGTTTGCTGCAAACCTTTTATGTCTCTGAAACTTCATATTATATGACAGTTTAATAAATTCACTTCAATGGAAGTGTAAATCATCGTAATGGCTTATTTTAACTAACACATCATTAAGCATAGCATGAATAAAAACTGTTTTCTGTAATATAATGAGTAAATGAAAGGCATTATCTCTTCTTATTATAGGAGGGTTCAATTGCCATGGTCTAAGTTATGGTTTCACTTATTTTTTTCATCAAGTTTGTGTTTTACAACTATCAATCTCTTAAACACATTTTAACTTATATCTCTCTGACTGTATGACTATCTGTATATCCATCTAGTCATATGTGTGTCTGTCTGTCTTTCTATATGAATATATATTAACTAGGATGGAGCACTGATGCTTTGAGGCCATTTGCATCCACTGTCTGGGCCAATGGCACAGCACTAGAATACAGAGATACAAAGTCCTGTCGACATTAATTATTAAAAATAAATAAAAGAAGCAAAATCAAAAAAACTTGGATCATGTAAGTAAAAACAGTACATCTGACAGCTCTAGGGAAAATATATTTACTTTTTAACAAGTCCTAGAAGATTGAAAACACTGTGATGAACAGCAGTCTAGAAATTCACAGTTATGTCTTTGCAAGTGAGGGGTTATTATTACTGTGATGATGTGAGATATTACCAGCTATGCCAGGAGAAGTAGGCCAGGGTATGAGTAACATATGCCAGCACCGCTAGCTGGAATTTTGTAAAGAATTACTTTCTTTGTCATTTGTGTATAAAACTTATTTGTACAAATGTTTGTGCTGAAAACTGTATTTGTAAAGCTGCTTGTGTTATAAAGGTACCAACAGTCAGTCCTGACTGTATTGTAACTGATCAAATGAATATGTTTTAACAAAAGATGGTGGAAGAGAAGAGGTTAATCTCAGTCCAGCTAACTTTAAAAAAATAGTAAGAAATTAAATTACTTAATTTAGGCCATAAAGATTGTATCTAACAGTTCTGACTGCAGCCAAAAACAAAATGTCTGTGCCACTGTCTTACTATGCAGTTTACTGATATCAGTCACCCTTATAAATGTGTCTCAATCATTTAGAACTATTTTTCTAATAAGGATAGCATCACCATTATGTTCAGTAACAAAAGCCCTCTGGTAGTGTTTGACAATCTCATTATTAGATGGTTTAAGAACATCACCCCCACCCCCAGTATTCTTAATACCCAAAATAGGGGCATATTTCTCATTCATCTGCTTAATGACTTCATCTCTAATTTCTTTAATCATGAATGAGGGGTACCCACATTCCAGGAACACATTTTCTAACAATAAAAGTTTACTTTCAAAGTCTACATCCAGTGAACACATTCTACTAGCCCTTACCATTTGTCCTTTGACCATTCCTCTTTTCTGGTGCACAGGGTGCGCACTTGAAAAATAGAGGACGGAGTTGGAAAAGGTTTTTTTTCCTATGAATGGTGGACTTAAACTTATTGTCCAGTTTGTGGATAGTAACATCCAAATAGTCATCTTTGTCTGCATTGATGTCATATGTAAACCTCAAAAAGTCGGTTGTGTTCTGATTATAGTCAATGAATTCAAATAAAATCTCCCTGGTGTCTACCCAAAATAGGCAGATATCGTCCAGGTATCTCTTATAGAGGGGCCAGCAAGGCATGTATGATTCAAATATACATTTTTGTTCCCACATAGAGAAAACAATGTTTGCATAGGTGGGGGCACAACTTGCCCCCATAGTAACACCCTTCAACTGGTGAAAAAAATTCCCCTTCGAAGTAGATATAGTTGTTTTTAAGAATGAGGTCCGTTAGATCAATGCAGACATGAAAATCATTATTTGTTAAACCACCTCTTGTAGCCAAGGCTTCTTCAAAACATTGAAGGACAATGTCATGAGGTATAACACTGAATAAGTCGACTATTTCAATAGTTACAAAGAGGATGTCCTTATTGAATAAGTCTGGTGTAATAGTTCTTACAAAATCCCAAGAGTCCTCCAGGATTTCATTCTCATTTAACCAAAGATTTTTCACTTTAAAATCTACAAACTTGGCTAAGGGTTCTGTTTTTGATCCTTCTCCTGAAACAATCAACCTCAAATGTGGTTTGTCTATATCCTTGTGTATTTTCAGCATCCCAAAAATATAGGGTATTCTGGGTTTATCATTCTTAAGGTAGGAAAAGGTACTAAAATTAATAGAACCATCTAGTAACATGTCATTAAGGGCCAAGTCTATCCTGTTATAGGCTATATTTATTTCATTTCTGGAGGCAGAAATGTATTTGTTATTGTCATTTAACACAGTTAGCATTTTGCTTTCATAGATCAATTTGTCCATGATGACAATCCCTCCTCCCTTATCCAGTTCTGTTACTCTTACATTCCTATCAGATCTTAATTGATCCAAAATACGCTTCTCATTTATTGAAAGGTTATAACTAAACCTATTCTTAATAATTTCCTTTCTCAGTTCGTTTTCAACCACCATTTCAAAATTTTTAAGTTGTGGGTGGAGGGTGGGAGTGTGTGTACTCTTCCTACAAAGTTCTTTACTCAGATCAACTGAAGAGTTCTGAGTTCGTAAGATCTCTAAGTTAATTTTACGTACAAACAATTTTAAATCAATAATAGTTTTGCTTATGTCACATTTCCTATGTGAAATGAACTTCAACCCCTTCGACAGTAGGTCAAAGTGGCTAGGTGTTAAGTTGATACCACTGTAATTAAAGATGTTGAAGTTGTTATATGTGTCCACCTTTAACAATATCAAAAATAGTTGTTACTGTGTTCCCCCCATCATGTTGTTCTGCCCCTTGCATCCTCTACCTGTGCATACATTGGGTTGAACTCTGCTTGATTCCTGTTTCTTATCCTTTCGATCTGCAGAGAGGTGGAAATTCTAAAGAGTCCTTTCTATAAAAAGAATTCACATTCTGCCCCTGTAAATTCTGTCCCCCTTCATTAACCCATACATACTCTTGATCAGTTGTTTCATGTCCTAATTCATTCCATTCATTGTTAATAGTCTTTCTGTTAGCCTTAGGTAAAGGGTAGCTCATTTTCCCTTTATATTTTAGTAAGTCTCTCTCAAGCTTTCTTTTCTTTCTATTAATAATAACAGTACATTTCTCATCTATACTTTTTCTCAAATTAAAATATTTTTCTTTTTCTGAATTGACTGTGGATAACAAATCATTTAAAATACATTTGTTAATTTCAGTAATCTGTTTAAATAATTCTTCCATTTCATCAATGTTCCGTTTTATCATAGCTCTCATCAAGTCAAACCCACATCTATCAAAAATACGTAACAATTCATCATACAATTCTGTTCCTTCCACAACATTATTTGAGAATTTAAAAACTCTCAAACCCTCTGGTACAATGTTAAGACTAAGACATTCTCCAAAAATACATAATTTTAATATTTAAGGTTTTATGTCTCAGCATAAGTACATAGATTTTGTCAAGACATTCATTGTATGTATTACTGACATTTTGCCTTGTGTTTTCAGTTCCTTTAAAAGGTAGTTGTTTACAAAGCCAAACATTAAGATTATTTGACTCATTAGAGCCATTATCTAAAAAGTCACCTTGTATAGCTGCAGCATGCTGCCTAGGATCAGGTGTGTGTTCTTCTCTACAGGGTTCTTGTCTTCTGTGTGAAGCCAAGATATTTGGAGTGTTAATAAAATCTGTGAGGATTTTATTTAGATTTTATTCATTTCTTTTAACACACAAAGTTGAACCCACTGAAACATTTTATGTACATTTTTCATGGAATAGGTTTTTAATATTTTTATTTATAATATTATTTATTTAAAGGATTTTATTACAGGGATATATACTTTGATTTTTTGAATGGTGATGTAATTTTCTTATTGGCTGACCAAAATGAGGTTCACTATTTAACAAGCAGTACTTAACTTGCTCTGTCTGGTGAAGTCTGTTTCTAACTGACAAAAATGCTGTGTGGATAAGTTTTGATTTATGTTCCTGAATTTGCTTAATAAAGCCTGCTTTTATCTTGAGTGTCATTGCCAAGCCTTCCTTTCAGTGCTGGCTGATTCACTACTTGGTTCTTGCAGTTTGTGAGCACTTGCCCTGGTATACTTTTTACTTTTATTATTATTATTAAATATATTCAAACTTTTCATTGTGGCTGGTCTTTTAGAGAATATTTTAATCTCTGAGAGTATTTATATATATTCGATGACAGCTCTGTCCACTCCTGAAAGCCTTGCTTGGTCAAACTACCCTTTGTACTCATATTAATTTCACTCAGTATAATTGGATACCCTTGTAAGAGCCTTAGAGCATCTGGCTTTGGTAGCAGTAACTACCTTATAGTCTGGGCACAAGGGGGCATAGCTAGTAAATCTGTGCCAGCCTTTCACAGGTGTTTATGTGCATGTAAAAATAAAATCTCAGAGTGTGTGTGTGTCAGCTGCTTGGAACAAGGACACAGAGCACTGATTTCACAGAGAGTGGTGGAGGACTTCAGTGAGGATTCAACTCTACAGTTGTGCCAATAGTGACCTGGAGAGAGAGGAACCAGCCCCCAGACTGAGCATGTTCCCTTTGTGCTCTTAAGGGAAATTGTGCTTGATGCAGACAGCTGCATTTGGAAATGCTGTGTGAATCTATTTTTGTTCCAAGTGAATGTCCCTCTCCAGTTTCAGTGATGAGGATCCTTCATTACTGGCCCAGAGAGGGGTCATCACAACTACTACAAGAAAAAAAAAGTTAAATTAAATAGCATAACATTGAAAATACAGGTCCCATACCATGTCTAGGGTTGTTTGTAACTTAAGCATAATTTGCTGGACCTATGCATTTAAGACTAGTCTGCAAAAGTCATGATTAGTAGTGTTCATTTTTTTCAAAATTCTTGTCAAACTACAGCATGTCACTTTAGATAATAGTTTATGTGCTAGAGGAAGGCATTTTTTTTAGAAACTGCAGAATGAGTAGCCCTGACTTTGTGGGTATGATGGGATAAAGCCCTGACTGTGACCCAGATGGCCTAAGATCAATTAAAGACACTGGAAACTGGAAAAGCCCGGGAAGGGCAGGTGAAAAATGCATGACTTACATCAGTGTATTCACCTGAGACTGGGGGTTGAGATGCCTCCTTCTCCTTTAGCGAGCTGGTGGTCCAGGAGCATGGTATAGGGGCTCCCTAAAAACAGGCTGCATCCACCCAAACCAGTGCTGAGACACTCCCAGTCCAGCTATCTGGAATTTTATATACAATGATATGTCATTTGTGAATATTAATTTGATTCATATGCTTGTCTTACAAATGTAAGAGAACTATATGTTATGTACCCTGCTGGAAAATTACTGAAATTTATATAAAGTACATACCTGTGTAAATGTATGTTTTAATAGTAGAAGCTGGAACATACAGAGTTAACTTGCAAAACTTCAAGAAAATAAGTTGGAATCAAAGTGTTTTACGATTGTGCTGTCTCTCAGTTTCAGTGCAGCAAGTAGACACAATGTCTAGAGCTAGAAGTTTTTCTATTGTCTTGAAAGTAATTACATCTTACATTTACTAGGTTTAAAATGTAAAGTGTTTTATTGCTTCCTAGTAGCTGTACATCTAAGAGATAAGTACTTCTCACATAGAGATGATAAAATTCTGTTGGTATCTGTTAGCCTAGGAAATGAAGGAACGTGACTAAGAGTGAGGTCATCCAAGCTGACTCAGCAGTAATGTTTGACAGTAATTTAAGAACGCTCTCAGAGGCAGACATTGCATTTTGTATCTTGTATTAGACCTAGAAATAGCCACTCAGCACTTCTGCCTGTGTGTTGTCTGTAAGTAATTCTAGGGTACAGTAATCTCTCTTAGATATAGATAGGAATATAGTAAATATTAGTTTAGATGTTTTCTGTATTTATTTGAGACTGTCCTGTGATGATGTTTTAAAATATTTCCTGTGATTCTGAACTCTGTAGTCACTGTGTTGAGTTATTGAGTGTTGTCTTGTTCTTTTTTTATTTTTTATCAAATATATTTAAACCTATCTTTGTGATTAATATTTGTGAGACACATTTAAGTTCTTAGAGTATTTTCATATGTATCTGGTGACACTGTACAGGCCATTCCTAAATAGCCTTGCTCTTGGTCACACTTACCATTTGGATAATAGTAACATTACACAGTAGTACTGGGCGCTCTTTGTAAGGGCCTCAGAGTAGCTGATAAGTAGTGGTTGGTGGCACTGATAACTACCTTATAGTCTGGGCAGAAGGGGACATAGTGAGTAAACCTGTGCCAGCCTTCCCCAGGAGTGTCTGTGTGTTTGTATATAAATCAAATCTCAAAGTGTGTGTGTGTGTGTGTGTGTGTGTGTGTGTGTGTGTGTGTGTGTGTGTGTGTGTGTGTGTGTGTGTGTGTGTGTGTGTGTGTCAGCTACTTGGGCAGGGACATGAAGCACTGGTTGGACAGATGCTTGAGGTTTTGGCTTGACCATTTGGCTGAGATCTTAACCATATAGCTGTGCCAGTGGGAACTCTTATTGGGGATCTGGAGAAAGAGGCAGAAACCAGCCATAGACTGACTGTGATCTGTGTGTGCTATTAAGGGAAATTGCACTTTACTGTGTGTGTGCTTGTCATCCTCCCATTGTATATGTCCCTTGCTGTTGCCAGTGGTGAGGATTGGGGCTCCTTGATTACTGAGTCAGTGCAGGGGCGTCACAAGTGCAATAGCCATACCTCTCAAGTGTACTCCATTATGAGGAATGTTCCTAATTTTGGGACTTAAGAAGATTCCCCATTGTTCCACATTGAGAAAGTCTGTCTGGTAAATAATAGTGAATCATGTTAATTGATCAAAATAACTTCATATAAGTATAAAATAACACATTTTAACTATCCTGTGAGGTTCCTGTTTGAAGTTGTTAGTAAGCTGTTAATAAGTGTTCCAGATTTTCCCCATTTGTTCCAAAGTGTGAGTGGCACAGTTCCACTTTCTGGAGATGGAACATTCAGAGGTATGGTAATAGCCTCAGTGAAGGCATGTCAAGAAGCAGGCATGCTTCCATAATAGGAGCATAGGCAGTCTACCTGCAGTGGAGCAAAGCCCAAATCACCAACAGGGACTAGGGTAAGGTTGCACCCATAAAATGCCATAATGTCTGCCAGGATGTTAGTTCCATAATTGGCTCTCACCTCCCATAGATTGAATGGGCTGGGATCACCCATTGCCTATGATGAATCCATGTGCAATAGATCACTGGGAGCTGGTGGTTATCAGTCAGAGGGGCATAAAAAATACAGCATGAGTAACTGTAAAAATATAGCAGGATAATTATTTATATTCTTTGACTAGTAAATGACCTATAGTCTTCAAGATCCTGACACTAATGTTCCATCAAGTCAAGGGGAACATCACTATATAGATTCTGTCAGAGTGCCCTACAGATTATGCAGGTTCTCTCCAACTCATAGTAGTTAAAATAAAGTAAGCTCCCTTGTATTGCCATCAAGGAGGTCTCAAGATCTGAATAAGAGGTACAGACAAACAAGGGAAGTAGTCACCAAAGGCTCCAGTCTGGGAGGAGCTTAGTGAGGCCATGCATAATGTTTTTCAGAGATCCTTAAAGAAGTCCTGGCAATTAAATCAGTCTGGGAGGCTGGATGTTGCCCAAGATATTGTCAGCAAAGGTGGAGAAATGCTCACCTTGACAGGAGAAGTAGCAGAAAGGGTACTCTCAGAAGGTCATGAATCTCAAGACATTGCTTTTGTCTGAGTTGACAGTCCCAGAAGCACCTGGAGGAATCGGACACAGTTTGTTACATGAAGCCACTTTGGAAATTAAATACTAATGTTGTGTAAGGCTGTAGGAGTGCACAAAGTCCAGCTAAAAAATGTTAAATATGACGGACATTGGTGAGCTGCCATAAGTAACAAACCTCTTCAATGTCATGTGGAAGGTGGGCACAGTACATCTGGACTGGCTAATTTGTTTTTTCAAAAAGGGTACAGGAAATTGTGTTCCAGTTATAAGATTATCGCACCTCTCAGCGTCTGTGAAAAAGGATATGTGAAGATGCTGGAGAGACTTGATCCAATATTTGAGGCTTTAATTCAGCAAGAGCAATGCTGATTCTGTCCTGGTCTTGTAAAAGTGGACCAGCTCTTGGTTCTTCAACAGAAATGAAATGTGTCACTGAAAATCGCCAAGACTGTCTACATCTGTTTTTTGGACTTTATTTATTTATTGATTGATTGATTGCATTTTTGCACAGGATTGTCTGACTGCTCATTCAAAACCACTTTTTAATGAATGCCCTGGGAGAAAAGTTCCATAAACATAAAACATTTTTAAGTATATAACAGTTGACCTAGCATGACAATTAGTCAAAAGATGTGTCAGATAAAATATTGCATAGTTACATACAGACATACAAAAACAAACACATACATGCAAAAAACAAGCACATTTTACATAATAAACATCTTACAATGAGTTAAACATATTACAATACAAATGAGACAGCAAATGTCAAAGGCATTTTAATTTTTGAGTATTCCAAAGTACTTGCTGTAAAATGTATTTTGTGAACTTCTGCAACAGTACAGTTTCTTTGGACTGCTGCTTTCCATTTGGTCCTTGCAATCGATGAATGAGAAATATGTTTGTATTATTGGCATAAAGTCAAACACATTCAGGGTGGGTATAGCATTATATTAATAATGTGTCTTATTTACACTCCTGTTCTCCTGTTTTTGTTCACCCCCCCCCCTCCTGCAGAGACCAATCCACTATTGATGGAGATAATTATGAGTTGTGATTTACAGATAATCCATTTTGAATATTGAAAGGGTGTATAATTGTGTGCAGATGATTTTATCATATGAACCTCAAGTATTTATGAGTGATTTGCTGCTGAGTTTGAGTTAGCTGGAATAAAAAAATCAGCACCTCAAAATCAGATTTCATGATTCCGTCCCAGGAAACTGTAGACTGTTCTCTGCAGGTGAGAAGGAAATGGATACATTAAAAGGATGAATTGAAGTATTTTGGTGTCTTGGTCATGTGTGAAGGTAGAGGGGACTGGGAGTCTGAGAAAAGGATGGGTGAAGTAGTTGCATTACCAATGGCATGTGACCTTTCTATGGTGCTGAAGCAGAAGCAGGACCACTGGCATGTGACCTTTCCATGGTGCTGAAGCAGAAGCAGTACCCCTGGCATGTTACCTTTCCATGGTGCTGAAGCAGAAGCAGTACCCCTGGCATGTTACCTTTCCATGGTGCTGAAGCAGAAGCAGTACACCTGGCATGTGACCTTTCCATGGTGCTGAAGCAAAAGCAGGACCACTGGCATGTGACCTTTCCATGGTGCTGAAGCAGGACCTGTGGCATATGATCTTTCCATGATGTTGAAGCAGAAGCAGTACCACTGGCATGTGATCTTTCCATGGTGCTGAAGCAGAACCTGTGGCATATGATCTTTCCATGATGCTGAAGCAGAACCTGTGGCATATGATCTTTCCATGATGCTGAAGCAGAAGCAGTACCACTGGCATGTTACCTTTCCATGGTGCTGAAGCAGAAGAGGACCTGTGGCATATGATCTTTCCATGGTGCTGAAGCAGAAGAGGACCTGTGGCATATGATCTTTCCATGGTGCTGAAGCAGAAGAAGTACCACTGGCATGTTACCTTTCCATGGTGCTGAAGCAGAAGAGGACCTGTGGCATATGATCTTTCCAGGGTGCTGAAGCAGAAGAAGTACCACTGGCATGTTACCTTTCCATGGTGCTAAAGCAGAAGAGGACCTGTGGCATGTGATCTTTCCATGGTGCTGAAGCAGAAGAGGACCTCTGACATGTGATCTTTCCATGGTGCTGAAGCAGAAGAGGACCTCTGACATGTGATCTTTCCATGGTGCTGAAGCAGAAGCAGTACTCCTAGCATGTTACCTTTCCATGGTGATGAAGCAGAAGCAGTACCCCTGACATGTTACTTTTCTATGGTGCTGAAGCAGGAACAGATCCATAGGACAAAGCTTTAAGACATAACAGATAAATGTGGCAGTGATGAGGTTCCTTCATGGGGAAGCAGAGCTCAGCTTTCGTGGCCGAAGAGCTTGCGTGCAGTCTCTGCTCTGTTGTGCTCAGAACAGTAACTTGAGGTGATTTGGGCACCTTTTGAGGATGATTTGGATATGTCCCCATGAGAGATGAACTAGAGTTTATACATTGGGAAGAAACCCAATAGTAGACCCAGAACGCAGTGAAGAGATTATATCACTCAACTTGTCTCTAAACATCTTGGGATTTCACACTTTGAGTTGAAAAAAATCTAAAAAACCCCAGAAAAACAATGCACCCCAACCCTTACATATCATATATACATATCAAAGCTGAGATCATACTGCAGTGGGGAAAGGCCAAATTCCCCACTCCTTACTGTTGTTCCCCAGTGTTACAGAGAAAAAGATGGCAATGTGTGATTGACTGGTGTTCGATCAGCTGTGCTGGTATGATAGATAGATAGATAGATAGATAGATAGATAGATAGATAGATAGATAGATAGATAGATAAACAAAATAAAGGTAATTAAACATAACTCACTTGCAGATCCTTACACAGCAAGTAGCATTGCTAAAAATAATAAGCATTGCTATATATAAGTGGCCTGAAACTTAACATATCTCAGGATTTAGAAAACTCCAAACTTTTTCGAGATACTGAAATATTTCTCCCTTTTTCTTTCTGTGTAGATAAAAATAAATAAACATTTATTACATCAAATGTTATACATGAAAGGGAAAAGAACTGTACAAAGGTAAAGCTACATTGTGAGTTAAATAAATGAACAGCAACACATTATGAAACTAAAGATAAAACATAATAATCAACTGTGGAAGTTTTACAAGCATTAGCATTGAAGCATTTACCATCTTATGTCTTTCTGCATTATGTATAATTTATGCTGTTGCATTTTAAATTTAATTTGAGAAGGGTTACAGAAGAAAAAAGCAGGCATATAAATATTGCAATTCTGTTCAGTAGTTTAACCTAAGCTCAACTAATCAATGCCACAAGATCAGGATAATCAAAGGAATAAACAGCAGGTCACATCTGGTTCAGTTTCCAAGCATGTTAACTGACTGATTTTCTGAATTTGTCTTAACTACCCATATCAATTGCACATGTTGTTTTACTCTTTTTTTTTTTTTTTTTTTTTTTTTTTTTGCTTTCATACAGGTATGATACTCCTGATCTTCAGTTTATTTTGGTAAAAAATGTATATTGTTATGTTACACTAGCAGTTTTGAAGTAAGCTTGCTTCAAGTCCAATTTCTTTATTATGATTTCTGGCTCTGCTTTCCATTGATACTTATACTCCGAAAAGCATTTTTAGTAAAATTATGATAATTTTTCTTTGCATGTTTACTCTATTTCTGCATGACATTTTAACACCACAAAATATGGAACTAAATATGCTAGTTAATTTCACAACAATACAACTTTCTAAAAATACTTAGTATCCTAGTTTGACATTTCCTACAACTAGCAACAAGCTAGTCTTTGCAACTTATGAACCTTTATTTCTAACCTCTGGTTCTAAGAAAACAATGCTTTATTCAGTCTCTTTAGGGTTAAATAAAGTCTTTAAAAAAAGGCCTCGCACACTGGTGGAAATAGCTTTGCCTTATCGCTTTTGAGAAATGGGACAAGTCTGTAGCGTAGCCAAATGCACTCTTTTTTATTAGCATAGTGCCACTGCTGTAGGTTCTGAAGATAAGAGACCATGCAAGTTGGACAAGCTATGACATTCCATTGATCCAGAAAATTGCTGCAGAGCTACCCTTGAAATTAGTTTAATTTGCTGAATCAAAAATGTTATCCTTTCCCCTTTTCCTGTGCTGGTGAAGCCTGCATAAGCTGTTTCCCTCTAATCCCCTTCTGATTTGAAGTGTGGCAGGAATCATGTTTTCTTGTACAGCCTGATGTGTTCTCAGGGACAGCTGTGACATAGAGGTGCACATGGCAGAGCAGGCTGGATTAGGCTTGCATGCCTCTAATATCATGAAAGGTGTGACTGAAGTCCCACATGTATTTAATTCTTTCTGTTTGGTTAGGGCAGTTTCCATGTTAGATTTGAAGTATCTATTTTGTAGATTAGTGCAGACTTTCAGAACTTGCAGTCTTTCAACACTGCAATGGTGTTTTTTGTTGCTCAGCCCTTGCTACAAAAGCAGTACCTCCTTTTCAAGCTTTGAAGAAATATTGTGCATAATGTCATTTTATTGTAAAACACTGCAAAATGGACAATGGTTGGCATATGCATCTCTCTGCAATTCACTGCAATTTCTGTTTTAAGAAAACTGAAAAAGTGATTAATGTTCTCCAGCAGTCAAACTTCTTTCTTTAAAGAAGAGTCAGCTGTCAGAAATGTAACTGATGGGACTATCAAAAATGGATAAATGTTACTGTGTCTATCACACAAAATGAGGAGAGGAGGAATGCACAAAATAACAAATGTAAGGAATAAGCAGATCAAAACAGTGTAAGAAACTTGTCTGTGTGGAAGATTTTCAGTCTATATATTTCTAGTTAATCACTGTATATTAATCAGATCAGACAATAGTAGTAGAAGTAGCGAATGTAAACTCGTCAAGTCAAAAAGTAATAATAGAAAATATATAATTCTACAGCATTACTAAGTATTCGAAAGTAATCCAAGCAAGGCAGGCAGTCTGTTTCCAGTTGAAAATCCTTTATTAAGTGACTGCTTGACAACCAGTTTAGGAAAAGGGGAATAAGATTGTAATCAGGGCAGATCAGAATTGGCACTAATATGGGAAACAGAGTTCTGTGGCTTTTCACTTATGTCATCAATTAAATCATTTGACAAGATTTGGATTTTTAATTATATCGTTTATGATCTCATATAATAAAGTGTCCAACATTTCTCTCTTTCCTCGGGTTCAGGTTTAATGTATTGCTTATAATGCTCAAGTCTGTAACATAAAATCAAACAATATAGGAAAAAAACATCTGAATAGCTTGAAGGGATGTTTATAATCTAATATTTAGACCTGGCAAAGCTGTTGTTCTTAATCTAATACCTAGACCTGGTATAGCTGCTGTTTGCGTTCTGATATTTGGACTTGACATAGCTAAACAGTTAAAGCAATGCTTGCATAATTTGTAGAATAATCACTCACTGAATAAAAAACAAAGAAGAATGAATAAGAACATGAAACTTCTTGACATGGTTCACTGTTTCTGTCTTTCATAATCAAAAGGCATGTGACTGAACTAACATTTTCAAATTCCCACATTTTTCTCCTTCTGAAATTACCAATGAACAGGTCCTAAACAGCAGTATATAGAAAACAGTCAAACTTGTGACAAATGTAAATATGAGAAGACAATGTATACCTTTTTATTTTATTTTACTTTCACTGTCACAAAAATAGCTAAGATGAATTGAGGTATTGTCTCATGTTTACACTAGGCAATCAGTCAAACTGACATCCAGTACTCTAGACACTGATTTACCAAAGTTTTCTTTCTTGGTCTATAAAGGTCTCAGTGGTCAGTCATCATGTAAATTTATGGGCCCCTATCCCCTAAAAAGAATCAGGGAGCTATTTTTTATGTTAACTGGGAGCATATTCCAAAGGTAAGCATCGTCTATTTTATAAATAATGTGGGAGACACTAATTCCTCAAGCCTCAGGCATGTGTTCTGTGGGGAAGCTAGTTCTCAATAAGTTTATAAAGGAATCTATGAGACCATGTTTGGTACTGACTAGGAGACAGACTGGTACATTGCGAGGGTCCATCAGTCTAGCATTTTTGGTTTTGGAGAGGGCATTTAGGACCTGTTTATTGGTAATTTCAGAAGGAGGCAAGGGATTGATTGTAAGGGGTGAAGGAGGGAGGTGAGAACAGAAAGAATTTTGAACTAAATTTTTATAAGCGAGTATATTGACAATTCCATCATGTTTGGAATAGGTGTTGGTATTAGGGGATAGCTCCATGCATTTCTGTAGTTTCTACACAGCTCATAAATAGCTTTATGAGTTTTATCTTATACCAAAATGGTTTGCAGATGTTTTTGAGCTCACTTCGGTGTTAGAGTTTCTTCCTTGGTGCAAAAAGCTGTTTCCTTTTAGTGGAGATTTTTTTTTAAACTAAAGCGTCACTGCAGTAGGTTGTTCTTAAATTTGACATCATATTTGTGCCA
This sequence comes from Protopterus annectens, assembly GCF_019279795.1. Lineage (NCBI taxonomy): Eukaryota > Metazoa > Chordata > Ceratodontiformes > Protopteridae > Protopterus > Protopterus annectens. Next base: position 451,013,512 of record NC_056738.1, read on the forward strand.
AACTGGGACAGATGCTTTGATGAGGAATTTAAGATGGGCATAAAAGTAAGTGATATAGGCAGTTGCTTTTGTTAGAGGATCCCCAGGGAAAGAAAGAATTTCTTTAGGTCATTCAAGATTGTTAGGAGATTTAACTTAGACCAATCCCTGAATGCATTGAGGACAGGTGAGTCTTAGACTGGATTCTCAGGGAAAAGGTAATGGTGTGCTGGTTAAATTTTCTCACAAAGGGAAGGACTTTATGTGTGGAGCTGACTGGAGCTAAGTTAGTGAGGTCAATGAGAATGGCTTCCCTAATAAAAAAGGGTACCATCTGGTTGAAGGAGTTGGTGTCAATAACGTTCATGGAACCATTGCACATATTGCTTGTTTGTGGTGTAATTATTGCTAGAGGTTTAATGGACACTGGGAGACACAGTAGGGGTTCTTAGGTTGGCAATGATGTGATAATTGTACTTATTTACTGACACTAGATGTCTAGGATTGCAAAGTCATTACACTGCTGGATTTTCCTCAAGCTTATGGGGTTACAGATAAATATAAATACACCCTTTCTACATGTATGTCCTTCCTTGACAGGGCATCAGAATAAATTATAGGCATTTCTACATGTATGTCCTTCCTTGACAGGGCATCAGAATAAATTATAGGCATTGAACCTATAGGTCAATGGGAAGGTTCACATTACACTGGAACCAAGTTTCAGTAACAATATAGACATGTACTGTATGTGCTCAAGGATCCTGGATGCTTCAGGGTTAGGTATTTTCTTACTCATGCATCTAGTATTGAGCAGTGCCAACTTTAGACAGGTATGTGATGGATTTGCTAAATTGGAAGGCCCAGGACTCTGACTCTGCCTAATAAAGGCCCATAGGAGTAGAACTTGTTTCTGTCAATATGTGAAAGCCCAGAAGTAAAAGGTGTAGGTTGTCTCTGCTAATGCAGATGGGGCTGTTGACCATTTTCCTTCAAACTAGCACATCAGATATCCTCTGAAGAACATCACATACCAAGCCAGTTTCTGAAGTCAATTAACTTCTGTTTGTATTGAGGTATCATTTATGGTGATGGAAAGTTGCTGCCCAAGACTATATGCCTCCCAACCTCAAATACATTAAGAGCTTAACAATCTCTCTCTCTCTCTTTCTTTATCTTCTAGTGGATGGAGCATCAAAGATCATTTATTCTCATGTGAACAATGTCTAAACAATATGTGTATTTAGGGTGAAGGGATCTAGTAGGCCTTGGTTGCATCATTAATAATCACACATGAAAAACAACTAGCAGTCACTTTATCATTATTCAGCTTGTTGAAAGCGACATCTGTGTGACTAACTGTACAGTCACCTAGACCTAGAACATTCTCATTTATAGTAGCATGTCCTTGTAGCTCTAAGGTCTTAGGTATGCAGCAGTGGTATCCTTTGTTAAAGGAAGACACACTGTATGTTGATGCTTCAGTAGGGGGAATGATGGGAATATGACGCAGAGGCCTGAATCTACTGGTGCACTGCCCAACCTGCCTGGCATAAGAGGGCTTAGTGCTTGTGCTTCACTGCTGTATTGTTGTAGTGTTGCGTACTGACTGCCATGGCAGGTGGAATAGTAGCATCAAGTTTGATGAGGTACCTACACCTCTCTCCTGGTAACAATAAGGGGCTGTCAGTGAGCATGTGGCAGCTGCTACACAGTCTCAAGGTATTGAGGGATGTCAGACTAGAAACAGACAAAGTGATAGCAGTTGTGGTCCCATGGTGGAATAGCCACAGAGAAATGTTGCATCGATAATATCACAGAATATATTGCTGCTGCTCAACATAATAACAGAGGTAGGTTAGAAGACAAGATCCAGTATAAAATATTAGTGAAGCTCGATAAAGTTGTAAGGCAGACTATGTGACAAACTACAGGAAACTATACAACACGGCCTTAGAGCAAAATGCCGGCAGTATAATATACCATACTCTGGCTGGACAATGCAGATACAGGTGTCACTATTAGTAGTGTAGTTGAAGTAAGATAAAAATACAGCACAAACCCAATCAGTAATGTATTAGTGAGGTAAAAACACAAAGAACAATACCTGACAATCCAGTAACAAATGATGTAGTATGATAGAAAAGAGACTACAATTCTTGAAAGTGCAGATATAAAACAAGGATAGTACCTTATAATATTCAAAGTGACCTTCTGTTTCGTATTAATATTTCTGTTACCCTAATTTAAAAGATTGAAATATTTTGAGGCTATGCAGCTCAGGCATCATGACTTCAATGTAAAATATAGATTATAAACAGTCTTAAAAGTAAAAGTAACACTGCTCTTCAGGGAGGTAGTAGCTTTGCAGTAGATGCCATGATTTTGGAATTTCTGTGTAACATTATCATTTCTGAGAGAAGATACTAGAAAAACATAAGATGCCTCTACAGAGGACTAAAATCTAGGATAAGCAGAAAGAAGGTAAAATCAACAGTACCTGAGGACCAGTGAGGTATCATATAACAATTTATGTGTGAGGAGATTAGTTTGGTTATTTATCAACAATGGAAACTATAATATCCACCACTTAAGATAACTGAAGCTGGAATTACCCACAACTGGTGCACTTTACTGACAAGAAAGATGCCTAAACTGAAAATAGTGCCTTGAGTACCAAATTCAGAGTCATCTGTGCTTAGGGAGCAATTATCACTGATAAACATAGGGTCTATATTATGATGATGTCGAAATGTAGTAATGTCGAACACCTAAACATCAACACGTATTCATCGAAATGCATTTATGTGAATCGATGAATACTTACAGTGCAAAGAAACACTTGCCTTGTGATCCAACATAAGTAACCTAACCTAAAACAAACCCACCCATGTGGGTGGCTTCAGCCCCCACACCCCCCTAGCTAAATATACCAACTCCGAGATCGCATTATAGTGGAAACAAGGGCAACACCGTGTAGTTGGCCAACTATATCTTTACCCTGGAAGTATTTACTTGAATTGCATAAATGCATTTCGATGAATATGGATCGACCATCTGGTATTTGATATTATGACCTTTCAACGCCATAATATAGACCCTTAAACATAGACTTGTTTGATGCAAAATATTTCTACTTTTTAAAATAAGTCCATTGTATGAGAGCACATTGTGCATTAGCCAGATTTCTGAACTTATACAGTTCAGTGCAGACATAATTTGAGAATGCCGTGCATGTAAGGCTAGCACAATATACTAGCTGCATGTACTTTATGGATTTTAAATTATCATCGGTGTGTTTATGTCATACTATGATTTATTTTTTTCAAATAATTTAGTACATGTGAAAGTGGTTTTATGATTAACAGCAGCCATTCTCCATCACTGAAGGACTATGGCTTTATTCGAACATTTTATTTTGTGAATTTGCTATCCATTTCAAAATTCTGCAAGTTTAGTTTGAGTTAAGTAGCTGTGGAATTTGTTTGTTTTTTAATATTTGCAGTGCAGTTTTAATGCTGTAATTGAGACACTCTTCTGTTTGTCATTGTGTTAAGTGACTTATAATAGCATTATACCATGTATTAGTTAAGCAATTACTCTTGACTGTGTGTGGTTAATACTGGATTTACCCACAGCTGGTGTAGTTTGATCATGAGGGTGAAGCACGTTGTTACAGAAAAAAAAGAAAGGACTACAGTGAAGGGAAAAGGAAGGGAGGACATAGGAAGTTTACTTACTGGAAGGTAAATTAAACTTAAAATAACATAGGAAGCAAATTTGAGATTTGTACTTTTACAGATTACCAGAAAGCATAGCATGCAGAGGAAGTAATGAGAAAGGCAGACAGACAGAATATCACTCACTGGGTAAGTGGGCAGAGCTAAAAATGAGAGAAGTGTAAAATGGCAGGAAATCTCAAGTGTTGACATTCAGTGAGAATGTTTAGATCTGAAGGAATTAGCCTAAGAATGATTTAACTACTGATTTATACTTATTTTTATGAATGCAAGATGATAATGCAGGTACTAGGTTAAAGGGTACACACATTTCATTATTGCTCGCATGTAAAAGGAAACTGTGCCAGCAGCCATTTCTTATTAGGAAAAGCTATTGGGAATTTCAGTGCTGAAAAATTAAACTCAGTAAGTTTAAACTTGTTCATTTTGCACTCGGCTAAGTGCTGGTAATGGTGTAGGTTTGACAGTGAATGAAAACATGATGATACATTTATTTTCTCTTAGTTTTGCTGTTGACTTTGAAGAAAGTTTTTCATAAACTCTGCATTATAGTTTGTTATACAGGCACAAAAATTAAATATGATTCATTTCTAGCTATTTATCCACACACATATACCTGATGTTGTGGAAGCATGGATGGATATACCTGATATCACAAGATACCCTATAGATGTCCCATGTGTCATCTAGCCATCTTATATTAAAGAGTACTGATCTCCTACGATGTATTATATTCTTCCACCCATTTATAAAATGTATCCTTTCCTGTTCCTATCATCGACCTTCCTCAAGCTTCCAAGGATACATCTATACTACTTTAAAACTCTACTCATGCCTTCCTCTGTCAATTTCAGATTTGGCCCTTATGAGACCATGCATGAGCTATTAATGCCACCCATATCTATGTGCTCAGCGCTGGGTATTTAGTAGCAGTCAGGCAATATTTTCTTATAGGTCCATTTGGTGCTGATGCTAACTCCACTCTAATAAATCTACGTCTGTGCACATACAATAATGTATAATAACATTCAGGTAAGCAGTACAGCAGCTAAAATCTTTTTTAAGCAACTCACTAATATTGATTATCCAGAGCCGTGTCAGAAGAGCATCAGAGATACTTTCAGCTTTAAAGAGGAAAAGATCTATGGTGAGCTTAGTGGGACTAACCTGTTCAACAAAGGATAAATAAAAAACAAATAAAATAAACTATAGCATCATTTATCTTTTGTAGATTAGCAATAGCATGATGATATCAATAACTTAAGTAAAAACAACATTGCATTATTTTGCTTTCCAGTGCTGCATTACATGAATGATAATGTTATCAAAGTAACTCTGTATACCAGATTGTACTTTTCCTCTACTAGAGGCTCAAATGTCTTGGACTTGGGGGACTTGTTCATCATAAATCTCACCCCCACCCTCACCCCCCGTCATCATCACCTATAATTACACACAACAGGTATGCATTCGGTAGTTAAGTCTGACTGTCACACATTCATTTTTACCATTTGAACTCTGCTTAAATACCCCCAAAACTCCACTGTCTTCAGAGATTTCTCCAACAACAACTTACATTCACTCTATGATGTCCTGAGGAGCTTTAAATGACCATTTTTTGATGACCAAATAGCAAATATGGCTGCACTTGCAGAGAACTTCTATTCTCACTTAACACTTGCACCGAGACCTTTGTTCAAATTCATAAAAAAAAGTCCATTGCCAAGTTTAGAAATAAACCTTTTTTTGGTGAAACACAGCCATAAATAAGCTGTGTAACAAATAGAAAAAGTTACTGTTCCTAAGGAACAAGCTGAAACACAGCATACCCAATTAAATTCAGCAATATAAACAAAGAGCTTTGAAACAAAATCAAATCTTCCAAGGCTAAGGATGAATTCCAAATTGCCACATCTGTCTGAAATCCATAGTACCCTTTTCAACTATGTTAGGATATTTGGAAATAATAGCAAACAAAGCTCAAAATTGTCACATAATGATATTAATAATGATATTCCCTACTCTGCCTCTGTGGTCATTTCCAGCATATTAGCAGATAAATTAATTGCAAAGTTTTCCCTTTTACCCTTATCTAGTCTCTATACTCTTGAGAATCTGAAAATCATCCCCCCATGATCTCTCCAAAGAAAGTCCACAATGCTCCATCTAAAGTTAAAAACAGCACCATGAGGCCTGACAATTTCAAGGATATAAATCACTTATCAATGTTACTGAAGTACTTATAGTCTGTTTAACCTCAGTTTTACATCTAAATTTATGCCTGAAACATGGAAAATAGTCATAGTCATCTTCCCTCAAAAGTAAGGTACCACCACTGAGCAGGACAACTATAGACATAAAAGCCATTCTAACACTCACCTGGTCTCTATGAGCCACAGTCATATCTGAGACTGAGCCCACACATATTCACCACTATCTGCAGAGCTGTCATAGCAAAGGAGGGGAATGGAAGTAGGTTGCTAGATCTTTTTTTTCCCCTCTCACTATCACTAGTCCTCACACACCAGTTTTTCTTCTCTAAAAACCTTTTCTGTAATCTATAAGTATGACTTCCTTTATCTCATTTCTCTTTTCATATACTGTACCTACTGTCACCATCACAAGTTTGATCTTGTATCATGTGCTTTCAACTCATGCATTCCTGTGCTTAGTAGTTGATATTGCCTGTAATTTTACTTGCTCAATCACAATGTTCTTAGTGTCTTATATATTACTTTTTTTCTGAATTTGCTTAATATAACTTAATAGACTTGTGTGAATCATCTGAATATCCTGTAGTTTTAGATTACAGTATTTTCATTGTTATTTTATGGATTATCTGTTTTGATTGCCACTGCATTTTTCTGTAGTAAGAGCATTTCTCCCAAAACCTGTACCGAAATGGGGTCTCAAACCCAATTGGACTGTCCCTTTAAACAGATATAAAATGAATGAATGAATGAATGAATGAACGTATAAATAGCATTCTCTGCAAAATAGTGGAATAGATTACTATTGACCACTTAAACTTTGACATTGTGAACCTACAGTTGTTTGAACCAACTCAGTTTGAGGTTTGCGAAAGGTCTGTGTTGCTTGCTTAACCTAGTTAATTTCTTTGGAAAAGTCTCCTAGGCCCTGGTCAAATGCAAGTTGGTGTGCAGAACATACCGTGACTTTGCAAAGGTCTTTGATACCATTGCACACTTGAGCTTGGAATTTTACCTGTGCTTACATAGAAAGTAGTCTGACAATTTCTTATTTCACAAGACTTCTACAACTGGCATCTTTGTTTTCAGATGTGAACACCTTGTTTTACATCCTGATGAATGAGTCCTCTCCAATTATTACTGCATTTATTTCTTTGTTTTTTTTTTACTTCCTCATGTTTCCTCATCATTTTAACTACACATTTTAACAAGTGGTGTTGCTGATCACATACAGTAAAGTCAACACACTTAATAACATGTTTTCTTACCAAGTAGCTTCAGTTAGTTTCTTTAAAATATACACATTCATTGTGATATATGATCTTATCTGGGAAAATAAATGATACATCTGCAAGCATGGTATGAGATCAGTGACATCACTTCTGACAATTTTTGTATTTATTTATTTTATTATGTTATGTATGTATTAATTAATTTATTTATGTCTATTTAGTTAGTTAATCATTATGGCATGAGACGAATAAAAAAAAGTCACATATAGTATTCATCTGGTTAAAATACACTGAAATGGCTGATCACAGACTGAATTAATTGGCACACTGGATAAACAACTTGAAACTAAATAAAAGTGGCAAGTTGAGAACTTTTGTTTAGACTAATGACAAGTTGCTTTGCAAGCATTTGAATCTTATAGTGTCCTTTCCAATGTCAAAGTATTGCTGGAAAACCCAGCAACTTAGTAATTTGGAGATACTAAGCAAAAATTGCAAAATCTACTAACAGCAATCTACCTGACATGCATTTCAAGAATCCTGCCTCAGTTAAAGCTTTGATGGACTTCACTGACCTATATAATATGAGAGATATAAATGAGTTTTCAATATCAGACTCACTCTTCTTTACACATTTCTCACATAGGCATGGGACACTATCACACACAGAAAGAGTATATCATAAGTAGAATAGATAACATTAAATTTGTCTCTTGCCCACTGTCAGATCATAACGGGATAACATTTTATTGAATTCTAGTAACACCATCCCAATTAAAAGGATTGCTGCATATATAACCAATATGAAAGACTTTAAGGAGTTCTTTAATAAAGAAATTCAAACTTTTATTGAAATTAATCATACAGGTAACACCTCAAAAGCATACCTTTTTGGCAAAAGTACAAATTTACAAAAAAGGAAACAGTGGGAAAAAGAACTGAAAGATTTACAGGGGAAAATGAATAAGTTAAAAATAGATAGATAAAAAGTAAATAGAAGAAATAAATAGCTTAAACAGTAAATATTTAGAAATTTTACTACATAAAACTATGACAAATTTAGAAAATATTAAAATAACTAATTATTCCATAAATCCTAAATCCATACATAAATTGGCTACTAGAACAAATATGATTGTTAAATCTAACCACATCAAAGAATTGTACTCCTCTAGTAGTGAAAAGAAGGTTACTGAAATAGTAGATATTCTGGATGTTTTCAGGTCTCATTTTAAGACTAGTCAACATAAACCAACAATGGATACACAAGATCTAATTAAAATATTCATAAAAAATATACCGAAAATAGACTGTCAGATGGTCAAATAAAAATAATTTACAAGCCTATATCAATGTTTTTACTCAAAATTAAAATTAATAAAATAAAACCCAGTAAGGCACATGGAAATGACAGTATAATATGTGAACTATGCAAAATGATGATTTAGGATGCTTAGAGTATTTTACTAGATGTCTTTTCAATAGTTAAAGGACTTACAAATGTAACACCATCCTATGCACCCTAATATTCCCAATTTTAAAACCTGACAAGGACATAACACAACAGTCTTCATATAAACCGTTTCATTATTAAATGTAGAGTATAGAATATTCATGGCACTCTTAGCCTCTAGAATAAAACAATTTCTTCCAATGTTGCTAATGAACAGACTGGGTTTATAATGAACAGGAGCACATATGATAATATCAAGACAATATTATCAAGAATTGATTAAACTAATATTTCAAAAAAAGAATTAACTGTAGTTAATCTGGATATCAATAGAGAACTTGATTCAGTTAATTGGGGTTACTTAGTACTGGATGAATGTAATTTTTCAAACAATTTCTTACAATTAATCAAACTTCTCTATGAAAATTATTTTGCATACATTAAGATAGGCTCATATATGATTACTAAAAGTAATAAACAGGGTTGCCCCTTGTCCCCTTTGCTTTTTTCTCTAGTTATGGAACCTTTTGCAAATTATATAAGATCAAATAAAAACATCAAAGTCATACTAATAAATAATGATTTAATCCCCAAAACACAGTTATTTGGAGAGGACATCCTATTAACTTTGACTGATTGCAATACTTCTCTTATTGCAGTATTCCAAGAAAAAGAAATATTCCAGAAGAAATCAGGACTCAGTTTTAATGAGAATAAGACTAAAATATTATCTGTTAATTATAAGATTAGTAAAATAGATAAGAAATTACATAAAAACATTGTGAAAGATAGGAAAATCACTTACTTAAGGATAATCTTGTCTGATAATATTCAAGATGAACTACTTTTTACCATGGAAGAGAGACTCTCCTTAATTAAAATGGTAATCCTTCCTAAAATTATATATATAATACAATCTTTATCCCTCCCACCCCCAAAAAATATAAAATAGTGTAATGGTTTCCTAATAAGCCTAGATTGGCTTTAAGCCATCACATTAGAGATTAGGCATTGGGTAGTATTGGTCTTTCAGATTTAGAATTATATTCCTTAAACTGAATTGTTAGGACAATATTTTCTTGACTAAATAACAATTATAATGCCAAATAGAAAGATATTTAGGAGGTATTTGGTGTGAATCCAATAATTTAACAAAATCATATCATATTAAAATAGCCACTAATAAATTGTATTGGTTAGTAAAAGACTATTTTATAGAAAACAAAAACATACCAGTTAACTCTTATTATATTAATATGATAATAACCTCCTTTAAAATTTTCATTTTCAAGAACCCTGAATATAAGGCATGGATTTTCTTTGTATTTCCAGTTGTCTATATTTAGAATAGTATTATTACATTTAATTTAACAACAATGGCTACATTTAAAGACTAAAACCTGTTGTACTGGTACCAGTTACTAGACAATGGGAAGTAACAAAATGCTGATCATATCATTAATAAGTCTGAGTTAAGCAAAGATATGTGGTTAGAAACTTAAAACTGCAGACAATTAGTTGAACAGAAGATTAATCTAAGGCAACCAATAGTTTGAAATTCTTTCCCTTCATGCATTGATTTAATCATTATTCTAATGGACTAGAATATAATTGGAAAGGGACTTCTATCAAAAATATATAAGGTACTTAAGAAATCAACAGTATGTCACAGAGAAAGTTAATGGGATTATTTTAGATTTGTTAATAATACGTTTCCAAGTGAAGATCATAAAAACCTAATACTCCAATCTTCAAAACAAGCTACTTTTTTATCAATAAGGTGGAGTATAGTCTCTTGGAAGTTCTTATATAGAATCTTTATCACACAACATAAAGTTGAATTGATGTAAAATAAAGACATAGGATGGTGAAGGTGCAAACTAAATGTTAAAACTGAATGGCAACACATGTTTTGCAATTGTATAAAACTTAGAACATATTGGGATAATATGAATTATAACCTACTGTCTGTTTTTAATGATAAATGTATGCTGACCAAATCTCTTATTTTATTTAATACACCTATTCCCACTTGTGTCACAAAAATAAAATACCCACTTTTATGGAGTTTCTTAACATTAGCAAGAAAAGTCCTCACCATGAACTGGAAGAATCAGACTACTCCTACTATGAAGGAATTTGTACACTTGGCAACTGAAGTTTAATATCTTGAACTTATCATGATCAAGGCAAGAGCATCTCCATATTATATATAATAATATATGGCTAAAATTCAAAGAACTGCTAGATAAACAGACTTTAATAATTAACTAATAACTGCTCTTATCACATTCCTTTCTCTGTTTAAAAAGCTTTGTTTTATAGTAGACACCATTGTAAATAGTTATTTTAGTTGTTGTTTATTATTGTTATTTTAGATATGTATATTTGTTTTATAATATTTCTATTATCATATATTAATGTTTGCTGTTAAAAATTTCAGTAAAAACAATTCAGAAAAAAGAATGCTAATGTTGTTGTCTTTTGGCTTTTCCCGGTTAGGCGTTGCCACAGCAGCACTCCGGTCCGCTAATGATTGGCAGTAGATTTTCACAAACGCCGAGGTGCCAGCTCGATGTTCAATCTTCAACTAAGGCATGCCCAGTTATGCATGTCTTTCGAATGCCCACCCAACTGCAGGGAGGACATGTAGACTCCACACAGAAGGCACTCCCCGCACTCCAGCCAAGAATCGAACGGGAGAACCTCTTGCTGTGAGGCAACAATGCTACCTCTGCACAAAGAATGCTAATGAACTGCATTATTCATGTCTACCAAACAGGAATTAGTAAAACTGAAGGAAGGGTGCATGATGAAAGTAAAAAAACATTTAGCTGATCTACATCCTGTTACTAGAGTTCATATATCATTCTTACCAATCAGTTTGTTTATTATTATTATATTGAGATGTTTGTCAGAATTTCACAATCAGATGCTTTTTCAGCCATAATCAGTCAGCTTAACTTTGGACCATTGCACTCATATTAAGTGACAGTTGCACAGAATCAAGGTTTATTTAAATCAAGCAGTAAACACATTTACCGCCTGTAATGGGGTGTTCACTGTATTTCTGCAGTATACATGTCATACACCAACAGAGATTCTGTTCAGTTTGCTTAACTCTAATGTACTGATTACTGTAATTTGGTGTTGATTCTTTTATGCTACAACAGGTAAGTGATAGAATTTTTTTTATTATGACAAACTACTCTTTCATTCTATATCATCTTTTAGGTGCCTTCAAATTCAGAAATTACTCAAACATATTTGCTCAGTAATTATGTCAGTTGCATAGAGTAAAAACAAAGAAAGTAGGAACCAATTGTCAAGTTTTAAGATGATGAATTTGCACTACAGATGTAATGACACAAATGTAAAACAACTTCCAGTGATACATGCACACTGATTTGTGATATTTTCTTTTTCTATATATTTAGTTATGCAGACTTTACCCACACAGAGTTCTTTTAAATGTTGTAGTACTTGGACAAGTGGCATGCTGCAAGTGAATTTACTTTCTTTCAATATTGTTGTTCTGTATTGGTTGTGTCTTTTGCATGTATTTTGTAAATCTGAGGCATCTATTGTTAACTGTCTTTTTCTCTTTCAAAAAAAAAAACTCATGAAGAAAAGTATACTGAGCTGTGAAGCTCTTACCTAAAGGTCTGCCCTGGGATACAAAATGAGTAAGATACTTGGACACAGTTCTTCAAATGCTACAGTAATTAGTGTATATGCAGTTAAAGCTTTAGGCATTTAAATGCTAGTTTCATACACTTCTGCAGTTTGGTGAACGTAAAGAGCATGTGAAATCGACTTATTTTATACAGCATACAGCCCAGGAATATTCTCCTTAGAGAATAGCAGCACACAGCAAGCTTCTGGGTCTCCCCAAGAAAAAAAAAGGCTCTATTACCTAGGCAGATTGAGAAGACAGAGAGAGCTGTAGATTCACAGTAACTTCACAGACGTGGATAAATATTAATATTGTAAGAGCTGAAAAAATAGCCAGTGCATGACTGACCACGTGGCTTTGAGGGATTGGGATTTGTTTAAGTGGAGCATGCCCAACAGCTCAGGGTTTGGCATGGCCTTGTATTTTAAGCAGAGATCGCCTCTGAGTAGACGATATGCCACAGAGTATAGCTGGAGTTTATTTAGATGGTCAGCATAGGGCATCTGTTTTAGGACTGTGATTCCTTTAGTGAGGTATTTATGTGGCCTTTCCAGCTGTTGCAGATGTCTTGTGATATACATACCAAACAGGGCATTGTACTCTATAATGGGTCTAATGAAGGATGAGTACAGTGGGACAATGACCTCCTTTTTTTTCTAGATGAAAAGCCCTTAGTGATGAGGTGTGCCACATAGAAGGATTTCCTGACTGTTGTAGCAATGTGGTTATCGAAGGTGAGACTACTGTCCACCTGTGTCCCTAAGTCTCAACACACTTTCGGTGTTTGGTGTACTGCTACCTATGTGGTAATTTATGGGTACATGGTCTATCCCAAAGGGGATAACTATACATTTCTTGACATTGAGCTTGAGCCCATGGCTCTGGCACCAAGCATCTGTTTCTGTAAGGCCCTTTTGTAGAATATCCACATCATCTGGGGATTCAATAATGGCTCCCAGATTGTAGTCATCTATGAACTTTGTTAGCCAGAGTCTTTTAGTGTTGGCCTGCACTTCAGAAAAGTAGATGCGAAAAAAGAGCGGTCCCAGGACTGAACCATGAAGTACTCCACTTGTCACTTGTCTGGAGCTGGATTTGGAGTCGGCTACTTTTACAGTCTGGGCTCTGTCAGTAAGCCAGTTGGCAACCCATCGAGTGACGTAGGGATTTATGCCCAACTTAGTAAGTTTAGCTATGACTCAGGAGTGGGGGTGGTGTCAAAGGCCTTGGCAAAGTCCAGATAGGCTGTGTGGACCGCCTTACCCTCATCCACAGCTCTGGAGACTGAATCGAAGAAGTCAGTCAAGTTCAGGAGACAAGAGCGGCCCTTCACGAACTGAAACTGGGTGGGGGTTCAGTGTTTGAAGGTTGCCAATGTCTTTGTTTATAGGTTCCATGATAATGCGCTCTATGCCCTGGCAGATCAGACTCGTCAGACTGATGGGATGGTAGTTCCTGGGATCCAAAGTGGATCCCCCCTTGTGGAGTGGGATAATTATAGCTGTGTACCACTCAGTGGGCACAAAGCCTGAGGTGAGGCTATGATTAAACATGACACTTAGGTGAGGTGCCAGTTCATTTTGTAGTTCATGTAGTACATAGCCCAGGATGTCATCTGGTCCCATGGATGCTGTATTCTTAGCTTTGGAGAGTGCAGTTTCTACCTGCGTGGCCATGATTATTGGAATTTGGCAGTCTTTTGGTATTGAGATGGGCCCTTTAGTGGGTGAGAGGGGGGTGAAGTTGGCACTAAATCAATCTGCCAGGATATTGGCAATATCCTTGGGATCAGTATATTTAATATCATTCTGTTATAGCTCAGAGCAGATCTGAACATTGACATTTAGATTCTTGACATAACTATAGAATGCCTTGTGGTTGCCTTTGGAATCTTTGGCTGTTTTCTTTTCATAACTAGCTTTGGAGGATTTTATGAGGGATCTCAACTTCTTACTGAGGCTGTTAAGGGAGTTTTTTGCATCCTGGGATTTTCCTCTTTTCTGCAACAGTTTCTTCCTTCTGTTGTATAGTTTGTTTATGGCAGGGGACCACCAGATTGGCTTCGTTTTTTTGAAGGAGAGCGTCTTGGTTCTATTTGGGATGGCACGATTCATGCACGAGTGGATATGCTCATACAGTGCCTTAGTGTAGGATTCAGCAGTTGAACTTTCAGCTCCCGTCTGCATGGGTGTAACAAAGTCTGTCACTTCAGACTTGAGTAGCATGAAGTTGGCTTTGGAGAAGTTTTTTATGGAGGTTTCCTTACTGGGGGATGCGGGTGGTATGTGGATGTCAGGGGTGATTTGCTTATGGTCAGACCTGACCAATGAGGGGGTGACGACTGGTGTGGAGCACATATCTCCCATGTTGGTAATGATCAGGTCTAGGATATTGGAGCCCCTAATGGGACAATGGATTAGTTGATCCAGGGCATTGGAATTTATGAATTCCAAGAACCGTTGGGAAAAGGAGCTGGTACCTGAGTAGTTTTCCAAGTTAATGGCAGGGTAGTTGAAATCACCCAGTATTAGGGTGTTTGGTTGTATCTTAATATTTTCCAGTATGTTTAGAAAATTGTAGTGAGAATCTTGGGGCATGGTGGGGGATCTTTAGCAAGCTACAATTTGGATTGCAGTCTTACCTAGTGTTAGTTGTACCTGGAGAATTTCAGATGCATTGTGTTGGGCAACTAGCCTGGAGGTGTGAATATCCTTGGTGAATATGGACACTCCTCCCACTTTAGTGTTTCGGTCTTGGTTTGGTGGCTGAAAAGTGTGATAAGAGTTGTAGCCTGGTATTGCAGGGGTGCTCTCTGGACCCTTGAACCAAGTTTCAGTTACTGCAGAGATATCGATGTTCTCCATTTTTAGGAGTGCCTTAAAAGAGTGCATTTTGAGGTTTAGACTTCTAACATTGAGTAGCATTACCTTCATATTTTGCATGCTAGTATCTGTTACAGTGGTGGTTTTGTCCTTTGAACCTTGCCTAAAAAAAGGCACTATAGAGGTGGCAAGAGCTTTAGCCAGTAACCTGAATCCAAGGGGTGACAGGTGCAGACCATCTCTGACAAAGCATTGTGGTTTGTCGATCGTGTCATCCCAGGCAGACAGATATTGGATGCCCTTTGAATGACACCAGAAGCTTAGCCAATTGTTGAAGTCAATCATTTTGTCCTTATACTGTGGTATAATTCTGGGCGAATGCAGGATTCTACTCAGGGCTAGGGTCATACCTGCCTGGGCCACGTGATCCGAGAGCTCTTCCATGCCTATTTTCATGTTGTCCAGGGAGGTGTATCTCAAGTCATTCACTTCAACATGGACAATGACAGAGTCATATTTGTACTTGCTGTGGAGTGACTTGAGTGCATGCTTTATGTGGTGGATCCTGGCACCCACCAGGCAGCTGGCTGCAATTTTCTCCTTGTTCAGCCTGGTGAGTGGGGCATCAGTGTGCCTGACTATAGAGTCACCTATGACTAAAGTGTTGGGTACATTGTCTTGCCTAGGGGCTGTTTTTGGGTGGCACACTGGTGTTGTGAGCTATGTGTCACTTTGGTTGTGACTGGTGTTTGCGTTTCAGCTTTGGAGGTCCTTGTTGCTTGGGCATGTTAATGTTAAGGGCCTCCACATATGTGGATTTAGTGTTGCTATGTGTGGGTGTTGATGGTGTGTGTTTTGAAGGCCTATGTGTTGTTTGAGGTGTAGTGAAGGTGTAAACCTTCTCCTGTTGACTGTCTAGCACAATCTTGGCTGGAGAGAGCTTTGCTTCCACTTTGGCTATGTAAGTGCATCTCTCGCAGGTTGTACTTTTGGGTGGTAGGATGAGAGGGTTGTCTGTGTACATGAGACAGTTGCTGCATTGCCCCGGGTGGACAGGAGAAATCACTGGAAGCTGACCCTTGGACATGCCTGTTTAGGTGCTTTTCTTGTAAAGTACAAGAGCTGTTTTCCCTTACCTTTGCAAGGTACTTTGCAATTATAGGCTCTTTAGTGCCTACGATTAATTTCTCCTTATTAACAAGGAGAGTTGAGTTCATGTATCAGTTTAAGGCTTCCTAGTGCTTTCCAGCAGCTTCTAGAGCAAGTCCTTGTCACAGGGGTTCAGATATTAGTGCTACTACTGAGAAACCAGCTAGTTCTAAGGGAAAATTTGAAGAGCAGATTTTCTGGCACCTAGAATAAACAGTAGCCCCGTGGTGCTGCACAATGCGAAAAATGCGCAAGCCAGAAAGTTTAAATGGATAGAAATCATCCGAAAATGGCTAATAAAATTACAATTTCAGAGCTGGAAACCACTCCTCTAGTGTTAGATAGCCAGTACAATGCTCACCACTCCCACTGTTAAGCAGTAGGACTTCCCTCTACCACAGCAAGGTCTGGATAGCTCTGAACACAAAAAATAAGGTCCTGAAACCAACAAAGCCTGGGATCTGGACTATACTAGCTAGGAAACACAGGAAACGAGCAAACAAGATAGTATTTTTTTTTTGGTTAAAACAGGCTAAACAATGCAATAATACAGTAAATAAACACAGGAAAGGTTAACGCACTTGTGTGTGTAGCCCTAAACAGTAAATGCAATTAAAACTCTAAAAATTAGCAATTTAAAACTTTTTAAACAAAGCAAGGTAAGTGCACAACTGAAAAACTATTTAAGAGGCAGTAATACAGTAGAAAAAGTAGCTAGTCTACATATACAGAAAAGTCTATATATACAGAAAAGCAGCTAAAACACACTAAAACAATTCAGATGCAGTGCAACCTAGAGCATTTGAGTTGTAGCAATATTAAGGCAAATACAGTTTTAATAAATGCACTAAAATATACTCTATATTTCACAAAGGTTTGAGATGCACAGTCAGAACACAAGGAGATTCAGGCATTTTTTTTTTTTTGTAAGAAAGAGAGAAAGGAGGAACAGAATTAAAGAAACTAAGTGGGTTGGCCTTTTCAGATGTTCTCTATGTATTAGATAGAATGAGCTAATGACACTAGACTGGGAGGAGTGACCAAGATCAAATTTACAGTAGGGGGCATTCAGTGAGACCTATTAGCAAGAGGGAGATCCCTTCTCCTTTTTTCATTAGGGAATTTCTTAGAATTGGGGAAAGTCCAGAAATAAGCAAGGACAAAGGATATATATATATATAATTTTTTTTTAACTTCAGAGTTAAATGTTTACGAGTTATGAGAGAAATGAAAGTAATAACTTTTCTTTCAAAAGTCTATAACTCTATTTGCTTTCTTATGTATGGATTAAAGTATCACTTTCCTTAAAGCAGGAGGGTACAAGGTAATCAGAGCTATAAGCTGATCCACAGATTAATGAAGTTCTAGAAATCAGGGGCAGTCAAGAAGCAAGGGATATTCACTGAATAATCCACAACCCCTTTTTCACATTTTTGCACATGGAGTTGGGGTGTCACTTCACTAGTGACAATCATCTAGAGCCAAGGTTTACACTGCCAGCTGACTAGCCCTGCAGCTTGCAGTTCTTCTATGCCACATACTCACAAGCACCTTCACACCTATGGCCAGTTTAAGGTAACCAAGCCACCTACTGCATGTCTTGGGAATGTGGGGGACAGCAACACTATCCTCTGTACCACTGCCTTGCCCAAGGCAATTTTAATAGCTTTTGCTTGGGCTTGGTTACAGGACATGGTGAATGTAGACAGAAAATCAGCAATTGGTATGACACCCTGCTCTACTGAGAGTTTGGAGGATTAGGTTATGGTCAAGCTGACCAGATTAGGGTCATTTACAGAGGTCATTACAAGTGATTTATTTTTGATCTTCTCTGGCATTCAAATCTAAATGGTCAAGATTGATAGCAGAGGCAGTGGAACTATTTCTGAGATGAAAGCCATTCATGTCCAGCCAAGAGCTGCAGATACAAGAAAGCATATTGTGACTGGGGCAGAGAAAGAACTTCCTATTCCACAAGTCCCAGCTAGAAGGCTCAACAGAAAAACATGAGAGATGATAAGGCATATTCGCCAAATGAGCAACTGCTAGCCATTACACTTCAAGTTTCAAGTCCAGACTCTGAAGGTAAAGAGGGTATAGACATGGTGGTGGAGCGTTCCATTCTGGGTAGGCACCTCAATAAGGAACACTTAGAGGAATTTATAAACAACTTACCCAAGGAAGGTAAAGCCAGATTATCTGACTTGGTTTTAAGGAAGGGTTTTAGACCCAAGCAGGTTTCACATGGAGTTGGGGGTGGACATTGTGCTGACCGTGCCCTGGCCCAGCAATCAAGGAGCCTCAATCCTCATCACTAACATCAGGGAGGTCATCTCCTAGAAGAGAGGAAAGGATAACTTTATACTACTACTCACCTCTACCTTTGCAGTTACCCTGTCCAAGGGAACATCAGTACCCACAAGCAGCTGTGGCTCACATTCAGTCTCACTGCTACAGCATAGCTCACTCCCTGAAGTAACCACCTCAGCAGTCTTGGCTGCAAGTATGCAGTCTGTCTGGATCTCCCCCAGGCTACCAGACCCACATGCTTGTCTCCTAGCATCACTGCATGTAACCGCATAAGTACATAGTACTGCCTCATCCAAATCCTTCCCTCTCAGGACATCTGCAGAATGGTAGTTCCATACCCCTGTTGTCTCACGACAACCTACTATTGGCATTTTGTCTTTCCCACTTACTGGTTCCTTCACCTTTGGTTCCCTACCTTGCCTCCATGAACATCTGTATGCCACATGGCCTCACTGGTTGCATTCAAAACATTTAACCCTAGCTCCTTGATGTGTACCTGGACTAGTGGCTTCCCCTGCTACTGGCAGATTCTGTTGGGGCAGTCTGTACTGCCCATCATGGGTTCCTTTAGTCCCATGAGCAGTACTGGGGGTCTCTTTCCTGTGCAGGGCTGCCCTGCTTGATAGGTATAGGTCTCCCTCCTTCCCCAACTCATCTGAAGTAGCACATTGTCTATCAGCTAACCAGATCCTCATGTCCTCAGACAAAGTGCTAAGGGCTTATTCCCTTACCGGTCTACCAGCCCTTCAAAAGTGGTGACCTGACATCCACTCACCCAGCTATGAAAATAAGTGCTCAGTTCAGCAACATATTCACATACATTTTCATCTGCCTTGCATCTATGCTCACGAAAAAAATTTCCTATACATTTCAGGTGTTAGCTTAAAACATTCCAAGTGTCTTTTTACAGCAGTATAATCAAAACAGTCAGTGTCATGCATTTTTGCTAAAGAAGTTACAGCTTTACCATGGAGTAAGGGGGTCAGGAACCGTACCCAGAGCCCTTGGTCAACTTCATACTGTTTACATACCCGCTCAAACATGTGAATGAAGCTATCAAAATTATCCCCCTCTTTAAACTGTGGAAGAATGTACTGACCTTTTGTGCTTCTGGGGTTCGGTTATTCCCTTCCCCATTACCTCCATGACTCTGGCGAAGAGTCAGCATTTCCCTCTCATGCTTTCTCTGCCATTCCTGTTCTTCAGCTTCTAGGCTCCTCATTCTGTCAGCTGCTTCCAGTTCCATACTCCTGGCCTCCAATTCAAGTCTGTTTATCTCCAGCTGGATTTTTAAGTCCACTGCAGAAAGGTTGGGCTGTCCATTCTCCGAGGATATTGTATCTCCACTGTCATTCTGATCGTCCTCCAGGCTGCTGTTTTCTGATGCAGCTGTAACCAAGGCTGCAATCAGGTCTGCTTTAGTCAGGTTTCCATGCACCAGTCCCCCTAGCCTGGCACATCTCCACCAGCTGGCTCCTTGTCAGCTTTTCATACTCTTCTGCTGACATGCTGCCTGCTCACCCTGATTAACACTAAGCTAACAAAAGAAATAAAACAATTCTGATCTGAACTCTGAGTGTACACTGCATGGCTGTTTTAGAGTACAAAATACTTTTAGAGATCACTGTACATAAACTACAGGAATTCACTCTACCCAGACCACTACAAGCCAATTAGTATGTGAAGTAGATTCCACCACTGCTACCACTTGTGATGACCGTGCCCTGGCCCAGCAATCAAGGAGCCTCAATCCTCACCACTAACACCAGGGAGATCATCTCCTAGAAGAGAGGAAAGGATAACTAATACACACAGTAAAGTACAATTTCCGTTAAGTGCACACAGAGATCACAGTCAGTCTGGGGCTGGTTGCTCCCTTGCTCACCAGGTCACCAATAAGACTCCCCACTGGCACAGCTATAGGGTCCAGGTCTCAGCCCTCTGGGCAAGCTAAAACCTCTAGTACCCTCTCTGTCCAACCAGTGCTTTGTGTCCCTGCCCAGGTAGCTGACACAACACACACACACTTTAAGATAAGTATTTATGCTACTTCAGAGACACTCCTGGGAAAGACTGACACAGATTCTCCAGCTATGCCCCTTTACCCAGACTATATGGTAGTAATTACTGCCACCACCCAACTAATAATATCAGCTACTAAAAGGCCCTTAAAAGGGTGTCCAATTATTACTGTGCAATATTATTATCCAATGGTAGTATGACTAACAGTCAAGGCTTACTTTAGAGTGGCCTATTACAATAACCTCTATAAATACGTGATGTACTCTAGAGCTTATATCTACACAAATCAGCCACAGGTAGAAGGTTTCAAAAATATTTAATAATAAATAATTAAAACACAAGACAAAACTACTACACCACAGAGATATCTAAAGGTTCAGAGATCACACAGAATCTTAAAAAAATACAGTAGGACAGGTCTGATTTCAAAGAAAATTACCTAATTAATCTTTACTAGCTTTAACTATTCCTACAAGAAGTCACAGTGCTAAAATGTACATGTGAGCACAAGGCAGAGTGCTGAAGTCGGATGTCCAAAGTCAAAATGCTCTCAGTCTCTTGTGAGAAAACAGTTTTTAAACACTACTAACAAACATGTCTCTAAGGCCCTCCTAAATTACATCATTTATGACACTTAGGTTTTCCCATTATTCATATTGCATCATCTTAACACCTGGTCTGAGTTCTCAGGCCACAAACTGCATTATTTAGCAATCTAACACCTGCTCAGAAACTTACAAAAATACAAGGCATTTCACATATACATTCTAGCAGAAACCAGAGCAATAAAGCACCTTCCATATGTAAATTCTGGTCATAAACTTTAGCCTTAAAACAATGGGCATGAAACCTTCTTCCAGACACACTGGAACTGACTTGTAAAACATTAAAGAGATTCATAAGATCTTTTCAACTTTAAAAGACACATTTGAAATGCGTGGCTTGGTTTTCCTTACAGCAGATGGCAATGTTGCAACAATCTTGAAGTTCACATTTTACAGTGTTTTCTTACATTTAAAAATACAAACCTGTATTTTACATTTATTTATACAGTTGATAGAATTATATATCAAATTCTATTTGACTAGGCTGGCAGCCTTCGCCCATGTCTCCACAATCGTCAGACATCACCTGTTTATATCAGCCTCAGATATGAATAAGTTGGTCAGTATTAATCCTTTAACATCAGAATCTGCAGTTTACAACTAAAAGTGTTATGAATTACCCAGTTTCTGCCCCCCATGACATCCTCTGCAGCCTATCTATGTGTATCAACTGCTCACATTATCCCAGGGTCACATATCTCATGTGATCATGTGCCAAACTCAGTAAGGGAGAAGGTTATTAATGGAAGTCAAGCAAACATTTTTAACCTAGTAGATATGGACAACATTCAACAACTCTTGGATGAGAATAAACCCTGGGGCCAAAGACATTACTTCTGCTTTCACTGCTTTGGGGAAGAAAGCTTCACATAAGTCAGTAACAAAAACTTGGGACAATTTGGAGGCCAGCTTCAGGAAACCCATAATCAAAGATTTATTAGGCACCTTAATATTAGGCATTAGATCATTAACTGCTGACTTTTGTACATTTACCATTTGGGTGTTGTTATTTACCTGGTTGTACATGGAAGCTTTCAGAATCAGTGAGTTGATAGCACAACTCTTTTGAGAAGATATCATAGTTTCCAAGGACTGGGACAATGTATGGGTCAAGAAGTCAAAGGTAGATGAACTCAGCAGAGGGCAATATTTGCATTTAGTGATGTCCAGTGATTACTTAACCTGTCACAATCACTGAGCTGAAACCTTACTTCACCCAGGTACAGCTTTTTCTCCCAAGTCACCAATATTCACTCTGTCTTCAGGATGCATGATAATGACTAGGCAGGTTAATAGCATGGTCACCGAGGCCTTATTGGCTCAAAGGGTTGCACCAAAATATCCTCCCCCTCGTTCTTTCAGAATTGTGAAGGTATCTGACTTGGCAATACAAGGACAATGTCTGTAAGTTATGAAGAAGACTGGAAGATGGTCTTCTAATGTTTTTTTATTTTTTTTCTTATATCCAAGTCATTTCTTTTTTCAGGCAAGAACTCATTGTTGCTGTTTGGACATTCTTTTATTGCTAGAGCATCTGTCAGGATATCATTCGGTTCAGAAGGTTTAAACCTCTTCCTGGATCCTGCAGCTTGGAAGGTACATTAGCATGGCATTCCTAGCTTCTCATGGTTTCAGCTATGGGTATCATTAAAGGTTCATTTAGTTCTGGTTTCATCCGTAGAGGTTTGGTTAATCACTTGGGTGGGAATGACTTGGCATTTGTAAACAAAAAGATCCTGCTAGCTAGGATGCTGTCAAACTTGGTGTCTATCTTTAATATGTACCCTCAAGTAATGATTTTTTGGTCAGCCATTGTCCCATGATTACAGTGGCTTGGGGTATGCAAGCTGGGAACCATGGAATATTCCAGAAGATTGGCCAGAGCAGGTCATCAGCTTGGGTGTATTGCCATCAAGCATTCAAATCTGACTAATGGTGATAAGCCCGGGCAATCTAAATGACCTGGGCTTGAACTTTTGTTTAACATACAAATTGCCTCTGTGGTTCAAATCTGTTTTAAATATTTATTAAGCCTTGCTTGGGCTATGTAAAAAGTTATTAAGGTTGTTGTACAATATCTAATCATTAGTTGGATTTTAGGGCAAACAGATCAAAATGTTGATGTACTTTCTAGTGAGAAGGGGGAACAGCATGTGTAATATGTTACTTGACAGTCATGGAGCAGACCAGCACCCCCTCTTTTAGCCCCCCCCCTCAATTTCACAGGCTCTATCAGAGATCACCCTAACTATTAATTGGAGAATGCAAAAGTTGCAGTTACTTATTTAATTGATGGTAACATTTGCTGAGGAGGCTTGGTGTATTCCACATGGGATCAATTACAGGTGGGAACTGGCAGGGCTACACTGACTGGCAATACGAAAAGCTGATGCTTAGCTGTTGTTTATTCACATGAGATTTCATTGTGACATATATTATATCAACATGAGTTAATAAAAGGTTGCAATGGCAAAACTGTGTTTTCTTAACTCCAGCTGGGTGACAATTCTGTTTTATTTTGTGGAAGAAAGTATGTGCTGTGTTTGTAATACATGAACCCTTTCCATTATGAAGACACTGACTGAATATAATTATGGTTGCAGCAAAAGTTATCTTATTATTATATGTTGAAAAGAAGATGTTTCACTTGATTGGATTATCAAAAGCAATGAAAGAGACAGTAAGATATTCAGTCAAGGGTGATATGCAAGTTTACCTAGGATTTTTAACCGAACTTCCCTTTACTCCAGGTCTTGTGGCCTTGGAGTTAGAATAAATGTGCAGTGCATTTGGGGCTTGGAACCTTGTATGGCAGATATACTGGAGTTTAATCATCCCCCCCAAATGTTGATTTCTAAACCTGTATTCTGTTAAAACATTTGCTGAATATGTGACTCCGTCTTTTTTCTGTGTTTTCCTTGTATCTATCATTGTCAGGTAAATGTATGTAATTTTACTATACATTTATTTGCCTTTGTTCAGGTGAAATACTGACATATAGGATTGTCCATTGGAGATTCTTTTCAAATCATACAATGTCTTCATGTTTATGTTAGTTGTAGTTTTCATATAATCAATATCTTCTGTGAAAATAACTGCATTCCAAACTTGTGTGTGTGTGCATACTGCAGGTCAGATAACAGCATACCGCTCTTGACTTGATATGTGATGTTAAGCTAAAGAACATCTTCAGTTTAAGAATGAAACCCTCTTAATACATAATTTAGAAGCTTTTGTTTTAACACTACAAAGTGCAATTGTGTTATTTTGCAGTTGTACAGCCCCGTGAGTGCACTATCATTTTATTTTAATGGTTTATACATCCACAAATGTAAACTGGAATATGTTTGAAGCTAATAGCTAGTTTTAATTAAGTGTTGCAGCATACAGCTGCATTTGCTTAAAACGTGATCTGTCATTTCATTTTCTGGCTTGGAGGTGGTAGTGATGTGTGGGGTTTAGGAACCCTATCCCCATTTATTTCTAGCCACATACTGTTGCATTTTTGTGAGTACTCTCACATTGTTTCATTCATCTGTCTGTTGCTGAGATTTTCACATCTGTTTAAATTTTTCTTTTCAGTCATCACTACTCTCAATAATGGATGTAAAATATTTTATAGTGTACAGTTACAATCAAGCTCCATAAACAACTGCTGAGTGTAGCCCTTTGATGTATTGCTGACTGCTGGCAGGGTTCATTTAATTTAAGAAGCTGGATTGCTCCCTTGGGCAGGAAGCTGGATTTTATGAAAAGCTGCATGGAATTAAGGTGTGTTAATCTGTAAGAACAGATAAATGTCACCACAGATCAGTAAAATGAAAGCATAATTTGTACAGTCAGTGAAATGTAGTACTGAGTACCATTAATTAATTGGTTTACTGCTGCTTTCCGAATATGCAAAGTATAGTAAAAGACATAAAAAGAACAACCGTGTAACAGGTCTTTGTACATGTATGTGTGCACACTTCAGGGTAGCAGGCCAGCTCTTTCATAGCAACAGGTAATCCTTCTCCAGTTGTACCAGCCTTAGCTATTTATGAGAAGTCTATCTACCTAAAGAGCAACTGTACAGTATGTATACTCTCACATATCATGGCAGCAATGGAAACAAAGTTAATGATCATTATAGGTTCATAGGTAAAAACTAGGCAATCATTTTACAGGCTATTATATACCTAGTCAATATCCAGACAGTGGCTAAGGGTGAGAATCAAACCTTGGATTTTGTGGTTGTGTGGTAAATACCTTAACCATTATGCTAGCCCTAACCTCCTTAATAAGATGTTCATATGTACTAGGCTACATGCTCTTGGATATTATTTTAAACCTAAGCAATCAAACCCTGTGCCTTATGTCGGGGGGGGCATAAACACATTAACCATTACGGCATATTACTGTCTTTAACAAGATATTTTGTTTTTCCTGTTATGATGTCTACATCTCCATAATGCTTTCTTTAGAACACAAAGTTATATGACACTGGAGGAAAACACATTTGCAGGAGGCAGTGTGGCACTTTTTAGAGATCTGGAAGAATAACAGATATGTGCTGCTGTGAACAGTCACACTTACCGTAACATACACATAGTTGTTTTAGCATAACTTAAAATTCTTACCTCTAACAGTGAAAGTTTCCTTTTCTCTTCTTACTCCTAATTAGACATTATGACAAACCATGTGTACCAACTGTTAGTGAATTCTGCACACTGAGAGTTCTAGAAAGCCATCTTTTCATCTATGCTGCTTTTCAGTTTGGCCCATTATCTGCTCAGACTTCAATAAGGAGTCATATTAGGCAGCTACAATTGGAGAGTTTAGCCCATAGCATTAGGGTACCATTTGTTTTAGTAACAATCTGTTTAATTTACACAAATATTCACACATATATAAATAAAACTCAAGTTCCTGTCATAAAACAACATTTAGTAACAATCTGTTTAATTTACACAAATATTCACACATATATAAATACAACTCAAGTTCCTGTCATAAAACAACATTTACCTCAGTTAAATTTAAGCACAGTTTTTCATGTTGGGGGTGGTGCATCACACAACAGGAAATAAAACAATATGGCTGTTCATACGGTAGCAGAGACACATGGATGAATCACAGAGAAGTTTGCATCTGCTGGTTTTGTCATTTTGTCAATGGCACCACAGTGCAACTGCTACAGAGACATTCTGCACTGCTGTTAAAATAAAAGTGCAATAGTGTGTTTGTGTGCATGTGTGTGTTTGTTTAATACCTGTATTTAATACTTGTAATTTTTCTGGGTTTACCTCTAGTCGGGTATGTGCAGCTTACACAACTGGGAGTTTTTCTCTTCCCCCAGAGGTGCAGCGACCTCACAGTTAATATGTTAAGTAAAAATGTAGAGGGGAGTAGGCTCTTTTTAAGGGATGTGGCAGGACAGCTCCCAAAAGAAAATAAAGATTTTTTTGTTTTTTGGTGAAAATGGACATGTATTGGTGGGACTACTTTCAGCTACATATTTTATGTTTTCCATTTTTTTTCCTTGTTTTACGGTTGCATTTGCTCAATGTGAGTTGGTGGTTCCGAATTTTCATTTTTTCTTGCAATATATTGCCCACATCTTCCACTCTTTTATCAATACAAGTTGCAAGTAGTTCTTTCATTTATAGTTCTGTCAGTGGGCACTTCCACAAAGCCACATTATTTCACAAAGTGAAATAAAGATGTCACAAATCCTTAGCCTGAACATTTATATTTTAAAAAGAAAACAGCAAAAGTGTTGTATCGCTAACAGTATTTTTATGACAGATAGCCCAGATGAGGTGACATAGTCCATCTGATACAATTACTTAACATGGACAAACATGTTTATCAAACACAGTGTAATTACTGTATAACTCATAGAAGGAAGACATCTATGGTTCTTGTTTTATTTCAAGGACAGATTGTATACATCCTACTTTGGATTTACAGAGGAGAATATCACCTGTCTTAGTTACCCAGACAGACAAAACAGACTGTGATTGCTCAGTAGGTCTCCTTTTTCCAACCATTATGTTTATTTCTGGACATGTACTTTCCGAACAAGCTGTGGACTCAATTTAATGAGCAGCTTAGACACTTCTTAAAAGACGCACCTCACCTAGTGCTTGCTTTGTATATTGTTGAAGTCTGTTAATATGTTTGATTGCACTATTTATGTTGTAGTCATTTACTATAAAAATGCTTCCTGTTATCTTACTTTAGCTACCTAGCTTCTGCCTTCAAATTATATTACCTTTTTGTTGTCCTCTTTTATTTCTTTTTGAAAGATGGTATATATTTGATTTTACGCGTACCATTAAAGGAAGGAAAAGTGTACATCATACATGTACATTTTCTTTCAACTTATGCGTGTTAAGATTATATTGTCTGTCTTTTTATGGCTGACATCATGTACTGCATGTGATTTTTACTGCCTTTCTCTGAACTGCCTCTGTTTTGTTTATCTTCTTAGAAAAATGAGATCTCCAAAAGTCCACTTAGTGCCTCAGCAGGTATTACCTACTCTCCATTTACAAGCATGCTGACTTCACTTGTGAAATGTTTTTTTCTATACATTATTCCACTAATCTTCTTTACTCCTTTCCCACACTGCATGCTGAAATTTAGGTCACGTGATATGATTACTTCCACCACCACTGTCCCACTCCAGTCTATTTCATCATTTATAGCCAGTACTATTTCAGTACAGTTCCGCTGTGGTGACCCCTAACCAGGAAAAGCCGAAAGACGCAACGACAACTATTTCAATACAGTTGTGCATTTTTTTCATAATTATTTCCCACATATTTTTAGATTGAAGGTAGGCTACTATGTTTCTTATCATTGCTCCAAATATGCCATGCTGGTTCTCATCTCTAAAACACCTGATTGTTTATCAGCACTGTTATATAACTGTGCCATCAGAAAAAAAAATCTATATTTCCATCCATCTCTTCTGCGATGCCAGCTGTAAAGATATTGGACAATGCTGACCCAATGACAAAATGGTACCTCACTGATCATCATGCTTTCATTTCAGTGGGCACCATTGACAAAAAAACTCCACTTTTTAAAATCAAGGCAACACTACTGTTGCTAACCTTGAACTTTCCTTTCTAATGTGCTCTCTACCCAAATACATTTCATGTTTTAAATGCTCTGCAGATATCTAACTTGACAATGGGGAAGACAGAAAATATTTTGCTTTTCAGCACTATTTTGGACGTGCAATCATAAATGTTTCTGTTTATATAATAAGAAATTAATCTGCTTACATGAGCTTGCTACTTGCATTCCTAGTTCCCTGTTATGATCATGGAATACAACATTTTAAATTCATCTTGTAAGTGAATACAAAAAGGTCAGAATTCATATGGTTTTTTTTTCTTTGAAGAGCAAAGCCCCCACTCACAAACACAGAACTCCAACCAATTTGTAAATATAATAAATATAATCAATTCTATGGTTGCTACACCTTAAGTGAAAGGGAATTTTCCCTGCAACTGCGTGCTCAGATGAACTGGATCATTGATTTGGCCCGCCAAACTTGAAAAAATTTAATAAATTAACCTTGTTAATGTTTTATTTCCCCTGCAATTCTGATGTTTCCTCACTAGATGGCGCACTCTAGATATATTTGTAGATAACCCACCGCCCCTCTATGAAGATGAGCGGACCCAAGAAAAGGAAAGTGGACAGAGAATGTTGAGTGTTCAATAAGGAGTGGACAACTTAATATTTTTTCACTGAACACCGATCATCTGCTGTTTGCCTGATATGCCAAGAAACTGTGGTGGTTTTTAAAGAGTATAATATTAGCCGTCACTTTGCCACAAAGCACGCTAATTGTGCTGGCAAGCTCTCAACAAAAGAACGGGAAGCTGCTGCTGAGAAGTTGGCAGCTAATTTGAAGGCTCAGCAAAGTTTTCAAACTGCCATTCAAGAGTCAAGTACCAAGGTCAGTTTTATGCTTTCATTCAAAATAGCAAAGGCCAGCAAACCACTGTCTGAGGGTGAGTTTTTAAAAGAATGCATGGTAGAGACAGCAGGTATTTTGTGCCCGGAGACCAAAGACAAATTTGAGAAAATCAGTTTATCACGGCAGACAATGACTCGCCGTGTGGAACTAATAGATGAAGATATCACCAGCAGAGTAAACAAAAAGGCGAAGTCATTCACTTTTTATTCTTTAGCACTGGATGAAAGCAACGATGTCAAAGACACTGCTCAGCTCCTCATTTTTATCCGAGGAATCAACGAAACTTTTGAAATAATGGAGGAGTTTTTGACAATGGAGTCTCTGAAAGGATAAACACGGGGAGAGGACTTGTTTGAACGGGTGTCTGCTGCCATCCGGAAGCTTGCCTGGAGTAAGCTTGTTAACGCCACCACAGATGGATAAACGTTGGCCTGCTGAGGAGAATCCAGAATAAAGTGAAAGATGAAACTGACCTGACCAGGATGTCATTTTCCTCCACTGCATCATCCACCAGGAATCTCTATGTAAATCGGTGTTACAGCTGAAACATGTTGTGAATCCTGTGGTGAAACTAACTTCAACGGGACTTCAGCACCGTCAGTTCATTATGCTCCTGGAGGAAACTGATGCGATCACCAGGACCTGCTTTATCACTCCCGTGTCCGCTGGTTGAGTTTGGGCAAAGTGTTTCAACGAGTGTGGGAGCTCAAAGAGAAGACTGATGAATTTCCTGAGCTGAGCAACAAGAGCTGGATGTGGGACGATTTTCACACTTGAATGAGCTCAACGTGAAACTGCAGGAAGGAGCAGTTTGTGCATGACATGTACACAAACGTGAAAAAGCTGGCTTTATTCTCCAGGCAGATTTTGAACAAGTCATTCACTCATTTTCCTAGACTAGCCACGCTGAAAGAGGCCGGAGAAAAAAAAAAAATAAATACAGTGAGTGGGATGCACTGCACGGAGAATTCGGTTTTGGATTTCACAAAATTGACAAGTCACTTCAATTGGTGGCCTTTCCTCTGTCACAAGAAAACAGCTCCAGAGGAGCTTCAGCTCGAACTGATCGACCTTCAGTCCGACCCTGCCTTAAAAGAGAAGTTCAGCTCTCTGAAACTAAATGACTTCTATGCTTCACTCAATGATGCGCTTCTTCCAAAATCTAAAAAAAAGCGCAGATGATGTTGGCTTTGTTCAGCTCTACCTTCGTGTGTGAACAGACCTTCAGTGTCATGAACATCAACAAAGCCAGGCACAGATCCAAGTTAACAGACCTACACCTCATATCCACCCTGAGAATCGCCACAACAAAACTAACTCCAGACTTTGATGCGCTGGCTGAAAAGGAGACCAACAACACTGCTCCCATTAAAATGTGTGTGTTCCGTGATACGCTGTTAAAATAAACAGTGCGTGCAGATCAAATATAGCCACAGACTGACTTGCAACTGTTTCGTCCTTGCACTGGTCGTTGTTGACTTTGGCACAAACAAATTGAATAAAAGGAACAGGACAAGTACATCTGCATCTCCTACCGTTTTTGAAAAAAAAGACAGCCAGGAGGAGAGTGATGGTGATATCCTGAAGGATAACAGAACTTTCAGTGCTTTAAAATAAAATGGTCATTTATTTGATTTTCAGTGTTTAAATAAAGACTCATTTCGAAGTCAGAGATTTTATTGTAATGCTTTTCTTCATTTTCATTGGAAATTAAAGCACATGTTTTCTCCATATCCCAAGATGTGTATTTTTCCCCCAATGAGGTGATATTTTCAAAGCATGCCATCTATCTGCTCCTGTTCCGGCCCCTTTGTCAAATGTTAGAACTCAATGTGGCCCACGAATCAAAAAGTTTGCCCACCCCTGAACTGGATTATCAGACTCGGTGCCAGTAATGAGTTAAAGTCTGAAATCACTGTAAGCTATTTAGCTTTGTTTTAATCTGATAACCCATTTTCAAAGTCAGATTTTTTGCTTGCATAGTGTGTTTAGTAGTCCTTATTTATTATCCCTTCCTATATTATGGCTTTACTGACTAATAATATTTATACTCATAATTGATATCAATGATTGGGGTTTGGTATGATGGCTAAGGTGTTTGAGTCACAGACACAAGGTACAGTGTTTGATTCGAACTTTTGGAAGGTAAATTGGCTAGGCTTAGAATGGTTTATTTAGAAAAATCACGTAAACTTATGAAACCATGAATCTAAGGAAAAGGGAAAATCAACATTTTGAATTAGGGTGTTGGCATAATGGTTAAGGCAGTTACTTTGTAGACACAAAGTACACTGTTGGATTCTTCCCTTGAGCTAAAAGACTAAAAAAAAAATCTAGTAACCACCTGTAAGTCATTATTATGCACTTAGGGTGTGACATAATGGCTAAGGTCTTTACACTTCACAGTTAAAAGTGCATGGTTTGATTCTAGCTCCTGGTTATTAGTTAGGCTTATAATAGTCTACAAACTGATACACTAGTATTTACCTATGAAGCTAAAGGAGGCATGACCCTTCTCAAAATTGATTACGAGTATAGATCTACAATTGTAGAACTGCATACATATCTGTTGATGTCACCAGATTCAAACATACTGAAATCTTTAGACTCACTGATAAGACCCAGGATTTCAAAATATGCGAGGCCACCTCCACCAAGAGGCCAGTCACTAGCAATGTCTCAGGGCTCAGTACTAGGCTCACTCGTTTATGGTATCTGTTTCTCTGAAATGGAAGTAAATGCTGAAGGTTTATGGCTGACTAAGTTTGCAAGTGAATGCAAGCTGAGGATTATCATCGACTCCCCTGCAGACACTAGCATTCTTCAAGCAGCCATATCTCTGGCTAACAAATGATGCCAAAGCCATGGTCTTAAATTCAATATTAAGAAATGTATAATTGTACCTTTAGGAAGTCAACCATCCTAGATAATTACCATGTTGATAATATGCCCCTAAGAGTCGACCCAGTGGTCAGGAATCTGGGTACACA
Source organism: Protopterus annectens (assembly GCF_019279795.1). NCBI lineage: Eukaryota > Metazoa > Chordata > Ceratodontiformes > Protopteridae > Protopterus > Protopterus annectens. The sequence goes on from NC_056738.1 coordinate 451,045,681, forward strand.
CAAGTCAACAGCATCCTTACCTGCGGCCACCATGATAAGGAAATCCTTTTATGTTACGCAACTTATAAGTAAGGGCATGGTATCTAGGTCCAAAGAGTTCATTATCCTGCTGTACTCAGCCTTTATCAGACCAATCATAGAGTACAATTCCCCCTTTGATATATACCTGAGTAGACGGCATATGCAGCAACTAGAGTGACCTCAGAAGTTCCTTACAAAAAGAATACAAGGCATAACAAGCCTACCTTATGCAGAGCACCTTAAAGCCCTTTCCATCTGCTCAGTCTCCTATAAATTGCTGATGGGTTATCTATGCCTAGCTTACAGGACATCCACAAACCCACCCTTATGAATCTCCTGCATATTCATTAAGACAAGCATTACAGAAATACAAGGTCTAGTGACCTGATTTTTTCTGTGACTTAAACAGAACAAGCTGGAGAGACAGATGTGTGTTCCAGAGACTGCCCCTCCTATGGAACAGGCTTCCAATCTACATGAGGCTGAGTTCATCTATTACCCAGTGGATGGGGAATAGGAGATTTACAGAGGGTCTGGCACCAGTGTCCCTTATGGACAGTGGTTGCTTATAAATGCCTGGCCCTCAATGTCCTATTTGGATACAGGACATCATTATTCTTTCAGGAAAACTTAGCCTTTGCTTTGAAAGCACTCCCATCCTCCCCCCGATAGTTAGCCTAGTAACAATGTTCTTCTTCTGGCTTTTCCCAGTTAGGGGTCACCACAGCGGATCACCTGTCCGCTAATGATTGGCAGTGGAGTTTTACAGTGTCGAGTTGCCAGCCCAGCGTCCAACCTTCCACAGAAGGCACACACATGCACACACTCACACCTAGGGCCAATTTAGAGTGTCCAATCCACCTACTGCATGTCTTTGGGATGTGAGAGGAAACCGGAGCATCAGAGGAAACCCACACAACCACAGGGAGGACATGCAGACTCCGCACAGAAGACACCCCAGCCGAGGATCAAACCAGAATGCCTCTTGCTGTGAGGCGGCAATGCTAACTGCTGCACCACCGTGGCAATCTATAGATCTATAATAAATATAAACTATACTATAAATCAATCTTATTTATTTTGGTGATGTCCTTTAGAGAAGAACAATACTTTATTGTGTTTATTATGGAACGTCTAGAAACAAGCATTTCTGTTGTCTTTCACTAAAATCGCAAGCTATGTCTTCAGCATCACATCTACTTTCTTGAGCAGTTTGAAGCTAAAGTTTTAAAACAGATGCAACAGCCGAAATACCATAATAATGATTACAATGGTAGTTCTACATTAATTATTTTAGTTTTTTTTTTTATTCCACTTGGCACATTAAAGGAGATTAAGTAAATCAAGTTAATCATAGTGAAAATGAATAAAGAAATAATAAATATAATTGCTGGGTAATTATCATATAATGATTTGCATTTGCATTGTAATTGGTGCGCATTACCTAATAATATGTTCTTGCTGGTGGTGGAGAATGACACCATGGTCTGCTGTGTAAGGTAAGCATAATGATTTTTTTCCACTCCGTCCTGAACTGCATTGACTCAGACCTTTAAAGGTATGAGTGGCCTTAACTGAACTGAAACAGCTTGCCCCTAGCCTCAGGAGGGAGTGAAAGTAATTTGGATTCAGGTGTCTTTTTCATGTGTTTAACTTATCTTGGCAATAAAGCAACAGAATCACTCACATTTCTTTGTGATTCCACTTGTTATAATTAAGTAGAAACTGACTTTGTAATAAGCAGTTCCAGACATTTGTTTAGATTTTACAGGGGTGGGCAAACTTTTTGATTCGTGGGCCACATTGAGTTCTAACATTTGACAAAACAGGAGCAGATAGATGGCATGCTTTGAAAACATCACCTCATTGGGGGAAAAATACACATCTTGGGATATGGAGAAAACATGTGCTTTAATTTCCAATGAAAATGAAGAAAAGCATTACAATAAAATCTCTGACTTCGAAATGAGTCTTTATTTAAACACTGAAAATCAAATAAATGACCATTTTATTTTAAAGCACTGAAAGTTCTGTTATCCTTCAGGATATCACCATCACTCTCCTCCTGACTGTCTTTTTTTCAAAAAGCGGTAGGAGATGCAGATGTACTTGTCCTGTTCCTTTTATTCAATTTGTTTCGGTGCCAAAAGTCAACAAAAACAGTTGCAGCAAGTCAGTCTGTGAAGCGTTATATTTGATCTACTGTTTATTTTAACAACGACAGAGACACACACATTTTAATGGGAGCAGTGTTGTTGGTCTACTTTTCAGCCAGCGCATCAAAGTCTGGAGTTAGTTTTGTTGTGGCAATTCTCAGGATGGATCTGAGGTGTAGGTCTGTTAACTTGGATCTGTGGCTGGCTTTGTTGATGTTCATGACGCTGAAGGTCTGTTCACACATGAAGGTAGAGCCGAACAAAGCCAACATCATCTGCACTTAGATTTGGCATCATTGAGTGAAGCATAGAAGTCATTTAGTTTCAGAGAGCTGAACTTCTTTTTAAGGCAGGGTCGGACTGAAGGTCGACAGTTCGAGCTGAAGCTCCTCTGGAGCTGTTTCGTCTTGTGACAGAGGAAAGGCCACCAATTGAAGTGACTTGTCAATTTTTCGAAATCCAAAAAACCGACGGCAGAATTCTCCATGCAGTGCATCCAGTGACTCACTGTATTTCTTTACTTTTCCCGGCCTCTTTCAGCGTGGCTAGTCTAGGAAAATGAGTGAATGACTTGTTCAAAATCTGCCTGTCATGCACAAACTGCTCCTTCCCCTGCAGTTTCATGTTGAGCTCATTCAAGTGTGAAAATACGTCCATAGCAAACGCAAAGTCTTCCCCTGCCACTCTCCTCTTTGAGCTCCAAACACTTTGCCCAAAGTCAACCAGCGGACACGGGAGTGATAAAGCAGGTCCTGGTGATCCGCATTCATCTTTCACTTTACTCTGGATTCTCCTCAGCAGGCGAGATCCATCTGTGGATGGCAGCAGACACCCGTTCAAACAAGTCCTCTCCCCGTGTTTGTCCTTTCAGAGACTCCATTGTCAAAAATTTCTCCGTTATTTCAAATGATCCTCGATAAAAATGAGGAGCTGAGCAGTGTCTTCATCCAGTGCTAAAGAATAAAAAGTGAATGACTTTTTGTTTACTCTGCTGGTGATATCTTCATCTATTAGTTCCATGATAAACTGATTTTCTCAAATTTGTCTCACAAAATACCTGCTGTCTCTACCATACATTCTTTTAAAAAGCCCTCAGACAGTGGTTTGCTGGCCTTTGCTATTTTGAATGAAAGCATAAAACTGGCCTTGGTACTTGACTCTTGAATGGCAGTTTGACGGTGAAAACTTTGCTGAGCCTTCAAATTAGCTGCCAACTTCTCAGCAGCAGCTTCCCATTCTTTTGTTGAGAGCTTGCTAGCATAATTAGCGTGCTTTGTGGCAAAGTGACGGCTAATATTATACTCTTTAAAAACCGCCACATTTTCTTGGCATATCAGGCAAACAGCAGATGATCGGTGTTCAGTGAAAAAATATTTAGTTGTCCACTCCTTATTGAACACTCGACATTCTCTGTCCACTTTCCTTTTCTTGGGTCCGCTCCTCTTCATAGAGGGGCTGTGGGTTATCTACAAATATATCTGGAGTGCGCCATCTAGTGAGGAAACATCAGAATTGCAGGGGAAATAAAACATTAACAAGGTTAATTTATTAAATTTTTTCAAGTTTGGCGGGCCAAATCAAAAGTTTGCCCATGCCTGGTTTACAAATATCACAGGCTATTTCAAATCTATAAACTGTAATCCTAGTCACATTGTTAAATTGAAAATATTAAGTATCTAAGTCATTGCCTTTTCATGTGAAATAAATTTAACAGTCCTCCATAAAGACAATATTTCCTCTTAAATTTAGACATTAGGTCATTAACATTTAAGTACTAAAATGGGTTCACAGTGCTGGTGTTTCTTATCAAAGTAATGTGAACATTTCAAGCATTCAAATGGGAGCATATTTGCTACTCTTCTTCTGTATGGTTCAGGCTTTTGTAAGGTCCTCATAGGAGACATACATTACAGAAAAGCAACTAAAAAGGTTCTAGGCTTTGAATACAGTTTCAAAGAAATGGGAAGACAGACAGAAAACAGTAACTTGTAACATAGAATTCACTTGATGAGCTTAGCAGTTTAGTGGTGAAAAGTAGTCAGTGTGTAGCAGCAGGCAGGTCCTAATTATTCATATTATCAAGAAATTGCAGTCATGCATTACATTTTGGCTGCTGAGTAGCGCAGAGTAACAGGACCCTGACTGCATGCTGAATAATCATCTCCAATGCAGAGGCATCATGTGGGGTGGCTGAGATGAGACAGAGTCCCTAGAGGTTGTCAGGGATGGAAGACATCACTTCTTTTGACTCGTGGTTTGGCCAACAGAGCAAGTGATCAACAGTTGTTGGAAGTTGCTATAATCTGTGATTGGGGAATATGCACTTTCCCTGGTATTGTGTGATCTTGGAGATGGAATATTTAAGCAGCACAGGAAGAGGGACACAGTCCCCTTCATGGGGGTATGGGGGGCTTCCCTTCTGAAAAAAAACATTGTTTTAGTTGTATGCTCCAATGCTATTTGTCAGATCATGCACTGTTTAGTGTTGATTTGTTTGGTCAGTGTTAAAGACATCAACATTGTTATGCTTCAGTTTTAGCCAGTACACTGCCAGGGATAGGCCCCTGCATGGTGGAGGTGTGATATCTGCTGCAGAGCATGAATGTGACCTTTCAAAACCATAAGCTGAGGTCTGAGGCATCTAGATACCATGGGTCACATAGAGATCAAGTCAAAGAAGGCAACGGAACCACAAGTGCACACTTACGTGTGGCCCAAACATCAACAACATTTCAGTGCCTGCTGTCCAGCAAGACAGCAACTGAACTGGGCCTAGACAGCAACTGAGCTGGGCCTAGACAGCAACTGAGCTGGGCCTAGACAGCAACTGAGCTGGGCCTAGACAGCAACTGAGCTGGGCCTAGACAGCAACTGAGCTGGGCCTAGACAGCAACTGAGCTGGGCCTAGACAGCAACTGAGCTGGGCCTAGAAAGAAGGACTTTTAGTGACCATGAATGACAGACCACAACTGCTTGACTCCTGTGCCCTCCAACAATGGAATATGGCTGGTTGTGCTAGAAGAATGAACTGGTCAGTAGTACAGGATGGGCAGGATGATCTGTTGCAGAGGCACAAAAACATATAAGGAAAAAAGAAAAAGATTATATACCTCCTTCTAAAATTTACTAATATATAAAGAAACTGCTAGAATACATTTTCCCTAAGGGGCAAGTTGAGTTTGACAGACTCCAGGAAGCCTGGAGACAATTATTAGACAATGGAAAGATTATTTAACAGTCACCTGAAGTAATAGTTAATGATAGATATTTCTGAACAGTCAAAGTTTAAAAAGGTACAGTATTTACAATGTGGGAGTAACATAAAACTCGCATTTATTAAGTACAACATGATAGCTACCCATAGCAATTTTCAGTGAAGTAGGAAATATTGAATTCTGTTAGCTGAATCATGTGGTCAAAGCACTTATACCAAAACATAACCTACCCCCATGAGCCTTGGGTTTGGCTAGATTTGGCTGATCTCTCCCAAAGATAACTTTCTGTTTGTGGTGATGGTTTGCCCAACAGGGTTTAGCTTATCTTTTTTTCAATAGTATGATTGCAGCCATAATACTCGTTTAGGTAGCCATATTTAATTAAGGGTGGTTTGGGTGTGGAGAGCTACTTACTGATTTAGTTCAAGCAGTTTGTTAGGAAAGTGTGAAGCCATAGACTTTATGCCCTGCTAACTTGTGGTGATGCAATAAAGAGATTAAATGAGAATCTAGGACTTACATGGAAGAGATCTGATTGAGATTTTTTAATGTTGACAAAACTATTTTTTCAATCTATTTAGTCATGTAAGCTGCCCCTGATTATGTGCAGGCTACAACGATTTTTTAACAACATAACAAATTATACACAAGTTCTGCTGAACCACCTTTGTGCAAACATATATTTTTATTTCTATGCTTATACTCTATTCCTATTCATTGTATACACACTTGATTTTGACACTTGTCTGCATTGTTTGTTTTATTGGGTAGCTACTTTCTCATACCACCTTCTGTGCAGCCTTAAGTTTCTCAATGGCAGACTCTTATTGCTTTTTTCTTATATTTTTTTTTTCCTGCATGTCACTTACCTTAAGATACAAGCGGTACATTCTTGAAGAAGATGCAAAGGATGCAAATTAAGTACAACAAAGCTTGTTCCATCTGCATTTTTAACATTTATCAAAAGATATGTTTGCTCTGCTGTATCAAAGAACCTTCAAGTTACAGAATGCCATAGGGTTGTGCCACTGATTAATGAAAATGGTGTCTGGAGTAAATCCAGCACTGCAGGAGGCTCAGACTAACATTTCAGATTTAAATTCTCGCTAGAGAATGATGGGTTTTGCCATGAGACAAAAACGATGAAAAAATGAAACACACATCATTATTCCAAATCAGCCTTATTGCAGGTAAATCAGGTTAAGTGAACTAACTGCTTCTGAAAGCACATGTCTCAGCGGGCATCTTATGGATAATGGGAGCCAGAATGAGAATAAAATGCAGCTGTACATCGCTGAGCAGAAGTGTGTCATGTCCGAAGATGAGGATTGCACTAAGGGTGGGCAGAAAAGGAGAAGAGCAGAGACAGATATGCAGTATCCTCTTGGCTGTGGCTGATGTTAAAGGGAGACACATTTACAACAGTAACAGGACACACTGACATTTGTCCAAGCATAGACACACAACTTCTGTGCATCAGTAATCAATACAGCAAAATAGCAATAAACATTTTCAGTGGCAAAGATAAAGCTGAAAGTTAGTAATGTGGGGCAAATTAGCTAGCAGACAATTCACATTATCTTACACTTGTTCTGGCAGTGGAGATAAAACAATACTAGTAACCTGTTTAAACCTCAGGGAAGAGATGTTTAATGTAATAATGCCATGGTCTTCCAAACAGAAAGCCCCAATGAGGCGATGCTACATGACTTCTTTGCATGGCTGAAAAAACACAGATGCTGAGTTTACACATTCCACAGTTAGCTGCAGCAGTGCGTTTGCAAAGATTATCCATAAAGCCATTCAGTTGTAAACATGCAGCAACATTTATGCAGAGAGGCCAGGGAATATACAGGAGTGCTACACACACCTCATGTCACAGATTTCCCTATCATTTATATGTAATCACAGTTCTATGAGGGAAAGAAATGTTTCCCTATGTGTGACACAGAAATACCAGAATCCAGACAGAAAGCTAGTTAACACCAACTCCATTTTATGATTCAGTTCTTAGATACCAAAACAGATACTTTCTTTCTCCAAAAAAAATATGTGCACTTCTGTTACCAGTCTTCATGGAGTTAATACTCCTTAGTGCAGCATATAGACTATTTCATGGTGGGACTACACCTCTAAACGATTACAACTATTACTCATTCTTAAGTCACATTTCATTTAGACTCACATAGATTAAAACTGGTATTACCCCTTACCAGTCTTAATATGTTGTACAAATACTCATCTTTTCAGGCTTAAACACCAGAATAGGGTGCCCACAAACTCTGCAGAAGGAAATGAATATAAGTACCCCTAAGTGTATAACAGTCCAGTGAATATTGTTCCAGTATATTAAGCCTAATTTTACTCAGTTCACCTTGTCTGTAACCTTCAGTGTGACTCACCAGATAAAATTTAATAGGGGAATATTGGTGAGAAGAAAATTTTAGAACAAAGCTGATGCCAGCAATAAATCATATGACCAAAAGTACTACAGAACTATTCTGGACTGTGTTTACAACTGAACCTGTTGATATTATGTTTTTTTTTTGTTTGTTTTTTGTTTTAACACAACTGAACAATATGCTTTTTGAAAATATGATTCCTATAAATTAGGAATCATATGTAATTATAAGTCATATTAATCAGGTATACTATGTCCCCTGTGTGCTATGGTAGCACATGACTAGAATCATTTATAGCAAGGTTTTTTTTTCCCAATACCCTATGTTTTCCTAATAGCTGTTACAAAAGAGATATATAGCATACATGCTGTCTGAAAAATGATCCTTTCCCCTTGCCAGTGCCCATAATGTTGTACAGTAAACAGTGCAGGACAGGATGTTAGAGCAGTTAGGTAGTGTATTCAAATTCATTATTCTCTGAACGCTGCAGACAAGAGAAGTTGTCTCTTTTAATGCATGTTACCATGCACATTTGTGCATGCTTCCTCAGGTACTGAGCTCATCCCATTGTTAGTAATTGCTCACTGCTGTACGTTTTCTACTCTAATTCCAATCCAATATTGAACACAACAGCAGGACCATCACTGAACACTTGTTTGACACATAAAACATGCTACTACTTTCTTAGTGGGCACTTCCATATTACTTACTAGAGGATCCTGGTAATTTCCCAAAGGTTTCAAACAGTGATGTAATGGGGCGTGAAAACATAAGAGTTTAGCTCCTGTACTTTTTTTTCTTTTTGAAATAGAAAATGATGTGTTGTACTTAATTCTACTGCTGCTAACAATGGCATTTATAAACTAGGAAGATAACAGCAGGATCTGACTTTAAATCTGGAGGTCTCACTACTATTTCCCCTATTACCTCACTTTTTATCCAGTTTATGCTATTGTGTTAGCATTACTGTTTTATTTCTACCTAATGCTGATTGTGTATTGGGTGAAACACCTTGGCTTGCATTGTTTCATATTTACTTTAGTCACAGTTTTGTTTTGTATTTTTACCACATACATTACAAGAAGAGGGTAGTGCAGAATATAGCATGTGAAAAGCTGATTAGCATTGTTAACCTGTTTACTGACAAAAAGTGTAGGCCATGGAGTTTCACTGCATTTACTTTATGTCTGGCAAGAGTGGCAATCTTTTTTGACTATTGTTACACGCATTGACTTTATGTGACAGAATATGAAATTCTCTCTACACATCTTCAGTGCAGGAAGTGAATTCAGTGTAAGGCATGTACATGCATTTTCTATGGAAGATACTGCACCTCTGTAGTCATTTTAGAGCATTATGATGGCTTGTCTGAACATAGGATCATAGAAAACACAAGAGAGCTCAGTATTGTAAACATTTACGCTTTGCCTGTACCCACTGGTAGACTGTGCCTCCTTTTTTGAGGAGGGCCAGGCCAGTCAAGCTAGGGGAGAATTTGTAAATACCCATCCATTCATCATGTTCTGATCTTAAGCAGGATAATGCATCACATCTCTTAATGTGCAGCAGTAGACTATCCAGTGCTGCATGATGAGCCGCTCTCAACACCATCTTTTATTTTACATCCCTGATTCTGAGACTATCCAGTGCTGCATGATGAGCCGCTCTCAACACCATCTTTTATTTTACATACCTGATTCTAAGACTGTCCAGTGCTGCATGATGAGCCGCTCTCAACACCATCTTTTATTTTACATCCCTGATTCTGAGACTATCCAGTGCTGCATGATGAGCCGCTCTCAACACCATCTTTTATTTTACATACCTGATTCTGAGACTGTCCAGTGCTGCATGATGAGCCGCTCTCAACACCATCTTTTATTTTACATCCCTGATTCTGAGACTATCCAGTGCTGCATGATGAGCCGCTCTCAACACCATCTTTTATTTTACATACCTGATTCTGAGACTATCCAGTGCTGCATGATGAGCCGCTCTCAACACCATCTTTTATTTTACATACCTGATTCTGAGACTATCCAGTGCTGCATGATGAGCCGCTCTCAACACCATCTTTTATTTTACATCCCTGATTCTGAGACTGTCCAGTGCTGCATGATGAGCTGCTCTCAACACCATCTTTAATTTTACATCCCTGATTCTGAGACTATCCAGTGCTGCATAATGAGCCGCTCTCAACACCATCTTTAATTTTACATCCCTGATTCTGAGACTATCCAGTGCTGCATAATGAGACGCTCTCAACACCATCTTTAATTTTACATCCCTGATTCTGAGACTATCCAGTGCTGCATAATGAGCCGCTCTCAACACCATCTTTAATTTTACATCCCTGATTCTGAGACTATCCAGTGCTGCATAATGAGCCGCTCTCAACACCATCTTTAATTTTACATCCCTGATTCTGAGACTATCCAGTGCTGCATAATGAGCCGCTCTCAACACCATCTTTTATTTTACATCCCTGATTCTGAGACTATCCAGTGCTGCATGATGAGCCGCTCTCAACACCATCTTTTATTTTACATACCTGATTCTGAGACTATCCAGTGCTGCATAATGAGCCGCTCTCAACACCATCTTTAATTTTACATCCCTGATTCTGAGACTATCCAGTGCTGCATGATGAGCCGCTCTCAACACCATCTTTAATTTTACATCCCTGATTCTGAGACTATCCAGTGCTGCATAATGAGCCGCTCTCAACACCATCTTTAATTTTACATCCCTGATTCTGAGACTATCCAGTGCTGCATAATGAGCCGCTCTCAACACCATCTTTAATTTTACATCCCTGATTCTGAGACTATCCAGTGCTGCATAATGAGCCGCTCTCAACACCATCTTTTATTTTACATCCCTGATTCTGAGACTATCCAGTGCTGCATGATGAGCCGCTCTCAACACCATCTTTTATTTTACATACATGATTCTGAGACTATCCAGTGCTGCATAATGAGCCGCTCTCAACACCATCTTTAATTTTACATCCCTGATTCTGAGACTATCCAGTGCTGCATAATGAGCCGCTCTCAACACCATCTTTTATTTTACATCCCTGATTCTGAGACTATCCAGTGCTGCATGATGAGCCGCTCTCAACACCATCTTTTATTTTACATCCCTGATTCTGAGACTATCCAGTGCTGCATAATGAGCCGCTCTCAACACCATCTTTAATTCTACATCCCTGATTCTGAGACTATCCAGTGCTGCATGATGAGCCGCTCTCAACACCATCTTTAATTTTACATCCCTGATTCTGAGACTATCCAGTGCTGCATGATGAGCCGCTCTCAACACCATCTTTAATTTTACATCCCTGATTCTGAGACTATCCAGTGCTGCATAATGAGCCGCTCTCAACAACATCTTTAATTTTACATCCCTGATTCTGAGACTATCCAGTGCTGCATAATGAGCCGCTCTCAACACCATCTTTTATTTTACATCCCTGATTCTGAGACTGTCCAGTGCTGCATGATGAGCCTCAACACCATCTTTTATTTTACATCCCTGATTCTGAGACTATCCAGTGCTGCATAATGAGCCGCTCTCAACACCATCTTTAATTTTACATCCCTGATTCTGAGACTATCCAGTGCTGCATAATGAGCCGCTCTCAACACCATCTTTAATTTTACATCCCTGATTCTGAGACTATCCAGTGCTGCATAATGAGCCGCTCTCAACACCATCTTTTATTTTACATCCCTGATTCTGAGACTATCCAGTGCTGCATGATGAGCCGCTCTCAACACCATCTTTTATTTTACATACCTGATTCTGAGACTATCCAGTGCTGCATAATGAGCCGCTCTCAACACCATCTTTAATTTTACATCCCTGATTCTGAGACTATCCAGTGCTGCATAATGAGCCGCTCTCAACACCATCTTTTATTTTACATCCCTGATTTTGAGACTATCCAGTGCTGCATGATGAGCCGCTCTCAACACCATCTTTTATTTTACATCCCTGATTCTGAGACTATCCAGTGCTGCATAATGAGCCGCTCTCAACACCATCTTTAATTTTACATCCCTGATTCTGAGACTATCCAGTGCTGCATGATGAGCCGCTCTCAACACCATCTTTAATTTTACATCCCTGATTCTGAGATTATCCAGTGCTGCATGATGAGCTGCTCTCAACACCATCTTTAATTTTACATCCCTGATTCTGAGACTATCCAGTGCTGCATAATGAGCCGCTCTCAACACCATCTTTAATTTTACATCCCTGATTCTGAGACTATCCAGTGCTGCATAATGAGCCGCTCTCAACACCATCTTTTATTTTACATCCCTGATTCTGAGACTATCCAGTGCTGCATGATGAGCCGCTCTCAACACCATCTTTTATTTTACATCCCTGATTCTGAGACTATCCAGTGCTGCATAATGAGCCGCTCTCAACACCATCTTTAATTTTACATCCCTGATTCTGAGACTATCCAGTGCTGCATGATGAGCCGCTCTCAACACCATCTTTAATTTTACATCCCTGATTCTGAGACTATCCAGTGCTGCATGATGAGCCGCTCTCAACACCATCTTTAATTTTACATCCCTGATTCTGAGACTATCCAGTGCTGCATGATGAGCCGCTCTCAACACCATCTTTTATTTTACATCCCTGATTCTGAGACTATCCAGTGCTGCATGATGAGCCACTCTGAACACCATCTTTTATTTTACATCCCTGATTCTGAGACTATCCAGTGCTGCATAATGAGCCGCTCTCAACACCATCTTTTATTTTACATCCCTGATTCTGAGACTATCCAGTGCTGCATAATGAGCCGCTCTCAACACCATCTTTTATTTTACATCCCTGATTCTGAGACTATCCAGTGCTGCATGATGAGCCGCTCTCAACACCATCTTTTATTTTACATCCCTGATTCTGAGACTGTCCAGTGCTGCATGATGAGCCGCTCTCAACACCATCTTTTATTTTACATCCCTGATTCTGAGACTATCCAGTGCTGCATGATGAGCCGCTCTCAACACCATCTTTTATTTTACATCCCTGATTCTGAGACTATCCAGTGCTGCATAATGAGCCGCTCTCAACACCATCTTTTATTTTACATCCCTGATTCTGAGACTGTCCAGTGCTGCATGATGAGCCGCTCTCAACACCATCTTTTATTTTACATCCCTGATTCTGAGACTATCCAGTGCTGCATAATGAGCCGCTCTCAACACCATCTTTTATTTTACATCCCTGATTCTGAGACTATCCAGTGCTGCATAATGAGCCGCTCTCAACACCATCTTTTATTTTACATCCCTGATTCTGAGACTATCCAGTGCTGCATGATGAGCCGCTCTCAACACCATCTTTTATTTTACATCCCTGATTCTGAGACTGTCCAGTGCTGCATGATGAGCCGCTCTCAACACCATCTTTTATTTTACATCCCTGATTCTGAGACTATCCAGTGCTGCATGATGAGCCGCTCTCAACACCATCTTTTATTTTACATCCCTGATTCTGAGACTATCCAGTGCTGCATGATGAGCCGCTCTCAACACCATCTTTTATTTTACATCCCTGATTCTGAGACTATCCAGTGCTGCATGATGAGCCGCTCTCAACATCATCTTTTATTTTACATCCCTGATTCTGAGACTATCCAGTGCTGCATGATGAGCCGCTCTCAACACCATCTTTTATTTTACATCCCTGATTCTGAGACTATCCAGTGCTGCATGATTAGCCGCTCTGAATACCATCTTTTATTTACATCCCTGATTCTGAGACTGTCCAGTGCTGCATGATGAGCCGCTCTCAACACCATCTTTTATTTTACATCCCTGATTCTGAGACTATCCAGTGCTGCATGATGAGCCGCTCTCAACACCATCTTTTATTTTACATCCCTGATTCTGAGACTATCCAGTGCTGCATGATGAGCCGCTCTCAACACCATCTTTTATTTTACATCCCTGATTCTGAGACTATCCAGTGCTGCATGATGAGCCGCTCTCAACACCATCTTTTATTTTACATCCCTGATTCTGAGACTATCCAGTGCTGCATGATGAGCCGCTCTCAACACCATCTTTTATTTTACATCCCTGATTCTGAGACTATCCAGTGCTGCATGATGAGCCGCTCTCAACACCATCTTTTATTTTACATCCCTGATTCTGAGACTATCCAGTGCTGCATGATGAGCCGCTCTCAACACCATCTTTTATTTTACATCCCTGATTCTGAGACTATCCAGTGCTGCATGATGAGCCGCTCTCAACACCATCTTTTATTTTACATCCCTGATTCTGAGACTATCCAGTGCTGCATGATGAGCCGCTCTCAACACCATCTTTTATTTTACATCCCTGATTCTGAGACTATCCAGTGCTGCATGATGAGCCGCTCTCAACACCATCTTTTATTTTACATCCCTGATTCTGAGACTATCCAGTGCTGCATGATGAGCCGCTCTCAACACCATCTTTTATTTTACATCCCTGATTCTGAGACTATCCAGTGCTGCATGATGAGCCGCTCTCAACACCATCTTTTATTTTACATCCCTGATTCTGAGACTATCCAGTGCTGCATGATGAGCCGCTCTCAACACCATCTTTTATTTTACATCCCTGATTCTGAGACTATCCAGTGCTGCATGATGAGCCGCTCTCAACACCATCTTTTATTTTACATCCCTGATTCTGAGACTATCCAGTGCTGCATGATGAGCCGCTCTCAACACCATCTTTTATTTTACATCCCTGATTCTGAGACTATCCAGTGCTGCATGATGAGCCGCTCTCAACACCATCTTTTATTTTACATCCCTGATTCTGAGACTATCCAGTGCTGCATGATGAGCCGCTCTCAACACCATCTTTTATTTTACATCCCTGATTCTGAGACTATCCAGTGCTGCATGATGAGCCGCTCTCAACACCATCTTTTATTTTACATCCCTGATTCTGAGACTATCCAGTGCTGCATGATGAGCCGCTCTCAACACCATCTTTTATTTTACATCCCTGATTCTGAGACTATCCAGTGCTGCATGATGAGCCGCTCTCAACACCATCTTTTATTTTACATCCCTGATTCTGAGACTATCCAGTGCTGCATGATGAGCCGCTCTCAACACCATCTTTTATTTTACATCCCTGATTCTGAGACTATCCAGTGCTGCATGATGAGCCGCTCTCAACACCATCTTTTATTTTACATCCCTGATTCTGAGACTATCCAGTGCTGCATGATGAGCCGCTCTCAACACCATCTTTTATTTTACATCCCTGATTCTGAGACTATCCAGTGCTGCATGATGAGCCGCTCTCAACACCATCTTTTATTTTACATCCCTGATTCTGAGACTATCCAGTGCTGCATGATGAGCCGCTCTCAACACCATCTTTTATTTTACATCCCTGATTCTGAGACTATCCAGTGCTGCATGATGAGCCGCTCTCAACACCATCTTTTATTTTACATCCCTGATTCTGAGACTATCCAGTGCTGCATGATGAGCCGCTCTCAACACCATCTTTTATTTTACATCCCTGATTCTGAGACTATCCAGTGCTGCATGATGAGCCGCTCTCAACACCATCTTTTATTTTACATCCCTGATTCTGAGACTATCCAGTGCTGCATGATGAGCCGCTCTCAACACCATCTTTTATTTTACATCCCTGATTCTGAGACTATCCAGTGCTGCATGATGAGCCGCTCTCAACACCATCTTTTATTTTACATCCCTGATTCTGAGACTATCCAGTGCTGCATGATGAGCCGCTCTCAACACCATCTTTTATTTTACATCCCTGATTCTGAGACTATCCAGTGCTGCATGATGAGCCGCTCTCAACACCATCTTTTATTTTACATCCCTGATTCTGAGACTATCCAGTGCTGCATGATGAGCCGCTCTCAACACCATCTTTTATTTTACATCCCTGATTCTGAGACTATCCAGTGCTGCATGATGAGCCGCTCTCAACACCATCTTTTATTTTACATCCCTGATTCTGAGACTATCCAGTGCTGCATGATGAGCCGCTCTCAACACCATCTTTTATTTTACATCCCTGATTCTGAGACTATCCAGTGCTGCATGATGAGCCGCTCTCAACACCATCTTTTATTTTACATCCCTGATTCTGAGACTATCCAGTGCTGCATGATGAGCCGCTCTCAACACCATCTTTTATTTTACATCCCTGATTCTGAGACTATCCAGTGCTGCATGATGAGCCGCTCTCAACACCATCTTTTATTTTACATCCCTGATTCTGAGACTATCCAGTGCTGCATGATGAGCCGCTCTCAACACCATCTTTTATTTTACATCCCTGATTCTGAGACTATCCAGTGCTGCATGATGAGCCGCTCTCAACACCATCTTTTATTTTACATCCCTGATTCTGAGACTATCCAGTGCTGCATGATGAGCCGCTCTCAACACCATCTTTTATTTTACATCCCTGATTCTGAGACTATCCAGTGCTGCATGATGAGCCGCTCTCAACACCATCTTTTATTTTACATCCCTGATTCTGAGACTATCCAGTGCTGCATGATGAGCCGCTCTCAACACCATCTTTTATTTTACATCCCTGATTCTGAGACTATCCAGTGCTGCATGATGAGCCGCTCAACACCATCTTTTATTTTACATCCCTGATTCTGAGACTATCCAGTGCTGCATGATGAGCCGCTCTCAACACCATCTTTTATTTTACATCCCTGATTCTGAGACTATCCAGTGCTGCAT
This sequence comes from Protopterus annectens, assembly GCF_019279795.1. Taxonomy (NCBI): domain Eukaryota; kingdom Metazoa; phylum Chordata; order Ceratodontiformes; family Protopteridae; genus Protopterus; species Protopterus annectens. The sequence goes on from NC_056738.1 coordinate 451,062,251, forward strand.
GATGAGCCGCTCTCAACACCATCTTTTATTTTACATCCCTGATTCTGAGACTATCCAGTGCTGCATGAGGAGCCACTCTGAACACCATCTTTTATTTTACATCCCTGATTCTGAGACTATCCAGTGCTGCATGATGAGCCGCTCTCAACACCATCTTTTATTTTACATCCCTGATTCTGAGACTATCCAGTGCTGCATGATGAGCCGCTCTCAACACCATCTTTTATTTTACATCCCTGATTCTGAGACTATCCAGTGCTGCATGATGAGCCGCTCTCAACACCATCTTTTATTTTACATCCCTGATTCTGAGACTATCCAGTGCTGCATGATGAGCCGCTCTCAACACCATCTTTTATTTTACATCCCTGATTCTGAGACTATCCAGTGCTGCATGATGAGCCGCTCTCAACACCATCTTTTATTTTACATCCCTGATTCTGAGACTATCCAGTGCTGCATGATGAGCTGCTCTCAACACCATCTTTTATTTTACATCCCTGATTCTGAGACTATCCAGTGCTGCATGATGAGCCGCTCTCAACACCATCTTTTATTTTACATCCCTGATTCTGAGACTATCCAGTGCTGCATGAGGAGCCACTCTGAACACCATCTTTTATTTTACATCCCTGATTCTGAGACAATCCAGTGCTGCATGATGAGCCGCTCTCAACACCATCTTTTATTTTACATCCCTGATTCTGAGACTATCCAGTGCTGCATGATGAGCCGCTCTCAACACCATCTTTTATTTTACATCCCTGATTCTGAGACTATCCAGTGCTGCATGATGAGCCGCTCTCAACACCATCTTTTATTTTACATCCCTGATTCTGAGACTATCCAGTGCTGCATGATGAGCTGCTCTCAACACCATCTTTTATTTTACATCCCTGATTCTGAGACTATCCAGTGCTGCATGATGAGCCGCTCTCAACACCATCTTTTATTTTACATCCCTGATTCTGAGACTATCCAGTGCTGCATGATGAGCCGCCCTCAACACCATCTTTTATTTTACATCCCTGATTCTGAGACTATCCAGTGCTGCATGATGAGCCGCTCTCAACACCATCTTTTATTTTACATCCCTGATTCTGAGACTATCCAGTGCTGCATGATGAGCCGCTCTCAACACCATCTTTTATTTTACATCCCTGATTCTGAGACTATCCAGTGCTGCATGATGAGCCGCTCTCAACACCATCTTTTATTTTACATCCCTGATTCTGAGACTATCCAGTGCTGCATGATGAGCCGCTCTCAACACCATCTTTTATTTTACATCCCTGATTCTGAGACTATCCAGTGCTGCATGATGAGCCGCTCTCAACACCATCTTTTATTTTACATCCCTGATTCTGAGACTATCCAGTGCTGCATGATGAGCCGCTCTCAACACCATCTTTTATTTTACATCCCTGATTCTGAGACTATCCAGTGCTGCATGATGAGCCGCTCTCAACACCATCTTTTATTTTACATCCCTGATTCTGAGACTATCCAGTGCTGCATGATGAGCCGCTCTCAACACCATCTTTTATTTTACATCCCTGATTCTGAGACTATCCAGTGCTGCATGATGAGCCGCTCTCAACACCATCTTTTATTTTACATCCCTGATTCTGAGACTATCCAGTGCTGCATGATGAGCCGCTCTCAACACCATCTTTTATTTTACATCCCTGATTCTGAGACTATCCAGTGCTGCATGATGAGCCGCTCTCAACACCATCTTTTATTTTACATCCCTGATTCTGAGACTATCCAGTGCTGCATGATGAGCTGCTCTCAACACCATCTTTTATTTTACATCCCTGATTCTGAGACTATCCAGTGCTGCATGATGAGCTGCTCTCAACACCATCTTTTATTTTACATCCCTGATTCTGAGACTATCCAGTGCTGCATGATGAGCCGCTCTCAACACCATCTTTTATTTTACATCCCTGATTCTGAGACTATCCAGTGCTGCATGATGAGCCGCTCTCAACACCATCTTTTATTTTACATCCCTGATTCTGAGACTATCCAGTGCTGCATGATGAGCCGCTCTCAACACCATCTTTTATTTTACATCCCTGATTCTGAGACTATCCAGTGCTGCATGATGAGCCGCTCTCAACACCATCTTTTATTTTACATCCCTGATTCTGAGACTATCCAGTGCTGCATGATGAGCCGCTCTCAACACCATCTTTTATTTTACATCCCTGATTCTGAGACTATCCAGTGCTGCATGATGAGCCGCTCTCAACACCATCTTTTATTTTACATCCCTGATTCTGAGACTATCCAGTGCTGCATGATGAGCTGCTCTCAACACCATCTTTTATTTTACATCCCTGATTCTGAGACTATCCAGTGCTGCATGATGAGCCGCTCTCAACACCATCTTTTATTTTACATCCCTGATTCTGAGACTATCCAGTGCTGCATGATGAGCCGCTCTCAACACCATCTTTTATTTTACATCCCTGATTCTGAGACTATCCAGTGCTGCATGATGAGCCGCTCTCAACACCATCTTTTATTTTACATCCCTGATTCTGAGACTATCCAGTGCTGCATGATGAGCCGCTCTCAACACCATCTTTTATTTTACATCCCTGATTCTGAGACTATCCAGTGCTGCATGATGAGCCGCTCTCAACACCATCTTTTATTTTACATCCCTGATTCTGAGACTATCCAGTGCTGCATGATGAGCCGCTCTCAACACCATCTTTTATTTTACATCCCTGATTCTGAGACTGTCCAGTGCTGCATGATGAGCCGCTCTCAACACCATCTTTTATTTTACATCCCTGATTCTGAGACTATCCAGTGCTGCATGATGAGCCGCTCTCAACACCATCTTTAATTTTACATCCCTGATTCTGAGACTATCCAGTGCTGCATGATGAGCCGCTCTCAACACCATCTTTTATTTTACATCCCTGATTCTGAGACTATCCAGTGCTGCATAATGAGCCGCTCTCAACACCATCTTTTATTTTACATCCCTGATTCTGAGACTGTCCAGTGCTGCATGATGAGCCGCTCTGAATACCATCTTTTATTTTACATCCCTGATTCTGAGACTATCCAGTGCTGCATAATGAGCCGCTCTCAACACCATCTTTTATTTTACATCCCTGATTCTGAGACTATCCAGTGCTGCATAATGAGCCGCTCTCAACGCCATCTTTTATTTTACATCCCTGATTCTGAGACTATCCAGTACTGCATGATGAGCCGCTCTCAACACCATCTTTTATTTTACATCCCTGATTCTGAGACTATCCAGTGCTGCATGATGAGCCGCTCTCAACACCATCTTTTATTTTACATCCCTGATTCTGAGACTGTCCAGTGCTGCATAATGAGCCGCTCTCAACACCATCTTTAATTTTACATCCCTGATTCTGAGACTATCCAGTGCTGCATGATGAGCCGCTCTCAACACCATCTTTTATTTTACATCCCTGATTCTGAGACTATCCAGTGCTGCATGATGAGCCGCTCTCAACACCATCTTTTATTTTACATCCCTGATTCTGAGACTATCCAGTGCTGCATGATGAGCCGCTCTGAACACCATCTTTTATTTTACATCCCTGATTCTGAGACTGTCCAGTGCTGCATGATGAGCCGCTCTCAACACCATCTTTTATTTACATACCTAATTCTGAGACTATCCAGTGCTGCATGATGAGCCGCTCTGAACACCATCTTTTATTTTACATCCCTGATTTTGAGACTGTCCAGTGCTGCATAATGAGCCGCTCTCAACACCATCTTTTATTTTACATCACTGATTCTGAGACTATCCAGTGCTGCATGATGAGCCGCTCTCAACACCATCTTTTATTTTACATCCCTGATTCTGAGACTGTCCAGTGCTGCATGATGAGCCGCTCTCAACACCATCTTTTATTTTACATCCCTGATTCTGAGACTATCCAGTGCTGCATGATGAGCCGCTCTGAATACCATCTTTTATTTTACATCCCTGATTCTGAGACTATCCAGTGCTGCATGATGAGCCGCTCACAACACCATCTTTTATTTTACATCCCTGATTCTGAGACTGTCCAGTGCTGCATAATGAGCCGCTCTCAACACCATCTTTTATTTTACATCCCTGATTCTGAGACTATCCAGTACTGCATGATGAGCCGCTCTCAACACCATCTTTTATTTTACATCCCTGATTCTGAGACTATCCAGTGCTGCATGATGAGCCGCTCTGAATACCATCTTTTATTTTACATCCCTGATTCTGAGACTATCCAGTGCTGCATGATGAGCCGCTCTCGATGCCATCTTTTATTTTACATCCCTGATTCTGAGACTATCCAGTGCTGCATGATGAGCCGCTCTCAACACCATCTTTTATTTTACATCCCTGATTCTGAGACTAGCCAGTGCTGCATGATGAGCCGCTCTCAACACCATCTTTTATTTTACATCCCTGATTCTGAGACTATCCAGTGCTGCATGATGAGCCGCTCTCAACGCCATCTTTTATTTTACATACCTGATTCTGAGACTATCCAGTGCTGCATGATGAGCCGCTCTCAACACCATCTTTTATTTTACATCCCTGATTCTGAGACTATCCAGTGCTGCATGATGAGCCGCTCTCAACACCATCTTTTATTTTACATACCTGATTCTGAGACAATCCAGTGCTGCATGATGAGCCGCTCTGAATACCATCTTTTATTTTACATCCCTGATTCTGAGACTATCCAGTGCTGCATGATGAGCCGCTCTCAACACCATCTTTTATTTTACATCCCTGATTCTGAGACTATCCAGTGCTGCATGATGAGCTGCTCTGAATACCATCTTTTATTTTACATCCCTGATTCTGAGACTATCCAGTGCTGCATAATGAGCCGCTCTCAACACCATCTTTTATTTTACATCCCTGATTCTGAGACTATCCAGTGCTGCATGATGAGCCGCTCTCAACACCATCTTTTATTTTTACATCGCTGATTCTGAGACTATCCAGTGCTGCATGATGAGCCGCTCTCAACACCATCTTTTATTTTACATCCCTGATTCTGAGCTATCCAGTGCTGCATGATGAGCCGCTCTCAACACCATCTTTTATTTTACATCACTGATTCTGATATGTGTGGGACTATTTGATTTGTAAAGATGCAAAAGTGCCAGGACCACTTAGTCCTCAATGGCATGTAAGGCAAAGCATTGTTCTTCTCTCAGGAGTCGAAATGATACTGAATCAAGGGACAGTGTTTCTAGTCTTTTCTGGTATCGTAGGATGTTTTAACCAGTCATAATGTTACTTTTGAACCTCTGGGATGTTTCTTTTATGTCTTGCAAGGTACATCCGGGGGGGGGGTTGTGTTTAATAATTGGCCTAATTGATGTTGAATATAAGGGGACAGTGACTTCTATAGATCTGGAAGGTATTCCTTTGGCAATTAGCTGTGATAAGTAGAAGAACTTTCTGATAATCAAAGGAGAGGGAATTCTAAACCCAAGTTCCAAAGTCTTTTGAGGTTAGGTGCTGTCTATGTTGTATGCTGAGGAAAAGTGACAATATTATACTTTTTAGCATTTAATTTGAACCTAGTTTAATACACCAGGCGTTTTATAAGTATTAGCTCCTGCAAAAGTGCTTGAGCATCATTGGGGAAACTTGACAATGACTCCCAGTTTACAGTCATCTGCAGAGGTCTCAATTCATGTTCTGGAGGTCAGAAATAGTAAACATCAAACAAATGTGGTTATAGCACTGAGCCCTACAGGAAATCACTGGTCACCTTCATACTCTGCGATGAGGCACCTGCTACACACACCATGTGGGTTCTGTTCCTTAGCCTATTTGCTAGCCATCTTACCACATAAAGTTCTATTTGTAATGCATTAAGCTCACTAACTATGTTAGCATGGGGGCTGGTGTCAAACACCTTAGCTAGGTGTAGGTACATTGAATAGACAACTTAATTGCTGTTAACAGCCTGAGTTATAACCATCCTGTTATCTGATCTACAAATTGATATCACCTAGATAGTGGGGAACAGCAGAAAAAGTGTAAAGTATTTGTCCATATAGAAATGCATATGTTTAGGGGCAAAAGCACAGTGCACATATATTAGCACAACTCACAATATACTGCAGCAGTAACTATACTATATTATTTATACATTTAATTTGTTATATATTGTAACTGGTATAACTGGGCATGAGCATATATCAATCTCAAATGTTAATAGTGAAAATTCATGTGAAGCTAGTGCTGATTAAATGGAAGCTGATAAACAATTACACTTACATGCGCATGCACACACACACACACACCAACAGCCACACCCCTATCATTGTACATGTTGCCACTTATGCAGGTCATTGCAGGGAGAGGTGTTCTTCACCAGACATCTACTGTTGATATTCACCTGTGATAGCTTTCCTTTTCTTCATGGAGTATGTAGGATTTTTTTCCATCTAGGAGACTGCTTTGAATCAATCCTTGAATGGATGACTTACAGTCATTTAAAATCCAATACAGAAAGGACTGATGTTATACTGGCACATGTGTCTTTCTCTTCTGCCTTCATAGAGTATTTAGGGAGGAAACTGGTTGAAACCTGTGTCCCATGTTTGTGATCTGGACATTGTTTTTGATGTTGACTATCATCATGACATCTTACCTCCATATGACAAATATTGCCCAGATCAAACCCTACATTACATCATCAGACTTGGGGACAGTGGTTCATGTCCTACTGTTATCCTGCCTTTGTTATTGCAATGCTCTTTTCTTTGGGTGTTTGTGTGGTGATCTGGTTTGCCTGTAGAGGGTGCAGAACTCAATGGCCATGCTATTTGATGGGTATTCTTGAAATGGCCCGTGCCATCCCTGTGCTAGGGGAACTGTAGAGGCATCATGATGCATATAGATGTTTATTTAAAACTCATATCCTACCTGCCAAGCCCTGCATGACGTAGGTCCTGCTTACTTGAAAGAGTTGCTATGGCCTTATGATCTGGATACATGACTCAGGTCCATGCATGAGGGTCTGCTTTTGGTTCCCAGGATTGAGTTTCTACTGCGAAGATTGAATTAGACCAAAGTGTAATGTGTTGATCATGGACTTGCCATCAACACTAAAGAATGTAGCATGGTTTCTTTTGGTAAATGTAGCATCACTGCTTATATCATATATATAACCTTCCATATAAACTTTAGCACAGTTGTTACGGACTTGGGTACTTATATTAAAAACAAACTCTTCTTTGATCACCATGTCTGCGTTAGAAAATACGACTTTGCACATGTTATTCTTTGTCACATCTCCTTAAGGCCCAGAGAAGTTATATTCATACTCTATTCCTCCCGCATTAGGCCATCACTAAATATAATGTCCCTTTCAGCATATTCCAAATTATGCACCTAAACCAGCTTGAAAGACTGCGATGTTTCCTCACCAAGAGGATCTGATGTCTCAGTAATTTTAGTTTCCAGCAGAATAAAATCCCCATATCTCCACTCATTTATACATGCGCATGGGGATCTCTGCTTAGCCTTCTATTCTGTCAATGACCACTCTTGAACTTCTTCACTTATATACAACTACTAGTTAAAGTAAATATATATTCTAGACATGTAAACCCGTACTGGCACATTGACCCCATATAGTGTGACTGTACATAACCCATTATGTCCTTCATTACTGGACTAGTGTGATCTTGCATTCCAAACTGAGTACTTCCCTACCACCTTTTAGAATCAGTCTGTATGACTGGATGAGGGATCACAAAATTTCACCTGAGATCTCTGGTGGATATCTGCTTGATGGGAAAAACTGTTAGTCTCCGACAGTATCCACTACATATAGCTTCCTGCAAAGTATGCACATCATCAAACCAAAATAAAAGAAATAAATGCCAGTATCGCTTCCACCACTGAATGTTCAGTACATTCTATTTAAATCCAATCAAACAGGGCAAGGTAGGCACACACATTATAATGTCCTTAGCGGGAAATCCTGCCTTCTTCAATAAAAATATTAGTCTCCCATCAGTACTCGGTACTGGAGCTGAGATTTTGGAGATACATTGTATAATCATCACACAGGAAGGTATATCTACTGCTCCCATGATGACTGCCTAGCTTACCACAAACCCTCACAGTTTATTGTTATTTGATAATATGCAGATAGATTTGGCTTGTGTCCATACTGGTCTATCAAGTCTGTTATGTAACCGTTCTCCATAGGCTGGTAAAACTGTTTCATAGCACAGCATTGTACTTCTGTAATTTCTTCCCTGTCATTGAACTGTGGTACTTTTTATGGCCTTTGTTGTGTTGTATTTTGCAAGTCCACACATAAGCATCCAGAATGTCATCGATGTGAGATTGTGCCATTTCTGTGGATATGGGTTTGGCTGGTGGAACTTCTCACGGACACATATCCATAGCATTCGGCATGGCATGGGGACAGTGCAATAAGATATCTGACACCTATCTAATATACAGGGCTATACTGGTGTAGGATTTAACATACTGGGGTATACTGCTATAGGATGGGAGTAGGTCACTACAGACTGGACTGAGATCAGAGTATCCTACACAGTTTTATACTGGACTTGTCTGCACTCATTGTCAGATGGATACAATCCGTGGCTGTTTGGGTCTGTAAATAATCCAGCCACACAAATGGCCACACCTCCACATCAGTTAAGACCAAGATCCAGTAGTATGTTTCCAGGCATGTGGCCTACAAGAACTGCCTCTGCCAGTGTTGAAAATAGATTTACTGATCATGCAGCCTGGTGCTGCATCTAAGCAGCCTCTCCAGTGGAATTAGCAGGCCAATCACTCTCCAAGGTCACTAAGTAGGTAACCTTTTGTTCTGCATATCTTATTATGTTGTACACAGTATATAATGTTTTGTGTTAATTCTGGGTTGCAGTACAAGCAAAATGTGGGACACTGTACATAATGTTTTTATACAGATATTCGATTAATCATATTTCAAAACCTGCTATGTCCAGTTTGTTTCTTGCTTGCTCTCTTATTCTTGGATAGCAGGGTGGTGCCAGCATGACATTGTGTGTGTATCTCGCAGGACATCTTGATATAGGTTAAATAAAGCCAGTCAAGTCAAAGCCATATGCTGACGTGTGTTGTTGTTTATATCCTTGCTTTGTACACTGGCTAATGAATATAGCATATATCAAATGTTACATAAAATGCTTGATGGCTTTCAGTTGATAGAATTCTGTTCTGGTTCACCATGTGTATTGTGCTTGGTTTGTGCATGGTTCTTTGCTACCATTGGTGCTCAGTCATACTCTGAGATCTCTTCTACGAACATATTCCTTCACTCAATCAGACTATCCCGGTCACATAAATAAATAAATAATACATAAAATGAAAATTACCCATGTATAATATAATGTACTATGTTTTTGAATCCCAAGGCCTGATATAAAATTGCTGATACACTTTTTTGTATGCTTTGTTGTGATTATGCATAAAATATGGCACTATAATAGAAACTAGTCAATGTCAAAGTCAAGGAACTCTGCTCCAAATAAATAATGTTTCAACCATGACTCAAATCTATGTCCTTCTCAGTAAGGATATATATATATTTTTTACTACAAAGCTATTAAAGTAGGTGAGAACTGGTTATAGTGCTTGAGCATGCCTCTCAACTGTCCCTGGTTTTTAGGAATGTCTTTGATTTTGACATAAAATTTAGCTGTGTTCCCCTTAATCTCTCCTAAACCTGGTGACTTTTGGACATGGTGGTGAGTTACATTGAATAAATTATGACAATATTTATAGTTATGGACTTATTTTACTTCAGAAAATTTATGTTAATGTACCTTATCTTATTCTGTTAACATCTTAAGTTAACACTACTAATATTTTAAAAAGTGTCTCTGATTATCCCTGATTATTTTTGGATTTATCACTGATTCTGTTAAGATTTGCCCCTATTTATTTGAGAGGGTTTACCATCAAAAGAATGACAGTAACATGCTCGACAGCCACCTCCTCGACCATGGTAGGAGCGACTGTTGGAATGTCGATGTTCATTTGTACGTCCGTTTAGAAGGTCATACACGGGCAGGGAGTTACAGCATGTATGTCAATGGGAGAATTCCACCTTAAGGTCGACAGAATTTGTCGACGTTGCTGCGTCGATCATTCAACCTACATCATATTTATGAGTCAACGTTATTTGTCGTGGAAATCACCGTTCGTGGACGTGATTTTTGTCCTTTTGATAATAAACCATTTGAGAGTTATGACTGAATCATATTTGTACTTCATATATATTAGATTTTTACACAGTTTTACTTCCAAGATATCTAACTGGTACAGGAGTTAATTTGAAATCTGGCTCACTGGGTGTGTTGCTACAGGTCTTCCTTTTTCTCATTGGTTACTTTCATGCATTATGTTGGGGTGGAGGGCGGAGCAATCTGCTCTTGCAGTTTGCCTGAGGTGTTGCCTTGAAGCACTTGTTATTTTCAAATGTGTCTGTGTACAGCTGAAATAATTTCAGAAGAGTTTATAAGAGTACCAGTTGTTTTAAAGTAAAAGCTCTGTACTTCAGGCATTATCATCATCATCAAGAAGGGCAGGAAACCTTACTAGAAAATACATTCCTCATTTCTATCTAGTCTTGTTTATCCCACTTGTCAGAGGATTTTAGTCTCTAGCTTGCTTTCAGCCCAGATTGCATTTGGTTAAGCAGACATCTATTTAAAGATTGCAGCTTCATTTATAGCAGAATATAAAAGAGTTTGAAGTAACACTAACTCACAGGGGGGTCATATTTTCTGCACTTTATGTATTGTGTAAGCAGTCATCACAGGCCTGTCTGTATGAACTTTACAGCGTCAGTGAAAGTTAACAAGGGAAAGGAAATGCTGCAGGCATACTCGTAAAGCAAGAATTGGCACAACTGAGCTGAGTAGCATGAGTGTTTCATCTGAGACCCAATGGCACTTAAGGACCCTTATACTTCAGTTTCTTTGCTTAAGCTGCATGTTGTTTGTTGACTACTGACAAATGCAGTCCTTTTAGTAATTGACTTGACAGTTTGTTTGCTTATGCTTATTTGAAAACCCCCACACATGGTGTGATTAGCTTTTTCCGATTTGCCAGCTGCATCCATTTCACTGAAGGGTACAGTTTCTCCAAACAAGTTTTACATCTCCAACATCAATTTGTACTGTGTGTCTCCACAAAATAATATTTTCTATCTGACTCTTAATGTTTAGTTTAGCAAATATATGTTCAATAACTACCTGGGGTATGAGGTGGAAGTACAACAAATTTGCAATTCCATCTACATGCTGGTATGGCATTACATATAGCAGCACTGGAGGTTTCCTTTGAAGTTGCACTGTTTCATGGCTCATGTCCATCTTCTATGCCTTAAACATAATTCATTTCTCAGATAACCCTTAAAGGATCAAACTGTCCATAAAAAGCTAGAAGATCTAATTTATCTCAAACCATTTTCAATTTTAACACTTGCACCACAAGGGCAAGGATAAAGGCAAAAGTTATGGATACCTTAGAGCACTGGCTTTCAACTTTTTTACACTTGGTGACCCGTGAAAATAGTAGAATTATTTTGGGGCTGCTAATACAGAAGTAAAAACCATTACATAAAGAACCAGTTAAAACAATCACCGTTTGGGCATTGTACACCAACATAGCAATCTCAACAACTGAGAAAGATACATATACATAGTGTGACCATATCACCGTTTGGGCATTGTACACCAACATAGCAATCTCAACAACTGGGAAAGATACAAATACATAGTGTGACCATAGAGATTGAGTATACTAAGTGAGAAATGCTGATAAATCATTGCCAGGATATGAAGTCTGAAACTTCAGTCCTTTTATAAGGAACAAACCAAAAATATGGGACAGAAATCTGAACAGTTGAGAGGTATGCTACCTAACTACCTCTTACACACACACACACACACACACACACACACACACACACACACACACACACACACACACACACACACACACACACACACACCCCTACCCATAGCTTTCAACCAAAAAGGGACAAGTCCCAACATAATCAGGGAAAAAGGCAGAAATAATCAAGGACACATTTCATATATTAGTATTATTAACTTGAGATATTGACAAAATGACAGAATATGAGTGAATATGCATTTTTCTAAAGTAAAAGGAGTCTGTAACTCTAATTATTTTCATTATTTATTAAGTGTAGTTTATCGCCTTTTTTCCAAAAGTCACTGTTTTTAGGTGGGATTAAGAGGGACAATGCTAAAATTTGAGTCAAAATCAGGAATATCCCTGAAAATCAGGGACAGTTGAGAGGGATGCACCTACCTCCCTCCCTCCCTCCCTCTTACATACACACGCATACACACGCACAAGCACACACGCACACACACCATACCTCTCAATCTCTTAGCACAAAAAATCTGGGCAAAGCCAAAAATAATAGGTTCGTAGGTTCATACTAGGCTATCTGCCCTAGGGCATTTATAAGCCTAGCCAGAGTGTGTTTGGCTTTCGCCACCCATTTTAAATTAATTTTGCTATGCCCTTTTTTGAGGTTAGTATACTGTGCCTCTGTAACAGTGACACAGAAGGGATACCCGGGGTAAACCTATGATCTCCCATCCACTCATCAAGATTCCTCTTGAAGAGAGTCAATGAGGGACTCTGCCTAACCTGGACTGGGATTTTATTCCAGAGTGAAGGGAGCCTCTGGGTTATGAATCTGTCCCTCCAGCATGTCCTATTTATTTCAGTGCTGAGGTTCAAGTCTCTTGAGCATGTAGCTCGATGGGATTTGGATTTTCTGAGGTGCAGCATGTCCATTAATTCCGGGTTGGACATGGATTTATATGTCAGGCACAGATCGCCTCTGAGCAGGCGGTATGCCACTGAGTAGAGCTGGAGTTTCTTTAACCGGGCAGCATATGGCATCTGTTTGAGCCCTTTGATCCTCTTGGTGAGGTACTTTTGGGGTCTTTCCAGTTTCTGCAGGTGTCTAGTAAGGTACATCCCAAAAGGGGCATTGTACTCAATTATGGGCCTGATGAGGGATGAGTAAAGAGGCACGATGACCTCCCCTGATCTAGATTTGAATCCCTTCATGATTAGGTGGGCTATATAAAATGTTTTTCTAACCACTTTGGCCACGTGGTTGTCAAATGAGAGATTGCTATCAACTTGGGTCCCCAGGTCCCTAATGACTTCTTCTGTACTTAATGGATTACCACCTATGTGGTAATTTGTGGGCACTTTGTTTTGCCAAAGGGATGACTATACACTTTTTGGCATTTAGCTTGAGGCCATGGCTCTGGCACCAGTTGTCTGTTTCTATGAGGCCCTTTTGGAGAATGCTTGTGTCGGCTGGAGAGTCAATTATGGCGCCCAGTTTGCAGTCATCTGCGAACTTGGTCAGCCACAGTCCTTCCGTGTTGGCCTCTACCTCCGATAAATATATACCGAACAAGAGAGGTCCCAGGACTGAGCCTTGTGGGACGCCACTTGTAACTGGTTTGGAGTCTGACATGGCTCCAGCAATTCTAACCATGTGGGTTCTGTCCTTGAGCCAGTTTGCAACCCATCTAGTGACATAGGGGTTTATATTTAAGCTGGTGAGCTTATCTATAATGCCCGAGTGGGGTATTGTATCGAAGGCTTTTGCGAGGTCCAGGTAGGCTGTGTGGACCACCTTCCCCTTGTCAATGGCCTTGGTGACTGTTTCAAAGAAATTGACCAGGTTTAAGAGGCAGGATCTGCCCTTAACAAAGCCAAACTGGGTAGGATCCAGTGTCTGTAGGTCCCCAATATCTTTATTTATGAGGTCCATGATGATCCTTTCCATAGCTTTGCAGACCAAGCTAGTCAGGCTTATGGGGCGATAGTTTCCAGGATCTGTTGAGGCACCACCTTTGTGGAGAGAGACCACTGTTGCTGTACAACAGTCTTTGGGTACATATCCTGTAGTAAGGCTGAGATTGAACAGTAGTTTTATGCATGGGTTTAGCTCTCCTTGGAGTCCATGTAGGATGCAGCCCGGGACACCGTCTGGTCCCATTGATGCTGTGTTTTTTGCTTTGGAGAGGGCGGCTCTTACCTGAGCATCTGAGATTTCAGGGGGGCAGCACTCTGCTGGGATAGATATTTGCCCTTTTGGTGGGGGGGGCGAAGTTTGCGCTGAACCTGTCAGCTAGGATGTTGGCAATGTCTGTGGGTTTGGTGTATTGTTTGTCATTTTGGACTAATTCTGAGCATATCTGGGAATTCCCACCCAGGTTCCTAACATAACTAAAGAAAGCCTTGTGATTATCCTTAGTGTCCTGTGCAATTTTTCTCTCGAAGCTGGCCTTAGACGATTTTATGTGTGCCCGTAGTTTTTTGCTAATACTGATCAGAGATGCCTTCCCTTTTTGGGATTTTGCTCTATCATGTAGTAGCTTCCTCCTTCTATTGTATAGTTTTTTATGGCTGGGGTCCACCAGACAGGATGTCTGCCTTTGGAGGATTGGGTCTTGGTTTTATTTGGGATTGCATGATCCATGCATTCCTGAAGGTGTTCATAGAATGCGTTTATAAAGGATTCTGCGGTCTGGGCTGTATTTTTCACAGGCCCGGGGGCTTTGAAGGATTCCATCTCAGTTTTGAGGAGTGTGAAATTTGCTTTAGAGAAGCTTTTACTGTGGTTTTCTGGGCAGGGGGTGGGGTCGGGATGTGAATATCCAGTGAGATTAGTTTATGGCCTGATCTTACCAGTGAGGGATACACTTCTGGACTGGAGCATAGAGTCCCCATGTTGCTGATGATCAGGTCCAGTATGTTTTCCCCTCTTGTGGGAGTGGTAACAAGTTGTTCCATAGCATTTGAGTATATAAATTCTAGGAACCTTTGGGCTAGGGTGTTGGAGCTAGAGTAATGCTCCCAGTCTATGTTTGGGTAGTTGAAGTTGCCCAATATAATGGTGTTTGGAGAGACCTTCATATTTTCCAGTGTTCTCAGGAAGGCCAAGTGGGGTTCCTGGGTTTGGGAGGGTGGTCTGTAGCAGGCTATAAACTGGAAGGCAGTTTTACCCACTGTTAGTTGCACATGGATAGTCTCTGATGCTTCGTGCTCTGCCACCAACCTGGAGGTGTGGGTATCTTTGACGAATATTGATACTCCCCCTCCTTTTGCGGTTTGGTCCAAGTTTTGGAGCCAAAAAGCATGGTATGAGGTATAACCTGGTAGTGCTGGGGTGCTCTCGGGAGCCTTGAACCAGGTTTCTGTTACTGCACAGATATCAATGTTCTCCATGCTAAGGAGAGTTTCGAGTGTGTGCATCTTGAGGTTTAGACTTCTGGCATTGAGTAGCATTACTCTTAATTTCTTATCCCTTGTGATACCTATGGAGGTGGGTTTGTCTTTTGAGCCTTGCCTAAAAAAGGCACTATGGGGGGAAGCAAGAGCCTTTGCCAATATACGAAAGCCCAGGGGTGACAGGTGCAAGCCGTCCCTAGCGAAGCATCGTGGCTTGTCGAGCATGTCATCCCAGGCTGACAGGCATTGGATCCCCTTTGAATGACACCAATACTTAAGCCAATTATTGAAATTGATCATCTTGTCTTCATATTGTGGCATCATTCTTGGTGAGGGTAAGATGCTACTCAAGGTCAGGGTCATACCGGCCTGAGCTACATGCTCAGAGAGCTCCTCTATGTCTCTTTTCATGTAGTCCAGGGAGGTACATCTCAGGTCATTCACACAAGCATGGACAATGACTGAGTCATATTTGTACTTGCCTTGGAGTGACCTGAGTGCTTGTGTTATGTGGCGGATCCTAGCACCCGACAGGCAGCTCACCATGACCTTCTCCTTGTTCAGCCTGGTGAGTGGGACGTCAGTGTGCCTGATGATAGAGTCACCTATTACAAGTGTATCAGGTGTGTTGTTTAGCCTTAAGGGCTGTGACTGTTCGACACACTGGCTTTGTGAGCTATGTGTTGGACGTGTTTTGTTTTGGGGTAGCGGTTGCTTGGGTGTCTGCTTTGGTGGTCTCTGCTGCTTAGGCAGATTTTTATTTAGAGCCTCCGAGTATGTTTTTGTGTGTTTATGTGTTTGGTTTGCTGTCGTGGTAGGTCTATGTGAGACTGGAATTGTAGTGAGTGTGGTTTCCTTCTCCTCCTGACTGGTTCCGCCAGTACTGAGTTGAGAGAGCTTAGCCTCCAGTTTGGCTATATGGTTGCATCTCTCACATGTGTTGGAATTTGTTGGGAGGAGGAGAAGGTTGTCTGTGTACATGATGCAGTTGTAATATTACCTCAAGATTCCCAGATTCACCAGCTGGACCGGAGAGGAGATTGTCAACTGACCTTTGGATATGCTAGAATAGTATTGGGAATTCCTTTATAACTGAAAAAAAGGGCCAATGGGGAACAAGGTGCTCAAGTGGAGTTTGTGAGGGTGTAGTGCTTTTAATTTTTTAGTGCTGACTTAGTGAGCAAGTGCCAGGTAACTTAAATGCAATGTGTTGCAGGTAACTTAAATGCAAAAACGACAAACAGTAACTTTCTTTCAAGTGAAACAAGGAAATAAGTACAGTAAGCAATGCAGATATCACTGGGGATCCACAGAAGCACTAAAAAGCCGTGTTTTAGGTGGAATTAGCGTTTCAGGGAAATAACAAGCAAACAAACAACAAGCATACAAACAAAGCTAGATTCAGCAGGCCTGGATCTAGTCTATGCTACAGCAAACAAGGTGTACCAATTTCAGTAAGAAACATTTCAAATATGCAGGCACTATAAGCCTTTAACCAGAAATTCCCAGCTCAGAAGGGCAGAGTCCAGCCTCTCCCCCCACAAGAGTGCAGCCCACGAACCTTCTTAATGTAAAATAACTGGCCTGAAGCCCAAGTGCTTAAACCAGAACTAATACACTTTTAGAATAACAGACACTGAGCCCTCAATCAGCAGTTCCCAACTTAGAAGGATGTAAGCTACCTGTCCTGCCACCACAGTGCAGGCCACAAACCTTCCTAATGTAAAACAACTGGTCTGAAGCCCAAGTGCTTAATCCAAAAGACTTAGAATGATAGATACACTTTAATCAAGTTACTACCAAACAGTAATAAATACAATTGATTACTTTAAAGAATGCCTGGATTAGTGCTCAAGTTATACAAACAAAGCTAGATTCAGCAGATCTGGATCTAGTCTATGCTACAGCAAACAAGGTGTACCAATTTCAGTCAAATATGCAGGCACTATAAGCCTTTAACCAGAAATTCCCAGCTCAGAAGGGCAGAGTCCAGCCTCTCCTCCCACAAGAGTGCAGACCACGAACCCTCTTAATGTAAAATAACTGGCCTGAAGCCCAAGTGCTTAAACCAGAACTAATACACTTTTAGAATAACAGACACTGAGCCCTCAATCAGTAGTTCCCAACTTAGAAGGATGTAAGCTACCTGTTCTGCCACTACAGTGAGAACCACAAACCTTCTTAATGTAAAACAACTGGTCTGAAGCCCAAGTGCTTAAACTAAAAGGCTTAGAATGAGTTACACCAAGCAGTAATAAATACAATTGAGTACTTTTAAGATGACGCAAAAGCAAAATAAAGTAGGAAGAAACACAAATACAGTAAAAGCAGATTACATTTTTTTTTTTTAAGTGGAAAGAGAGAAAGGAAAGAGAGAAAGGAGTAGCAGAAACTAAGCTGATTGGCCTTCTCAAATGTTCTCCCTGTACTGGGTAGAATGAGGTAATGACACTAGACTGGAAGGAGGGTCCCAGATCAAATTTACACTAGGGGCAGGCAACTGCAAAGCCACCAACTATAAAACCACTATACCAACAGGGAGGGAGGATGGGAAACAAACTGCAGAAATGTTTCTCACAGCTGAAAAGCAGCAGTGAGCCTTTAAATGAAAGTTTTAAACAGCTTTTAAACAGTTTTAAACAGCTAAAGGAGCCTCTAGAAAAAAGAGTTTAACTGCAACAAGTTATCAGAAACAAACAACCCAACAGATGCTTAATAAAAGTGGACAATTTCCATTTGTCCCACCATAATGGTGGGACAAAGCCCGAAAAATAGGGACAAACTTTAAATATTGCCCTCACAAATTTATAAAGTTCTAAAATTTCCATGTTATTGCTGGCTTTTTTGTCTGAACCTTTTTTTGCCCTATCTTTTTGACTTTATTAAATTTATAAAGTTGCAAGCATAAAAGGTATTGTGTTATCATGCATTTTCTGAAGGATATGAAGTCTGAAACTCAATTGCCTGTTATTATTTAGTTAATTCTGTCCTCAGGGATTTGCCATAATAAACCCAAAAACCCACAAATTTATGAGGAACAGACTAAAAATGAGGCAAAACTCTGGATAATTGAGAGACATCTGCCTCCCTTTTTACACATAGACACACATGCGCACACACACACACACACACACACACATATATATACAAACCTACCTACCTACTTCTCACATACACACACAAGTATTTACGTTCCACTTCCACATGCAATTTTGAACTGAGGTTGAGAGAGACTTTAAAAGAACATTTAAAACGTGTTTGCAAAGAAGTAATAGACATTTCAAAAATTTATGACAATTGGGTTTATGGTCTGGGTTGGAATTATAATGTAATTAAAAAAAAATAGAAACAGAAAAATTATACATAGTCAAATATTATAAATGTTGAAGGCAACAAAGATGTATAGAAGGACATTTAATTAGTAACTGTGATAAAAACAAAATATTATATATGTGATAAATTGGGTCATGAAGCAAAGAAATGTGAACTTGAATGTTATACATGTAAAAAAAAGGACATTTATGGATGGGTTGCAAAGAAAAAGAGAATGACCAAAGTATGATAAAGTATGTTAAATCAAAGTAATGATAAAGTATGTTAAATCAAAGTAATGATAAAGTATGTTAAATCAAAGTATGATAAAGTATGTTAAATCAAAGTAATGATAAAGAGCAAAGAAGAAATGAAGAAGAGATAGAAATAGATGAAAGTTTAGAAGAAAAAAGGGAGATCATACAGAAAATGATGAAAGGCACAAGCTGTTTTTCAGAAAGCTTCTGCTTTCTGAAGGAAATCTATATTTTTCAAATACTATTCCTTTTCTCACAAAGCAGCTGACATTTAGTAGGCACTGATTTTCCTTTCATACATACCTTCATAACTGGTAGCCATTGTCTCAGTTTTTATTACAAGCAGTGTCTGTCCACTGGCTCCCAAATCAGAAGGAAAATAAACATCTGGTTTTTATTTTAACGTTTGTTTGCTGGGAAAGTCCAACTTGGAACAAAGCCAATTTTCAGCAGAGGCCCAGGGAGAAACACTCCAGACACATGTCGTTGTAGAATGGGAGGAAACCAGAGTACCCATAGAAAACCCACATGAACACACAGAGGACATGCAGACTGTACACAGAAGGCACTCCAGCCGAGAATTGAACTGGAGAACCTCTTGCTGTGAGATGACAACACTACCGCTGCACCACTGCACTGTCCAGTTTTCTGCTGTAAATCCTGATTCTTAAAGCCCAAGCAGCTATTCAGGATCAGTAGTAATGTTTTTTTCTTCATCTCCATACTCTGAGTCATTGTTTTAACACCATCCCTGAGACTGAAGGAGATGAGCATGTTTTGAGACATGAGCTTACCTAAAGGATCAGTGGTGAGAATGTATCAATTGGAATTCTTACAACCAAAGTTCAGAAATGAAAAGTGTCCACACAGCAGGAAAAAAAATGTCACCATCAAGAAGACATTATTTTCTGTAACATTATCATCAAATATTACATTCTCTTTAATCAAATGACTTGCAGAAAAGGGCACTGCCATGACAGAATGAAGCAGATCTAGGTTCTCCATAAGGTCAATGAGAAATGTGACTTTGAAGAAAATACTGAGGAGATACCACAGATAAATACAGGAAAAAGAAGTGTGTGAAATAAAAAGTCTAACTCTTAGTGGTGTGTGTGTGTGTGTGTGTGTGTGTGTGTGTGTGTGTGTGTGTGTGTGTGTGTGTTGAGAGGAGACATTAAAGACAGTCTCAAACACGTATGAGCAAACTAATGTTGAAAATGTCAGAAATGATCTTCTTAATCTTCTTTCTTACCAAAACTGGTTACCTGTATTTTAAATGCAGTCTTAGTCATCCATGACCCCAAAGGACGTTAAACCTACCACAAATGTCAGTCACTGTGGAATACTCTAAGGTGTCTTTGACACTTCACGTCCATGAAGTAACTTTCTCAGAATGCCATCTTTCTGTATCCATGAACTGAAACCAGTAGAGTGGCATGTTAGCAGTAAGGCCTAAAGCTAAAAATGCTGTTCTTTAATGTTAAGTTGTATTTACTTTTGAAAAAGAATATTGAAAAAAAGTCATGAATTATGTGTACATCCAATAAAATATAAAACTATGATATATTACAAACATTATAATATGAGAAGCAGTTTCTGCATCCTGATTACACTATCATACTTTGTAAATTGCACATTTTAGAAACAGTCAGTAATGTGAGCAGTCTTTGAATTATTTGTATTTTGTTTTGTTTATCTGTTTGTTTATGTATGTATTTTTTTTTTTGTTTTGTTTTTTAAACAGAGACATGCAGGCACTTGAAAATGGACAACTGTAAATAAAATATCTCACTCAGTACAGAATTACATACAGACCTGCATTAGCTATAGATGGCTGAGTGGGAAAATCAGTTCAGCATCATGAATTAAGGATAACAATTTAATTTCACAAAGTAATTAGATATTACTCAGAACTCAATCCAGTAGAAAAGAAATACAACGCTATCTGATGTGCTTTATCAAGTTAATTGTTTACCAATCAGGCACAGAAAAGGAAATGTACAGTTTATTGATCTTCAGTTTAAGTTTCATTTTCCAGTTTGTCTCAGGTTTCATGCTACACAGTTAAGTCTTGCTTGAGCTCTGCAATTATTTTAAGTAAACATGTTTTCTACTAACATTATTACAATGTGGATGTTAAGCATTCTAGCTGTATATTATAGCCTGGTAGATGAGAAATGTAGCATGTGCACTGAAACAATTCTGCCATCTATTTATCACTCAGTGACCTTATGCAAATCATATGACCTCCTTCTCTATGACCTTTTCTTCCTTTCTTTTTTTCAGCAATTATCTTCTCATTTGCACATCAGAGCCCTTTCAGCTGTCCCAATCCTACTTCTTGCAGCCTAATGATATTGTCACCCTTCATAGCGTGCAAAGTACTGAGGTACACAGTTCATATGAAGAATGTTAGGCAAAAGGAAACCCTTTCCATCCTGAGTGCATCTTCTGTTCCATTTCTGCTGTGACATGGAGTGACACAGACGTCATTCATACCATTTACATGTGCACAATGTATTGCAGGTCACACATCACTGCTGTTTTTCAATATCAAAACACTGAGCATATTCAAAATGTAACTTTATTGTACTATGAAAGGACAAAATGAATGTGAATTAGCAAACAGAAGTCAAGTGGCAGCCTATTCATATGTAAAGACATATATTTTGCTATTGCTGGTTACATTGTTGGACAAAGCGCTGTAGCTTGGTTTCTGGCAAAGTCTTGAAATTGCAAATTGAAATTCAGTCTGTCTAAGAACACACAAATGAAAAAGAATGCAAGTGCATGGAAAGTGTGGTTGTATTTATTGTTTTAATACATCTAAATTTAATCATATTAAACACACTAACAAAAGTCAAACCTTAGTGAAACCAGGTTGGGATTCATAGAAATATGTGACTGAACAAAGCTGGTGCCACAAAGCTGTGATAAACTGTAGTATAAAGTCAACACAAACACAGAAATGGTGGCAATCTCTGTTGCTGAGCAGCTAGGCATGCACTGTTCTGAAAATCAGAGAACAGCTAAAAAGCTGCAAGCCAATTAGAGAAGAGTCAAGAATGCAGTTTGGGGTAGAGTAAGGTAGCACCGTAGCAGGGACATGCAGACGAGTGTAGATCTTGTGATAAGTGAAAGCAACAGAAGCATGAGATGGCACATGTCAGAGCAGACTGTTGGCAGTGACTTCATTAAACTAAGGTACAGTAGAATGCAAAAGTCTACTGTCAGGTGTCAACTAACAGTATTACCTATTGGTCCCATGAAAGTGGAGGAAAGGAGAGTGTAAGACAGCAAGAGATAGGTAACATAGCAAACAGAGGTGCACAAAGGCAGCATAAAAGAAAAGCAGGTAGTGAAGTAAGGCACATATTTTTATGTTGCAATAGGAAACCCTCTTATAGATATATAGAAATAAGGAAAGAAAAGGAAGGGAGACAGAGAAACAGAGGATAGAATTGTGGAGAAGGATAGGCAGCAGGGGTGTACAGACACAAACAGTACAAACAGACATGGATATGCACACACTTCCACATGTACATACATGATGACAGAAGAAAGGAAGTGTTCCCACAGAGATAAAGAACAGCTAAGTGTCGGTCCAAGATAGCAGAAGCCAGATGTGGTATAACCAACACACAAATGAACAGCCCAGTGGTATAGGGGATGAAATCATGACTGTTAATACCAGGTTACCCAAGTTCAGTTCATTTAGTGGGAGAGTGCCTGAGAGTGCTGGTAGGGAGGATAGGTATGCCTATCTGGGTGAGGGTAGAACCATGTTGTGCATCTCTGTCTCTCTATATCTCTATCTCTCCAGTGGATACAGGGCTTAGATGGATGACACTGGGTTGAGGGGGAGGAAGGACAAAGTAGACACAACAGTCATTTTGATTTGGGGTGGGGCATGTACTCAGGCTACTCCCTACGACTTCCCAGCCAAATATTTATATCAGCACATGTGGGTGGAAACTTAGAACTAGAAAAAAATCCCTTGCCAGGCTGCAGTAAGATGACTCCTCCCAGCACATGCATATCCTCATACAGCCAACATATGGTGGAGTCAATGTGAAAGAACTCTTTCAAAATAGAAACTTTCCAGTGTGAGTAATGCTAGGGATCCTGCGGACACATAAATACAGCTGATGGGACTGTTGGGATTTGGAGATGAAAGTGCCTGAAGTCAGCAGTGGGTAGTGTCAACAAATGAAACAAAATGATGCAGTACCCCATAATAAACAACAGTGACATGACATATAGATAACAAGCACAATACAAGGAATGTCAACTGATATATAACTTTTGTAACCATTTGATTTTAATGTTCATAGCAACATATTGCGAAAATAATAAAAAGCCTTTTATTGTTAATAAAAACATAGCCCTGAAACACAGGAAAAAAAAGGTTAAAAGTACATTGAAACAGAGTAGCTGCTGGAAATACTTACTAAACCATTTGGGTCTTTCCTCCTTAACGTCTGCTTCCCACTGCTGAAAATCTTCAGGATGACAACTCCACATGTCATCTTTGCATCTGCATTGTCTTCAGGATTACAACTCCACAGGTCATGTTTGCATCTGCATTGTCTTCAGGATGACATCTCCACAGGTCATCTTTGCATCTGCATTGCTCAACAGTCCTGGGGATACAAGTAGCCTCATTAAGCAGATCAGCAAGATCATACCAGGCATTCATCTTATGAAAGGGACCCAGATAGGGTCTAAGCATCCACTCAAAGTGTGAGAGAAAGAGCATTATTTTATTTTTCGTCTTACACCAGCAAGAGCTTTCCAAGGGACATTAATGCCATCAGCCATTGTCAAGCATGTCCAAGATGGTGCCATAAGAGTCATGCTGCAGATGTGAATGCTAAATTATACGCAGTGCTGCCAAGAACAGCTACAAAATGCAATGCTGATACACACACAGGCAACATACATGAGCCTACATTCATGATTTATTGGCAGCACAGCATGCACCCCAGCTGCGTACTATGCCATCCTTGTGCTTCACCTAAAGAACTGCAGCTCATAAACGTATGTGAAACTTAGCCTAATGTTCATACTGCCACTCAAACTGCTGTTTCCTTGTGCCTAAAATGGATACTCTGTCACTGTAAATGTCAAACCAAAAAGGAAAAGAAGCAGCAATGGTTGCCTTGTCAACATAATATTTGGAAGCCATTTTCTGGCAGAGAAGAAAGAGATTTATCAGAAGACACATTCTTGAGGAGTTAAATCATGCTCTGCAGTACCTGTTTAGCAGGTATATTTCTGGTGGGATATACGTTTTTCCCTTACCTGGGAACAAAGTACGGTTACATGTGTTAATCTGTGTTGTTGTTTGCTTCCATGTGTATCTGCATATATGTCATATGTTATATCTATGAATGCATATCTATCCTGTAAATAATGGAGCCAGATCTCTATCAGGACTGCAATATGCCTAATGAATCCTAAATATCCTACATATACATGCTGTGTGAGCAGCTGTTGGGCCTCCCCTAATGTAGCCCCATCCTCATACCACATGAGTCTACTTTCAGTTGTTTCTGTGTTGTGTCCCCAACCCATACGGTCAGGGGAGACCATCCTTTTGACCATTCTTTCACCTGCATAACCCTGTGAACCTCTGTTTGCCATCCACTCCAGCAAAATATATGCACACATCTGTCGCTACCTATAATCATGGGTATCAGTGGGGTATCCCACTGTCAATAGTATTGGGTATCCATCATACCTACTGTTTTCCTCTACATGCTGACACCCATACTGTTTCAAATATGCATGCAGCCCACTTTTGCAAATGGTCGCCTACTATCCCCAGCAGTCAGCAGTCCACAGATGTGTGCCTTCTTCCTGTAGGTATCCTCTTGATCTCTAGAGGTGGGTGGACAGCTGAGGTTGGACAAATTGAGCAAAACTCAGAATTGCATCCTGCTGCAGCAGTCTGGCCCTTTGGAGCCCTTTGTCAGGGAGAAAGAGGGCCACTAGCCTGTACAGGTCACATCTAAGAGTCAGTGATCTTTGATATCAGTGTTCTTAGTGGGCAGAACAACACAAGGCAGCAGTATCATAGGCAAAACATTGTCAGTTATCAGGCATTCCTACAAGAAGACTTACAATGTAGCAGCAGAAAGGTTACCCATTGGAGCGGCCACATCCCATTACAAGTTTAACTGATGCAGAGGAGTTTTTAGTCTACTTGCAAGAAGATGATTGAGGCACATGTATCATATCCAGACAAGTGTATACATCTTCCATCAGAGAACAACCACCATGCATCTCAAAGGTAGATGCTCCAGATTAGTAATCATAATGCATGTGGGTATAGAAAATGTGCTGTGTATGTTGGCAGGCCACAGGTACAGCTACATATGTTTCCCATTCCTACGTCAGGTGAGCAGATAAATGGGACTGGCAGTATATATGTCTCTCCATTTTGTGTCTGCACAGTGTGCTCCACCAATTGCATGCATAACACAGGGCCTCACATGCAGAAGGTATAATCAAATTCAATGTGTTCTGTCATGTGTTGTATATTCCCAGGCCAGACTACCCATACCAAGTCAATCAGGACGAAAGGCAGATATCAGTACCAATGCAGAGTCTGATGATGGTGCCAAGATACAGACTGAGTTATAGTCTGATGACAGACAGGCAGCCTATGTCTCCCTGCTGAGATGTCCTCTACCACTCCTTCAGAATGAAGGTGCAACCTTGACCACACATGAAGTACTGGCTGTACAGACAGAATGCTCAAAATCCTCTTTGGAAGGGGGGGTCCTCAGTGACCAAGGGCACCATCAATGCATCCCATATGGCTGCAGCAACAGAGGAAAACACTGCCTCTGGTCTGGCTATACCCACCATACAGTAGCCTAGCAAGGGGGGTCACATATTACAGCTGGCCTATGATATGCTGATGGTGTTAAGACTCAATAAAATAATTGCAGTGCTGTCATCTGGGCACAATCTGCTGCTACCCATGCAGACAAAGAGATGAATGATGTGGTTTGTAGCTTCTCAGAGGATGCCACACATTTGTGATGATGCCTCTCATGCTAGGATTCATGAGGACTGTGGTGTTAATACATTGCCACCATATCCACATCTCTGCATACAATTGAACAGTAAGTGCCACCATAAATACCTTGACCAGAGTTGTGCCCATAGTTATGAGACAGGTGCATACATGGGATCATCACAGTGAGAGGCCATTGCAGGTTAAACAATCTTCTCCTGCAGATCTGTAAGTCTGTCTTTCCAACCCCTTATACCCCTTATTTCATTAGTGTCGTTGTCTGCCAGTATCCAAAGGCAACTCCATTCCCACATCAGCACACATTTCCCATTCCAGGGGGCTTGAAGTCAAACCACAACAGACCAACACAGTGACCCCAGATAATGGTCATATAGTGGCACCCACTCCCAGTCATTGCTCCATAGTGCCATCCCTATAAAGTAGTTTTACTTAGTTATTTATTTATAGGTTCATAGGTCAGTACTAGGCTAACTGCCCTTGTGGACCATTTTAAGCCTGGCCAATTATCCCATTTGAGAATCAAACCCTGCACTTTTAGTGTGTAAGGCAAACACCATAACCATTATGCCATAGCCCAATCCCTTTGTATATTATTATTTAATAATTGTTAACTGTTTGTTCACTAGTCTGTAAACCGTTTTCAGGTATGACCAAGGCCACAAGGCAAAGTTACACAACTAATGTCAGTAGAAAAATACAAGATCATATGCAGATAACATGAGGATCAAAAAATATAACATCCCTGGAAAATTATGGAAGAAGCTGACAAATATACATGACTATGCATAAGTTCATAAGTTCATAGGTAGGTACTAGGCTATTGGCCCTAGGGCCTATATAAGCCTATTCAAAAAGGTACCCTGGCTTTCGCCACCCAAGAAAATTATTTTCCTGTGCCCCTGTCGAGCAGAATCACAGATGTGATCCCCGGGGTAAATTTAATATTTCCCATCCAGTCATCAAGATTTTTCTTGAAGAGTGCTAATGAGGAGCTTTGTTTGATATAGATAGGTAGTTTGTTCCAGAGTATGGGAAGTCTCTGGGACAGGAATCTATCCCTCCAGCATGTTCTGTTTGTTGTGGTGACAAGGTTTAGGTCCCTAGAGCATGTAGCTTGAAGGGATTGGGATTTCTTTAAGTGGAGCATGTCCAACAGCTCTGGGTTTGACATAGCTTTGTATGTTAGGCAGAGATTGCCTCTGAGTAGGTGATATGCGACGGAGTAAAGCTGGAGTTTTTTGAGACGGTCTGCATAGGGCATCTGTTTGAGGCCAGTAATCCTCTTTGTGAGGTATTTCTTCAGCCTTTCCAGTTGTTGTAGATGTCTTGTGAGGTACATACCAAAAGGGGCATTGTGCTCTATAATGGGACTAATGAGTGATGAGTAGAGGGGAACAATGACCTCTTTTTTCCTGGATGAGAAACCTTTTGTGATGAGGTGTGCCATATAGAAGGATTTCCTGACTATTGTGGCAATGTGATTATCAAAGGAGACTACTGTCCACCTGTGTCCCAAGGTCTCTTATCACACTTTCGGTGTTAAGTAGACTACCACCTATGTGGTAGCTCATGGGTACAGAGTTTTTACCAAAGGGGATGACAATGCACTTTTTGGCATTGAGCTTGAGGCCATGGCTTTGACACCAGGCATCTGTCTTAGTGAGGCCCTTTTGTAGGATGTCCACATCATTAGAAGTTTTGATTATGGCTTCTAGCTTGCAATCATCTGCGAACATCATTAGCCAAAGACCTTCTGTGTTAGTCTGTACTTTAGAAAAGTAGATACCAAACAGGAGAGGACCCAGGACTGAACCCTGTGGTACTCCACTTGTCACTGGTCTGAAGTCAGATTTGGAGTCTGCTACTTTCACAGTGTGGGTTCTGTCAGTGAGCCAGTTGGCAATCCATCTTGTGACATAGGAATTTATACATAGTTTAGTGAGATTATCTATAATTCCAGAGTGGAGAATGCTGTCAAAAGCCTTGGCAAGATCTAGATAGGGTTGAGGTCAGGGCTGAAGCACTCCAAGTACTGCAGCAAGCAGGCGTAAATTCAGTTACAGAATAAGTACCCAATATTCACAAACTGAGAAATAATTATACAGTTGTTACAAGTACAGAAAAAGGACTTAAAGACATTACTGAAGTTATGTAGAGATCCAGAGCCATAAGAAGTTTCATGATCTGGCTCCCCTCAATGCTAAGTTGAGAAGCTGGAAAAAAGGTTATTTCTCCATGTGAGTTAAGGACAAAAAAAAAAAAAAAACAAAGGACTTGCTTGCTGCAGTACTTGGAGTGCTTCAGCCCTGACCTCAAATACAGCACCACCATTTTCTTTACTGCAAAACTGTACCATCAGCAGTTGTTAATCCTACCCCTAACATCTTCTGCAAGCGCACCCATCCTCTTTGTCCCTCTGTAGCTATGCATCTGGACAGATCACTTTAAGTCTGTTCTCTAATAACTCCCCTATCCCTCTTAAATACACAGCACAATTCTATACATGATAAAAGTGGCAAGGTAATACAGTATATAAAATACATGATTATTACTACAGTTAATTAAACAAGCCAGTCAGAGCAATTGCACTTTTTTGTTTCAAAGAGGTGTTTTATCAGAATGATGAATGGCTGTAAGCTGTCTTGTGCCTCTAACAGAGTAAGGAAGGAAACGCCAGACTACAGTCACAATTTTGTTGAAGGATTTTGCAGTGATGGCAATAGTGAAACATGGTCTGTATAGTGTTGAACAATTCAAATTTCATAATGCATACTGACTTGACTTTATTTGGAACTTATTCTTAACAGAAGGACAGTAGTGTTCATGAATTAATTTGAACATCAGCTTATTTAATAAAAAGTAGCTATAACTTTCACTGGCAAGCAGTTAGGTCTGTAAGTGTTATAAAGGTGTACTCAGTACTTAGGTACAAATGTATGAATCAACATTTTATTCTCAGTGTTTTGTAGTATTGATGTGTTCTCTGAGGATGGCAAGGAACTTATCGGCAGGGCATATTCAATAAATAGGGTGTTAATGGCTATAGCATGTCTAGCTTCAGTAGTAAGCAGATGGAAGATTTTTTTAGTCTACTTTTAGCTGCTCTAGTACAATGCAACATATTCTTTCTGTATCAGATGAAGAAGTCAGGCTTTGATCCAGGACAAATCACAGGTATTTATGTTGTAATACATTTGTGAGATTGGCACCCTGTATCTCAATTAACTTTCAGTAACTGGCATTGTTCGATCTTTAAAATTTTCCAAAGGGCACAACTGTTGATTTGTGTTACTTAGGAAAAGCTTATTTGTCTGTAGCCAGTTCCAGGGCCATGCAAGATTTCCCATACTGCCACCTCACTCTTTGTCATTGGAGGACATTGTCTATAACATAGAGTGCTCCTTTCCAAAAGATCTTCTATTTCTGCTCCCAGTGACATTCCCCCATCTCATTTTGTGATATCAGCCATGTGTCATTTTTACCTGGACAGATGACTGTGGCCCAGTGCGCCCTCTGTCCTGTGTGCAGAGATGTCTGATGCACAACGTGATTTGATCAGACACTACCCAGCACAGCCTTAACTAACACTGTATGTATCATGTTTGTGTGACACTGAACTGTCACTGTGTATTCATCATGTGTCCACAGAACTGGACCAGATGCTGCTGGTCTACATTGCTGTATACTGTGCCCATCTCTGTTTTTAGCGTGGGGAGTGTAAAACATGCTGCACGCTGTTTCTCAGGCTCATTCTTGTTGCTGAATGCTGCTGGTGTATTTGCTGTGGTTAGGCAGCTGTAATGGAACCAGCATTTCCCAGGTCAGATGGGAGGTGGACATACTTGCTGTTAATCATCTTATGTAGCATGTAGCATGACATACACTTAATAATGGCAAGTGCATAATGCAGGTCCCCCTACCTCTCCACTCTCAAATATCCAGGCAGCAATAATGGGCCTTCAGCAGGCCAGCATACACACAATAGTGTTTCTTTGGCCTTATGCTTATCTCTCATATCAGGCCAGCATACACACAATAGTGTTTCTTTGGCCTTATGCTTATCTCTCATATCAGGCCAGTATAGAGACAATAGTGTTTCTTTGGCCTTATGTGTATCCCTCATATGCATGTGTCATTAATGATTTCTTCATTTTGGGAGATGTTTGCCTCTATATCTGTATGACTATGGAGTTGGTATATATAACTTCAGGTAGTACTGGGGGCTTGCCCCTTATAGGGGGTCCCCCCTACAAAAATGCTTAGAGGTTAATTTTTTATCATGTTGTGGTTTTATTTTGGTATTTGCACTCAGTGACTTTGTTGTTTGCTGGCTTGTAAATTGCTGATACATAGTGTAACTGTATCACTGCATGCAGGGCTGGTTTTGTCCATACACAGTACAATTCATCTTTTATAACAGCTGATCAAAATACCTTGTACAGCCAGAGAAAGTTATAACATTTCTGGCAAACAAAGTAATTATGTTATAAACTTCTAACTAAACAGACTGATAGGGGTGTTGTCACTGTTCTTAATCCTGAAGAAGTTCCTAAGAATTGATGTGTGTCAGATCTTCAAGGCAAAAGTGCATCCATTTTTTAATACACTTCTCATGGGACTCAGAAAGGCTTAGCACAAAGTTTAAGCCTTAACCCAGAAGGTTTCTGCATTGTGCTATGCCTTTCTGATTCTTTGCTGGTTTAACTGCCGAGGGTTTCCCCTCATGTGGGCCTTAGTGCAGAGAGTGTTCTCACGGATGATATTGCAGTGTTTCAGACCAGAGAAGTGGCTGATGGTAATAAGCAATATGCTCTCCCCAGGAAATATACACTCCATCAAGAGACATCAGTTTCTCATTCACACCTATGGGAGTACTTGCAGTGCTGGTAAATCAGGCAAACCTGTGGGTGTAGGGGGGAGTCATTGTGTATGTGTGTGGACATGTCTGTAGGGCACAAATGAGGCTGAATGAATGTGTGTGCGTGTGTGCAGCTGGATAGTTGCAGGATGGTAGGAAGGCAGACAATGTCAGGACTAGGTATGAATGTGTGTGTGTGCATTGTAAGTGCAGGTAAGTGCATGAGTATTTCCATGAGTGAGAGTGAATGTGATGAGCTTGTTCATAAGTTCATAGGTTCATAGGTAGGTACTAGGCTATCGGCCCAAGGGCCTACGTAAGCCTAGCCAGCAAGGTTCCATAGCTTACGCCACCCAAGAAAGTTATTTTCCTGTGCCACTGTCCAGCAGAGACACAGAAGTGATCCCGGGGTGTATTTCCTATTTCTCATCCACTCATTAAGACTTTTCTTGAAGAGTGCTAATGAACTTTGCTTGACATAGATGGGTAGCTTGTTCCAGAGTATAGGAAGTCTCTGGGACAGGAATCTATCCCTCCAGCATGTCCTGTTTATTGTGGTGACAAGGTTTAGGTCCCTAGAGCATGTAACTCGGAGGGATTGGGATTTCTTTAGGTGTAGCATGTCCAACAGCTCTGGGTTTGACATAGCTTTATATGTTAGGCAGAGTTCACCTCAGAGTAGGCGATATGCTACGGAATAAAGCTTGAGTTTTTTGAGGCGGGCAGTGTAGGGCATTTGTTTGAGGCCAGTAATCCTCTTTGTGAGATACTTCTGTGGCCTTACCAGCTGCTGCAGATGTCTTGTGAGGTACATTCCAAAAGGGGCGTTGTACTCAATAATGGGTCTAATGAGTGATGAGTAGTGGAGAACAATGACCTCTTTTTTCCTGGATGAGAACCCTTTTATGATGAGGGGTGCCATGTAGAAGGACTTCCTGACTACTGTGGTGAAGTGACTATCAAAGGAGAGACTACTGTCCACCTGGGTCCCAAGGTCTCTTATCACACATTCGGTGTTAAGTAGATTGCTGCCTATGCGGTAGTTCATGGGTACAGAGTTTTTACCAAAGGGTCAGATTTGGAGTCTGCGTTTCTGTGTTTGTGTATGTTTCCACGTGTGAGAATGGTTGATGTGTGTGTGTGTGTATGCATTTGTTTTTGTAAGGCAGTGTCTTTGCTACAGCAAGGCATGTTCTGCTATGCCGAACACTACCACAGCAAGGTCTGACAGCACAGTATTTGATTCATAGTTAGTAAAGAGTCGCTAATGAGGTTGTTTTCATTGCAGTTATGACATGTTTTTGAATTGGAATTTTTCTGCAACCCATTTTGGGCAATTGTCTGAATCCATTGGGTAATTGACAAATAAACCTGAATGGAATGGAATGGAAGGGAAATATAGCATGATTTGTGAAACACTGTCTACCTAGATTTTGGAAAAATCTGTCACTGTCAGTTAAACATTACACTTCTCTATCTACTGTTGAGAAATTAGAAATAATGTTATGGCCAGTAAGGAATGTAATAGCACTGTATCACTTGGGCTTCTTGAAATGAGTAGATCCCAGGCCTGATAATGAAGCCTGTGAATGTATAAACCTGTCAGGATCTGTGCACTCTAAATTGATGAACTGTCCATCTCTGCCTACAGATACTCAAAGGTCTGAAATTTTCAAACTGCAGAACATTTGCTGAACCTCATTTCACACACAGCAAGAGACATGTCACTACTTGAGATGTACATTAAGGGCGGCTTTTAAAAGGAAAAAATGTGTCATCTATTTAGTGAGGAAGAAATCAGACACCTCTTAATTTCCTGAATACTACACTTATTTTTTTATTTTTTCCATAATGTTACTGACAAATGTGGATATGAATTAGGGTGCAAGTAAGCCATTGCATTAATTCTTTCATTTTCCAGTTATCCCAGTCCCATTGAATTTATGGTTGGAGAGGAGTTGGAGCATATCCCAGTGCTCAGTGTGTACAAGACAGAGACAGCTTCAGTTTGGCACAAAATCTTTGTAAGACAGACACACACACACACACACACACACACACACACACACACACACACACACACACACACACACACACACAAACTGACAGTTTATAGGATTGCCCATTCACTTGTTGCATGTTTATGTTATATAGTAGGAAGAAACTAGAGCACCCGATGAATAATCATACAAACACAGGAAAGACATAGAAACACTACACAGAAGGCACCACAGCCAAGGACCAGACTGGACAAGCAGTACTGGGAAGCAGCACTTTAACCATTAACACTGTTCCATTCATCAAATATCTTAACTTCTGATGTGGGAACTTGACTGAAAGTGCAAAATTAAAAATGTGATGCAATCAATACATTATAACTAGATTGCTAAAGACAGAACTATAACATTGCTGTCAAAATGTAAGTAATAGTTAAAACTGACCCTCTAGGATATAAGCGCAAAAATTCAAATAAATAACTTCTATGATGAAGACAGAAATCTGAAAATACAAAAGGAGAAACAATGGGGAGGGGTGGAAGTATTGCTGGTAGAAGACTATCTTGCCCTCCATTGCCTTGGGTGTGAACAGCATAGATACCCATACCGCTCTGTACTGATACATGCATTCAGGCCTATTATAAAATAAAATGAACAGTACTGTTTGTGGAGCTGTAATCATTTAAGTTGTGTATGGTTATACAGGAAATGGCAGACATCTGGTATAGTGAAACAGGATAGAATAAAAATGAAAGGATGACTAGGAAGGTGAGGAGAAAGGAATGGTCTGTGCAAGTGTGAAGACAGCATGGAAATAACAAGCTCTTGATAAGCCCTGTCCATTGAAGGATTCATCAGTGGACACAGATTAAGGATGTGGACTGTCAAAAAAATAGGATATTCTGTATGGCTTTTCCTTCAGGTTGAGGCAGGTTGAGCCAGGCAGGTAGTTCTAATTCTGCTGAAGGATATAAAGCAAAGATAATAATTCTCAACAGAAGTCATCATTAACAGATGTTCTGTCTGCAATCAGCTTAATATGATTATTTAAAGCGTGGACAGCAATGTGTGTTTTAACTAATAGCAACGTGATCTTTTAGAGTGGCTGCACTACAGAAGCTTCTGAAAGTTTAAACATCTTTGTAATAATCTACTGAATGTTTCATGTAGGCTATATGGAAGTAAAAAAAAGTTTTAACTTTTAAACTAACTAAAGAAAACTTGTTTTAGTCTACATTTTCCTAGTTTAACATTGCCTATTGGCTGTTTATTTACTTACTTATTCATTCCTTCCTCTATTAAAAGTAGTCAGGCATAATTCATGGTAGTATGTAAGCACAGTAAGGTAAGATTTCAAGACTCATACCATGCATTATGCGTTATCTGAAAGGGTGAAGGTCAGTTTTAATGTGCTTGCTTCTGCACTGAGCAGATTCCAGGTGATATTCCACATTACTCCTTGTATAAGAACAGTTCCTTTTACTGTAAATATTTTCAGTGGGAAAGCATTATTTAATGCATTATCTTCATGACTACTACATTGTTAACACAAAAAACTGAATGAAAACTTTGTACTAATACTAAACCACCAATACCATGATCGCTGCAGCCCGCAAAAACAAATTAAGTCAAAAAGCCACCTAACAAAATATTCCCTATACTAAAATAAGTAAAAATAGCAAAATGCATTGCAAATGTGAAAGTCAAATATGTAAAATTATAAAAAATTATAATGATATTAACACAACCTAAACCAGAGATTGTAGAAGGTGAAGCCATGAACAGAGGCAAGTAACCTAGTGCGACCAACTAAAAACTTAAAAACCCAAGAAAACTAATTCAAAAGCAGAAGGAACTGACATATGTAAAAAATGCATTAACCCATGGGCAAATAAGTTAACCTACATGATGAAAGAGCTGCATAGTCATATGGAAATTCATACACAGAAACCGTAAAACGGACCCTGTAAAAGAAAATGTAATAACAGCATTTCACATGCATTGTAAAACCTCTGTAAATGAGCATACATTCCATGAATTCCCCAGTAAATGTATTAGACACTAAAGTTGAACACAGCAGCAGTAAATAAAAAGAAAACAATAAAACATTATAAAACTGCCCCAACCCCCAAAATGTTTTGCAATACTTGAAAATGGGGGATCCAGAGCAGAACCATGTCCTGTAAAGTACGGCAACAGGTAGTATCATCTCAGCACTGGGTAATACAGTAGACATTTATCTAGAAGTGGCCCTAATCCAGGCCTTGAATATATAACCTCCCCCATGCCAATTCTCCCAGGCAGCCTAATCCTTAAATACACTGAACCCCTGGTACAGTTCACAAAGAGAAAAACAATTTAGGAAAAGTCCGAAGCACTAATGAAAATATATATAATTCATAAAAAAACCCTATCCTTCCTTGAAACTTCCTTAAGACACATTAAAAGAAAATGTCTGCACTGCACAAAACTTTCCCAAGCTACCATAAAACAATTTAAAAAATTCTGTATAGTAAACAGTTAATACATTTACACAAAGTTAATTCTGATCACTAAACAATTATTCATAAAACTACTGGTATAGTAGACTATACTTATAATACTTTTGTACATACTGAATGTCATACTTAATTGTTTTTTTCTTTTATTATTACATCACTGGTGTCTTCTCGTATTTTATTGTATCCTGTGTATTCCAAACTGTATGCATGTATGCATATATCCTTTTTAATTATATCTATTCTCCTATTTTACTTAATATTCTTTAATTCTCTGGAGCTTTTCTCCCTGAACCTAAGCTGAATATGGGTATTTATTACCCAGTCAGACTTCCCTGGTAAATAAATGTCAATAAAACAAATAAACAATAAAATAATAAAACTCTTTAGTAGCTCAGATGCTGTTATTATGCTTGAAATAACTTAAATAATATAGAAATCAGAGGGGAAAATAAAATTGCCTAAACAAATCACATAAGTTCATAGGTTCATAGGTTGGTACTAGGCTATCAGCCCTAGGGCCTATACAAGCCTAGCCATAACAATTTCCTGGCTATTTCTTCCCACACTATTTACGTCCCTGGACCCCTGTCTAGCAGGGCAACTGATGTGATCCCCGGGGTGAATTTCCTTTCTCCCATCCAATCGTCAAGGTTCCTTTTGAAGAGGGCCAAAGAGGCACTCTGCTTGACATGTATGGGCAATCTACTCCAGAGTCTGGGGAGTCTCTGAGTCAGGAAACTATCCCTCCAGCATGTTTTGTTAATTGTGATGGCAAGGTTTAGATCCCTGGAGCATGTGGCTCTGATGGATTGGGATTTCTTTAAGTGTAGCATGCCCAACAGCTCTGGGTTTGACATGGCCTTGTATGTTAAGCAGAGATCGCCTCTGAGTAGACAATATGCAACAGATTATAGCTGGAGTTTTTTAAGGCAGTCAGTGTAGGGCATCTGCTTTAGGCCTGTGATTCTTTTAGTGAGGTATTTCTGGGGCCTTTCCAGTTGTTGCAGATGTCTTGAGAGATACATACCAAATGGGGCATTGTATTCTATAATGGGTCTAATGAAGGATGAGTACAGTGGGACAATGACCTCCTTTTTTCTAGATGAAAAGCCCTTAGTGATAAGGTGTGCCATATAGAAGGATTTCCTGACTGTTGTGGCGATGTGGTTATCGAAGGTGAGACCACTGTCCACCTGTGTCCCTAAGTCTCTTATCACACTTTTGGTGTTTAGTGTACTGCCAAATATATGGTAATTCACAGGTACATGTTTTTTCCCAAAGGGGATAACTATACATTTCTTGGCATTGAGCTTGAGCCCATGGCTCTGGCACCAAGCATCTGTTTCTGCAAGGCCCTTTTGTAGAGTATCCACATCATTTGGGGATTCAATAATGGCTCCCAGTTTGCAGTCATCTGTGAACTTTGTTAGCACTCATAATAGTGGAATAAGAGGGAGTGCTATTTTAGCTATGTAAAAACCATGTTAAATATGTATAGCTTATCAGCAAACTAATATCCATCAAAACACACAAAACAAAAATATCATTAACCACTTGTTGACAAACCATCTTTCTATTGCCACTTAAGACAGGTTGCCATCACCTTGGAGGTAACCATTGTCAGTTGCAGCTCCCAATGTAATAAATTAGATTTTCTTCATATAATGAGTGCTGACCTCTACCTTTGTGAGCCTGAACCAAAACTATGGCAACTTCATTGTAGATCTATTACAAATGCTTGTGTGCTCTAACTTCCAGTAGATTGATCCTAATTAACTTTTTAACCTTCTCAACAACCAACCCTATTAAACTGCATGGTCTTACCAGAACCATGTCTAAACTCAAAACTCCTACTATGTTCCTAACATGATTCCATGTTGCCCAACCTTAAAACTCCACCCCTGACATAAACCTAAAATCCTCAACCACTCCCTAAACATAAAACTCCAACTCTCCTCCATAAACATAAATTCTCTGATTGCTCCCTAAGCCTAAACTCCCTTCCTGTTTCCTAAATGTAAAACTCCCCTCCTGCTCGCAAACCCTAAAACACCCCTTCTACACCCTCCCTACAGCTGCCACACTTAGTCTTGCTAGAAGTCGAATTAAATGTTCTGGTAAAGTATGACAGATGCTTGCCTGAACTCATGTTTGAGTTTGAGAGCAAACAGCAGGCTGTGCAAAAGACACCTGAGCAGTGATATTTGACTGCTTGGGAGTGTTTAGGATGGTGTTTGAGTGCTTGGGATGGTCTTTGGATGCTTAGGATGGTCTTTGAGTGCTTGGGATGGTCTTTGCATGCTTGGGATGGTCTTTGCATGCTTGGGATGGTCTTTGAGTGCTTGGGATGGTCTTTGCATGCTTGGGATGGTCTTTGAGTGCTTGGGATGGTCTTTGCATGCTTGGGATGGTCTTTGAGTGCTTGGGATGGTCTTTGGATGCTTGGGATGGTCTTTGAGTGCTTGGGATGGTCTTTGCATGCTTGGGATGGTCTTTGGATGCTTAGGATGGTCTTTGAGTGCTTGGGATGGTCTTTGAGTGCTTGGGATGGTCTTTGATGGCTTGGGACTCAAACACTTGTAGTAGAAGCCCCTCATTGCACTTCTGCACAGACTACAATCAACAACACACATCAGACTGATAATAAATAAACATAATCCTTCCCTGTTTAACAGCTATCCAGTTAATCCTTCCCTGTTTAACAGCTGTCCAGTATGTATTTCTTCTCTTGGACAGCTAAAATACTTCCAAATACAGCAACAGATTGCTTCTGGGGCACTGCCAACAGTACCACTTAGCATCTCTCTCAACAAGCATTATTCTACAATATCATATCTTGAACAGACATAAACTATTTATATAAGTTGATGTACCCCCACACTCAGATTATGTATATTTCATGTACATGGTGTCACCATTATAGTCTGCATACAGTCAAAAAACACAGATTCAACAATCTAAAAATGAAACAGCATAAAGATACAATTAATTTAAACAACTAAGCAACAAGTCAAGGAAACAAGTAGTCAGTTAAATACAATGGTAATGGTCACACAAATGTACTCACTTTTGTTGACTAGGTTAGCTATACTAAACATAGTCTATTTTCACAATAGACCTTAGGTGATATTCTTGTTGTGCTAGGGGACATTTGTCCACGATACAGGGTATGTTTTACTTTTTGATCTCTATGTGAGTGTGTGTGCATGTGCCTACACACACACACACACACACACACACACACACACACACACACACACACACATATGGATCTACTTCAGAAGATAAACTCAACAGAAAGTTGAACTTCATATGTTTGAGACCGTATAATCGACTTTCTGTAAAGTTGAGCAACAAAAAACAACAACAAAAATCTATGGGTTTTTTTTTTTGGGGGGGGCAAGACCTCCTGCACACACACACACACCCCCTTTTGGGGTCTGAACACGTCATACCCCCTGCATATTATATATACTAACTGTAAAATCACACTACAGTGGGAAAAAGGGTAAATTTCCCAATCCCCACTGCATCACACTCTCCATTCAAAAGCTTCAACATCATTGCAGAAAGTCTATCATATGGTCTCGACCATATAAAGTTTGACTTTCTGTTAAGCTGATCTTCTGAAGGACCCATATCTATATACGTGTGTGTGTGTGTGTGTGTGTGTGTGTGTGTGTGTGTGTGTGTGTGTGTGTGTGTGTGTGTGTGTGTGTGTGTGTGTTTTATTTTCATAGTATTTCGGAATACTTGATCATAAATATCACATGGAGAAACAATCAAGAAATATTAGCCTGCAGTCTTTGTTCACAGTTCAACCCCCCCCCCCCCCCAAGTTCTCTTTTGAATTTTTTCCTTCTCTGCATTATTTATAAAATGTTATATATGTATATGTATATATATATATATATATATATATATATATATATATATATATATATATATATGTGTGTGTGTGTGTGTGTGTGTGTGTATGTATGTGTGTATATAAATGTGTGTGCACATGTAAACAGTGTATAAACATACCAGCATAACATTCACACAAAAATGTAGTAGTATTTGAAATGAAGAAAGCTAAGTAATGTCACTTACTAGGCTTACAACTGTATTGGTGAGTCCCTGTATAGTATAACTGAAATCTGCCTGCTGACTTCATATACTACCTCAGGTTGCA
Organism: Protopterus annectens; assembly: GCF_019279795.1. Taxonomy (NCBI): domain Eukaryota; kingdom Metazoa; phylum Chordata; order Ceratodontiformes; family Protopteridae; genus Protopterus; species Protopterus annectens. The sequence goes on from NC_056738.1 coordinate 451,101,741, forward strand.
GATTTATATTTTCTTTCACTGTTAGCATCATAACATTTTAGCGGAAGAAGAGTTGCTGTGTCTCAGAAAATGCTATTTCTGTTAGTAACCTTTATTCTATCTTTGGTGACATTATCTGTCGTTCTAATCAGTGACTGAGGGATTGTCTTTTTCTTTCTTTCTTTGAGCATTATGTACCATATTAAAAAAAGTCTCTCACCCTGTTAAAGTCATAAGATTAATTGTTTCATGGACCACAAGATATTTAAAGCTGAGTTATATCAAAATTATATAGCATGTTGGCCATAATAATAATAACTTGCTATGAAAATTAGCACTGCACCTATTCTCAGATACAGAAACATTTTTATCGCTAAGAGCCCAACCAGTCATTTCCATGCAGGAACATTTTGCAGACACCTACCGATCTACAATACCTTTCTGCTTGTAACTGTGGATGCCATTACTATGAACTCTCACTTCTGTTACTATGAGATGTTGCTGATTTCATTTTTTCCAAACCAAAAATTCCTCAAATGATGTCAGTAAATCAGGCATAATCAGTGTAAATATAAGCCCGTGATAAAACAAAGTTTAAATAAATATTTAAGTAAATTGTTCAAGTAGAATAGCACAACAAAATAAAAAAAGGTTAAGCACTTTTATCTTTTCATTAGACAGACTTCATCAAAACCAGTAAAACAGAACAAGTGTATTTAAATTCTTGTGATAATACAGAACTAATAATCTTAAAGTACAATACCTCCATTTAATTAACATCTTGGACAACAAAAGCAGCAGTCCTACAAATAAATTATGCATTTATAAATGCCTACTAATAATTATTGGACATTCGTAAATAAATAGATGAACATTAGAAAATTAAAATAAACCTACAGTAAAGTATCTGCATTATTAAATACGTAAAGCCCCACTTTTTATTTTTATTTTATTTTTTGCACCTATACTTGATTGACGAGGTAAATACTTTAGCCTGCTTTCCTGTTGGAGTCCTTTTTCTTTGTCAACATATGCAAATCATAGAACTGAAACTTGACCGTGAGTTTTTTTTTTCTTTTTTTTCTTTTTTTTTTTTGGAAATAAACATTTCACTTGTTCTTGTTCTGCTCATTTTTTTCCTTTTCCGGTTCCAAAACTGTATAAAAAAGATATTCTCAGCTTGAGCTCTTTGTTACATAATATTAAAGACATTTTTCACTTAAAAAAACATTTAACAATAGATATATTTCCCAGTGTCATGAAAGGCTCTCAGCAAGTACATTCAAAAGTGAAAAAGCAGGGTATTTTCTCTTCAACCTTCATGCAACACAGGTAAGTTCATAATATTGCTTACCATGACGTATGCTATTTTTGGTGTGCTGTACTGTTTTTATTCTCCTGCTGCACTTCAGAAGATAGAAAAGCAAGGCCTACCAATACCAACACAATGGTTATGATATACTACACATACACTGTGTTTTCCACTGACCTTTGAAACCACTCCAAGGACACTGAATACAATGCTCAGGTTTGACTTATTCTTCACAAGGTTATACAAAGTACTGTTATTGTTGTGATGACACTACGGGTAGCATTGTAAACAGCAAAGAGGGTATATTACTGCAGAACATGTCAACGAGTTTATGCCTTGAGAAAAATATAATTTCAAAATGAAAAAAATGCACTTAAAAAGCTTGGCGTTTTTCTGAATTTGATCAACATGGTGGTGGACAATGTGAACAAAAATGTTAATACTCACCAACAAAATAATGTGCAGGCCAATGAAGGCTGAGAAATTAAATCTGCTGTCAAGAATTCCTGCTGCCACACACTGGAATATGTTCTTCAAATTAGCTCCTTAAGCATATGTGATGCCCAACTTTGAGTAAAGTAGTGCTTGTTTCCCTTGTTTCCACAATTTTTACCTGCATGTTCCCAAGGTTGACAGCACAGCTACCTGTCTTCATTGTTTCAGTTAATACATCAGTTGAGCTTGTCATAAATATTGCTGTCTTTCTAGCCTGCAAGTAATATCTTTACATATTTTCTGCAAATGGCTTTTCACTCAATTCTTGGAGCTTGCAATATTTTCGTACTGCACTCAAATGACAACCTAACCCATAAGTACAAAAATCTCTGTTAACACATGGAGAATGGGATGACAATGGAGCTACAACATCTGTAGTTCTCTATCTAAAAGTGTATAATGTACACTTTTTAGTACTCTGCTCCATCTATAAATGCTGAGTTGATCAGTAAATTATACATACACACACATGTACACATATTTTACATATACATATATCATCATCAAGTCCCTGCATGATTCAGTGTCACTACCCTGTGTGGCAAAGTGAGATACTGCTAGCCCAGCTATATGGAATTTTGTAATTATATGTCATTGGTGAATATTGAAATGATTTGTGTAAGATGCTTGTGCTACAACTGTATTAGAACTGTATATTATATGGATATTAAGCTACTGGTACAGAAGTGTGTGTTGAAAAGGGTTTGTAAAGTACTGAGCTTAAAAATGTAATGACAGTGTACCCTACTGGAAAAGAACAGAAATTTACATACACTATTGATACTGTTT